>NC_137910.1:10997816-11012816 GCF_963457725.1 Sprattus sprattus | reverse complement strand
TACGTGCAACTTGCTGAAATAAACGATTTATTTTGATATGCACTTGTGCTACAGCAGAGAGAGAACTGGGCCCCCAATACTCAGACATGCACCAAGTACAACCAAAATAAAGTTGGACATTTCTGATGCATGTGACCAAGATCAGACCTCTTGGTTTATTTACGCATCACAGGCAGTGGGGGATTGAGGTGGCCTTTTTAAAGCTCCACCCTGAACACCAGTGTATATGGAGTCGCGATGAGACCTGACATCCCCCCACTCTCTCTCTCCTTATGTGAGTAACCCAGTCGAGACCGAGCCTGAGAAGACAAGGAATGGGAAGAAAGAGGAGGAAACTTCTTCCAAACTTCTCCCCATGCATAATTGATACCAGGCTTTGAGCTTGCCACAAATGTGCTTCTATTCTCCTGTGGTCCCACACTCGCAACCCGTCTTTGTTTTGTTTTTTTTCATCTTTTTACGGAAGCCTCTGTTTCTCCCGACTAGAATTGCCAAATCCTTCTGAAGCCCTCGTGTTCAGTCTCACGTTTGCAAGAATCTCTGTGGTTATTCATTAGTTGGTTTGTTTCTTTGTTTGTTTGTCTCTTTTTCAAGTTCCCTCTTATTTTCTGATTTCTCCACAAGGCCAAAAAAAGTTCCTTGAAATCAGCTCTGTGGCCGGTTGCCGAGGCAGAGACTGAGCATGAGGGCTGTGCTCTGACGGCAGTTCTCACGGGGTGAGAGTGGGCGAGAGGTGATTTATAATGAAGCTATGAAATAAATGGAAATCCATTCAGGCGCACATGGTGGGTACTTCGTTTGAAATAGAGGTTTCAAATAGCCAAAGGAACAAAGAGATCCTCACACTTACAAAACCAAGGCTTGATGACAGATTCCAAGCCACCTGTCTAATTCCCAACGCTCTTGTCTACAGAGCATTTAGCCTCTCTCTTTAACGCCATCTCTCTCTACCTCTGTTCATCTCCCTCTCTCCCCCCAACCTCCTCTCTCTCTTTCCCTTTCTTTCCTCCTCCCACTCTCGATTAACAACCACTGCTGCCACATCTTTGAGAATTACATATTTTCTTACATTTTTCCTTTCAGCACCGCAGCTCTGAAGGTAGGACATGACAATGACATCATAGTGTACTGGCTGCTATATCTGAGGATGGACTTAAAATCCAATACTGACACACAGGAGTGTCCTCACGTAATGGGAGAGAGTTACGGTACAACAAGGATAAGTTTGTGTACATCATTCCTATGTGTCACAAACATGAAACAATATGAGTCCATAAATATGAGGGAGGGCACTACCACAGGCTGATGATCTGCACAGGGATTATCCCATAGCCTGGACTAAATGAGTTTTTCAAATCTCTAATCATAAAATCCAATTCCTTCCTGAATTAGGCGTAATACCTGCCTGTGGAACCAGACCACCGTTGCCTTCATGTGTTATAAATAGACGACAGAAATCATGTTATTTTGGGGGGAGTAAAAGAGAAGCAAAAACAGGCCAGGCAAAATGAGACTGCACAGTCAGAGAGTGAGACAGGCCAGGCAGAGAGTGAGACAGGCCAGTCAGAGAGTAAGACAGGCCAGGCAGAGAGTGAGACAGCACAGTCAGAGAGTGAGACAGGCCAGGCAGAGAGTGAGACAGGCCAGGCAGAGAGTGAGACAGGCCAGTCAGAGAGTGAGACAGGCCAGTCAGAGAGTAAGACAGGCCAAGCAGAGAGTGAGACAGGCCAGTCAGAGAGTGAGACAGCACAGTCAGAGAGTGAGACTGCACAGTCAGAGAGTGAGACAGGCCAGGCAGAGAGTGAGACATGCCAGTCAGAGAGTGAGACAGGCCAGTCAGAGAGTGGGACTGCACAGTCAGACAGTGAGACAGGCCAGGCAGAGAGTGAGACAGGCCAGTCAGACAGTGAGACAGGCCAGGCAGAGAGTGAGACAGGCCAGTCAGACAGTGAGACAGGCCACGTAGAGAGTGAGACTGCACAGTCAGACAGTGAGACAGGCCAGGCAGAGAGTGAGACTGCACGGTCAGACAGTGAGACAGGCCAGGCAGAGAGTGAGACGGCACGGTCAGAGGTCTGCAGGTGTTGGTACTGTGGGGAAATTAAAGGCCCATTTGTCCAGTGGACCTGGAAGCTTCTCAGGATGACGCAGAGGGGTAAATGGGGTGTGTGTCTCTCGACGGGGCCTTCACCAGCTGTGCCTCGCCCCCCCCCCCCCCCCTCTTACTTTCACACACTCCCATTCTCTCTCTTAGTTTCTCTCACTCCATCCCTCCCTCTCCTGCCTGGAGAGGCAAGAACCCATTCCTCTCCAGCCAACCGAGGAGAGATGTTGAAGCAGAGGGACTCCTGAGACACACACACACACACACACGCAAACACACACACACACACACACACACACACACACACACACACACACGCAAACACACACACACACACAGAGGCAACTAAAGCACTCTCCGCGCCTCTATTTAGGTCCTCCAACTTCGGTAATTATAGAGAAGCCGTGGAGAGAAGGCTCTTCTCCCTCACAGACTGTGTCAATATCTACCACCTTCGCCTAAACCCCCACCACCACCCCCACAACCACCCTCTCTCTTAAATGGGAGGGAGGAAAGCAGTGGCTGATCCCTGTTTTCAGCAGGCAGGGAGCAGCAGGTGAGTCAGCCACCGGCAGGTGTTCTTTGTGGCACGCCTACCCACTGGAGAAAGAGGCCAGGCAGGGTGCCGTCACACCACACACACACACACACAGCTCAGCACAGCTAAGAAGAATTAGAAAGTGAGCACCCATCCAGGCTCCAGCACTCTGCCTGGCTAAAAATGTAGAGAATCCCAAAAAAGCCATCCGGAGATGCAATTGAACTAACCTACAAACCCCCCAAAAATGTTAGAAAGTGGAGCAGACAAATAATGCAGGTGGACGCCAGCCATATGTATACAGTATATGTTTGCTTTAAAAAAAAAAAGTAGCATATTGACAGAGTGAGTACTTAATATTCATATGTCTGTATTGACAGATTGCACTTTTTGGCAGCACCAGGAGGCCTGCCAGGGGACACAAATGAAGTGACAGCCGCAGAACAAGGATGGATGTTTTGAGGAAAGTAGCTGTTGTCCTCATTAAAGTACTGATTTGTCAGCTCTCTCTGGCTTGGTGGATGGTAGGGGTTGTGCTTGGTAGAAACTGCAGGAGGAAATGTAAGTCCCGAAGGAGATATGACCTTGGCATTTCTACTGATACAAATATATGTTTCTACCTCCACGTAACTTACACCTGCACAAATATTTGCGGTTAGCCTCCCCAAGGGACAGCTAAGCTCATGTTTCAAAACACTAGCAGGCCCCTTTTTAGCAACAAATAGTAGCAAAACCTGTTACAAATTCTGTCCTGGTATATTTTTGTCTCACTCCAGGAAACATCCATGAATGGCAGGAGAGAATGAGTCTCACCCTAACATCAGCAGAGAATGAGTCTCACCCTAACATCAGCAGAGAATGTGTCTCACCCTAACATCAGCAGAGAATGTGTCTCACCCTTACACCAGGAGAGGATGTGTCTCACCCTTACACCAGGAGAGAATGAGTCTCACCCTTACACCAGGTGAGAATGAGTCTCACCCTTACACCAGGAGAGAATGAGTCTCACCCTTACACCAGGAGAGAATGTGTCTCACCCTTACACCAGGAGAGCTATAAAAACGCCTTAAGGGTGTGGGTGGCCACGGAGGGCATCTATCATAAATCACAAAAAGCGTCTTTATTACATCTCTGTCTCTTTCCTCAGAGAGATTAGTCCCACCCAAACACTCAAAGCCAAACATCAGTGGGTGGAAACCCTAGATTGGTGGCAGGATGAGCGGCCGAGCCCAGCCAAGCCCAGGAAAGAAAGAAGGCAGAGCCACAGAAAGAAAACCTCTTATGCTTCCAACAATGCAAATCTCCGGAAGTAAACACTCGAAGAATAAAAGGCGGCGGCCACTTAGGGGAGAGCTGTCACCGCGGCGACGTGGTGGGCGCCACATTAGCTGGCGTTGCTGAGACGTGTGATGGAAAAACAAACAGGACGAGGAGAGACGCACAGGATCTCTGCAGGGCCTTCATTCATCCACATAAAACAACACAATCCTGTCTGACAGCCAGCGAAGAACAGGCGGAACAATGACACAGGAGGTGCTCATATGGCTGTCGCTGGGATGCTGTCGCAAAACACTTTGCCATCACTTTCATACAGGGAGATGGTGACTAAATTGTGAATGATGATGATAATGATAATGATGATGATAATGATGATGGTAATCTGAAAAGTGATTCAGGTGTGGCGATTCACAAAGGTATTATGATGACAAAGGGTGCAATGTCATTTTTCATTCCCCTTAAAAACACATACACACACGCACACACCACACACACACACAAACATACACTCATGCATCATTGTAATAGTGTATGTCTACACTGAAGAAGCAGTCATCAAAGGCTCATGAAGCGCTGAGGTACCATAGAAACACAGAAAAAAAAAAAACACTGAATGCGTACATGATTGCTACGCAGCCGTGCAAAGCTATTTTGAGCCACTCAACATTTGGAGACATTTTGGAGGAGCTGAGCAGGGTAAAAAAAAAAAGAAGAAAAAAAAACAGAAAAGAAAAGAAAAAAAGAAAAATGAGCTCGACATGATCCAGCTCTGCTCTGCGCCTCCTCATCGCAAAGCCTTTTGCTACAAACAGTCAAACGACAGCCAATACTGACACGGAAGAGGCTGAAAACACAGCCTGCCACTGGGTGTGTGCCCACCGGGGCCCCTGTGCCAGGGGCATGGAGGGAGAGGAGAGCTGAGGGTGAATGGGGCAGGGGCATGGAGGGAGAGGGGAGCTGAGGGTGAATGGGGCAGGGGCATGGAGGGAGAGGAGAGCTGAGGGTGAATGGGGCAGGGGAATGGAGGGAGAGGGGAGCTGAGGGTGAATGGGGCAGGGGCATGGAGGGAGAGGAGAGCTGAGGGTGAATGGGGCAGGGGAATGGGGGGTGGCGGTGGGGTACAGATGAGATGGTAACAATTCACATTAAGGTTTCATTAACTAACCTTTAATAAAATCTGGTAGTTAATATCAATAATGTAGTAACTACAACACTTATTACTACTTAATGAGTGTTGGATGGGATAATGTTGGTTAAGCAATCCTATGTGTAAAGCATTATTCATTACTTACTGTAAACAAGCAATATACTAAAACATCTAGCTTTGATAAGTGTTAAGTTCTAGGAGTGCATGGTTTGTTGGTGTTAATGTCACAGCTAATGCTAGTTAAAGGAACCCTAATGAGCCCTAAACATGCATTTCAGGGAGCACAGGAGATGATTATGTGATGAGTTAGCAGAGTAAATACTGTCCATCCAGCTTTTTAGGCTCAATGCCGTGAGCTGGGGAAGGATCACACAACATTTACGGTGCTTTACTGGAAGAGGTGTGCATAAGACTGACATGACACTTTTGTAACCATGACATGAAACCTGTCATAATCATGAAGGAGTCTTCCGGAATGTTTTTGACTGTTAAGTGTCATTTGCTCAATTAGGTCATTTTTAATGCAAAGTTGTTGATGTCTTTGTTATGACCACATTATCAGGCTTTTGTACGGTATGTAGTTCCTCAAATTCCTCTGTACCACACCTCGTTTTGTATATATTTTCAACGTTTCAGTGTTTTTAAACTGATAATACACCAGCATTCAGGAACCAGCCTCCACCAACTCTAAGTTTTATAATTAGGCCTTCTATGACAGGTTATGTTGTCTTGGTTAATGTCAAGTTATCATAACAAAGTCTTCCCAAACAACATCAACTTTGCATTGAAAATGACATAATTGATCGAATGACACTCAAAGACAACGTTCATAAACATTCATACAGACTCCTTCATGTCCACCACAGTTCCTGACGTGTCATGTCAGTCTTATGAAAACCCCTTCATGTAAAGTGTTTCCACATTTACTCTAGGAGTCTTGGAGATCTAGCCAGTATGAACATCATCAAGGTGCATCCGATTAGCACTAGATCAGCATTAAACCGAAGGTGTATAAGAGGTTAGAAGCACATGAAGTGGCATATGGGTGAGGAGTAGGGTAAGGGCATTGCAGTGGATGAGGGTGACATCAGGTTAGGGTGTCAAGAATTAACTGGTGAAAACGACATGAACAGTCTCTATCAAAGTCACACTATGCAACAATTTGACACTTTTTGAGGGATGGTTTTATAGGCAACTAGTTTTGTTACCATTCTCAAATAAATTTTGATCGCATATGGTCATGTGAAGGACAGATAAACACCTGTGTCTTCCACACTAGCCATCCACGATATGCCCTATGTAGTTATGTGTTCTGGGCTGGAAGAAAAGCTTTCACAGCATGACATTGCCAGCTTTACTGCCAAAAGACACCTGCAAGGTTTTTGCACACCTTTTAGGTAGTTTGCTTGCTAGTTTTGGAACAGAACTCCTTGTTGCTGCTTTAAATGGCTTCAGCACACACATGCTTTACTGCACCTTCTTTCAGTGGCTGAGTGTAGGGTTGCGCGAATGACTAAAAGTGGAAGAGTAAAGCGGCACGGGGCACCGCAAACAACTGAAGAGACATGGAGGTGAGAGAGGAAGAGGGAGGAGGGAGGAAGAGAGACAAACATCATTCTGGGTTGGGGAGGGTGGTGGTAGAGTGGGGTGAGGTGAGGTAGGGAGAGCAGGAGTGATGACAGACAACCAATCTCTCAGCGCCCCACAGCGAGTGCATCCCAGGGGGGGGAGAGAGAGGGAGAAGAGAGAGAGAGACCGATGCGAAGGTGGGGGTGGAGAACATTTTTACCTGACACTGCCACCCGCTCGTCTCAGGGCTCGCACCACTGGAAAGAGAAGAGTTGTACCCGCAGGGTGTGTGTGTGTGTGTGTGTGTGTGTGTGTGTGCGTGTGTGTGTGTGTGTGTGTGTGTGTGTGTGTGTGTGTGTGTGTGTCATCGTTCGTCTCAGGCATCCCACCACTGGAAAGAGAAGAGTTCTACCCGCAGGGAACATCTGTCTAACACAGCGCTATAAAAACCTCACATAAAAAAGATACGGCCGTGCTTAGAAAGGTGCGGTTTAATATTTATGATAACTTACGATGTATTGTCTTTATTCTCAGTTGCCAAAAGCCATTGTTAAACTACAGAAAAGAAGGCCTGGTAGATCTGGAGAGATGACAATGGTTTTGAAGAAAATGTGTTTTGATGTTGTGCATCAGCAACACAAAGGTCATGGATATGACGAGTCAAGTTTGATTTGACCAAAAAGATTTATGGAATATTATCAGATCACTCACCGAGAGAGAAGGCCTTTAAAGGTTTTTAAAGTTTAATGTGGCTTCACAGTTCTATAATGTCATAAAACAGAGGGGGAAATGTACATCATTTGACTTCTGCACAAATGACCCCCTTAGGTGCACACGAACCACTCTTTGAAAAGAGTTGCAGCATTTTCTTACTTTTAAGTGTCAAGCTGTGCATCGAAGAGGGCTATATTAAGACTAGGCACGTTTATCTTAATACAGGCCAGCCGGCTAAACTGTGCATACGTACCTCAGTTTAGCAGCAGGAGAACAAATAGACTCCATGGAGAACTAATTGGTTGGTGTTTAGAGGGGTGCCATTAAAATGCAAAGGCTTCCCATTAAAACCCATTTGCAAGAAACCCCACTTCTATGGGGAGTAAGGCGGGGGACAGAGGCAAGTGAGACTGTATATTGGGGCATTAGGCTTATCCTATTAAAGCACGAGAGCATTAAAAGTTCATAGGAATAAAACCGCTTTGTGCACATTCAGCTCTCTGCCCCAGAGGAACAGATAAACACACACCCACATGCACACACTCACAGACACACACACATACCCATGGTGGCGGCACAAGCGTGCGCACACACACAGATGCTCGTGAGAGTGTACATACACACACACACACACACAGACACTCATCAGAGTGTACATGCACACATACACACAAACACAGAAGCTCAGAGAATGCACATACGCATACACACACTCACACAAGCGCACACACACTCAAAACCCACACATACACCCTCACGTTAATGCACATACACACACTCACACACATACACAAGCAAAACTTTAGCTCAGACTGAGAGCTGCATCTCGTGCCGGTGTCAGACTCAAAGCACAAAGGCTACGCTCCGTTATGTGATGCGAGTGGTGTAAAGGCTACGCTCCGGTATGTGATGCGGGTGGTGTAAAGGCTACGCTCCGGTATGTGATGCGAGTGGTGTAAAGGCTACGCTCCGGTATGTGATGCGGGTGGTGTAAAGGCTACGCTCCGGTATGTGATGTGAGTGGTGTAATGTCAATAACGATCAGCCGAGGGAGCCGGGCTGCACCGGCACAGAGTGTAGGAGGTGAGATAAAGTAGCGTGACATTTCAGACACAAAGCTCCCCCACACCTGCAATTAATCACCGCAGACCCATTCCAGACACCACCTAAACTCACCAAGGAGTTCCCTGTCTGGCCAGGGCACCGGCTGTCTATCTTAGGCATCAAGAGGGGCTCCATTAGAAGGACGCTGGCAGCTGGTGTGTGTGATGCGTGTGTGTGTGTGATGTGTAAGTATGTGTGTGTGATGCTGGTGTGTGTGTGTGTGTGTGTGATGCTGGTGTATGTGTGTGCGATGTGTGTGTGCAATGTGTGTGTGTGTGTGTGTGTGTGTGATGTATGTGTGTGTGTGTGTGTGATGCTGGTGTATGTGAGTGCGTGTGTGATGTATGTGTGTGTGTGTGTGTGTGTGTGATGCTGGTGTGGGTCTTTTATTCATAACATAACATGAGGGGCCAAATGATCCTGCATATTTGACCATATATGATCATATAAGGACGCACGTCAGGGTCTGTGGAGGGGGTTCAGGCTGGAGCTGGGCTGAGCTTGGGAGGACTGGTGGAGCCTATGTCTGTTTATGGAGCAGTCCTGGCAGTCATTGAAGCTGCTTTTTGGTTGTTTGTCTTTTGCTCTCATGCATTGCACAAGGTTAATTGTTGAGGCGACCCCTCCAGAATAAACATCACAAAAAACACATTCACATATTGGCTGTGATTGTGTTTGTGTTTGTGTGTGTGTGTGCGACTCAAGTATCCCTGGCTTAGGAGTAATTTCATATCTGGACATTTCATGGCTCTGTGACACTCCAAAAGATTATGAAGGTGTCATTTCTCAGAGATTTGCAGAAAACAAACAGTGTTGCTTGCCTCTTACCTGTCATCCAGTACCAGTCTATTCTATCAGTTCAGGTAGATGAACCTGCCTTTATGCTAGCTACTCTCCAGAACAACCCCCCCCCCCCCCTTCAACGGCCCTTTCAGGCTTCTATTCTCCTTTCCCGAGGAACAATAAGCCCCAGCCTTTCTGCCTAAAGCCGTCGTCCTTAATCAGAGTGGCGAGGAAATCGACAACGCGTCAGGAAACTAATACAATCTCATCGCAGGCAGGCGGGCGGTAGCCCCGCAGGTTTATTAAACAGGAGGAGAAGTGATTGAAACACACCTCATAGGTCCTGAGTCATTTAAAAATAGAGGAGCAGAGATGGAAAGGGAGCTGGAACAAAGCAGCCTCGCCGTTACTGGCCATGGCCGACATTTTATTTATTTGTATTATTGTTATTATAATTACTGCCTAAGCAGGGAAAGCAATGCCAACTCTTTTAATACGCAGTGTTTTTATGAGATGATAAATGTATTTAATGACTGGGGCACAATGTGTTCAAGTGTGAATTTATTATGTGGCAGGATATACAATTACATTTGCTGATGGGGAATTAATTGAAATGGCAGTACACCCGGACATCATATTATTCAGAACATAAGACAAGCTGGAAAGACATTAAAATAAATGATACTTCCCTCCCTGGTTAGCTCTTGTCGGCCTGCATTAGACTGGGGAACTGAAAGAGCAGGGCTGGAATCCGCCCATCCCTCAGATCAATCTTCTGATCCATGCACAAATAATCCCCTAACAGACAGACTGCGGTCACACAAGATCAAGGGCAAAGCAGCGCCATTGGGAGCTGCGAACGAGCCACCACACCCCCCCCTCCTCAGACTGTTCCTCCACAGCAATCCCACCCTCTTAAAACCAAACCGCCAGATTAATTAGTCTGCGCAAAAACAAATTGCTGAATCATCACCGCATTTAAGCACTCATCAAAGGACGGGGAGACACATCCATTCTGCGTTACAATGAGAACGCTTTGTGTTTGAGAAGAAAGACCAGCAGGGGAAGAGCTTATTTCAGCAATGCGTTCGCATTTATTCAATTATCACGAGCAAATATAATGGGGGGATCCATTTTTCCTCTGATGCGACTCAGGCGGTCTGCCACCCACGGCTTCTTCGCATGGCGTGCCGTTTCTCTCATTAAGTCGTTTTGGCTCTTGTCTATCTTTCTATTTTTCCTTTTTTTTTTTTTTTTTTTACATTGCAGGGCATTTGTTGTCACCACAGATGAAAGAAGCCATGCAGAAGGCACAGATGTCCACGGCCATGACCGTTTGTGTCCTCGTGCACGCAGGGCTCACACCTGTTCACTGAGTGTCCTGCACACACTCAAATGTGTACAGCAGTGCCATAGAAAGATACAAGCTTTTTATATGTCAGTGCACATGTTATGTGTTTAATACTCCATATATTGATTAGTATAATGTACTTCTTATGTAAGGTTTTTCATGTTCTTAGAGGTGATGTTAGTATGGTTAGAAACAGAGTTTTTGCATGGAATTACATACTTACATGAGAAATACATTTTTTAACTATAGCACGTTCGTCCGAAACGTGTGACCAAAAATACACAGCTCGGCAGTTTATCGAGGCTCGTTCCTCAGGTAAGATTGCACACTGAGAGAAATGTAAACAGTTTCATACATAAATTATAGAATGAGAATGGTCTATGGCTAAGAGCCTTGAAGTGAAAACAAAAAAGGCCTTCCTCGTTACACATGTAAATAAATATGTTAATAGTCCTTAGTGCACAACCACAGAGAACTATGTAATTCCCTTAAGTGTTTCTGTGACACTGCAGTGCCTGCTCATCTTGATGTACATTACCCTAAGCAGTGCAGTGCAAGGACGCAGACTAAGCACAATGCAAAATTTACATGAATCCAAATGCAACAGGGCTTATCTCATTCCTGAAAGCCTGCTTGCAATTCACGTTGAACCCACTGCAAAAATTGCTGTCTTTTCAGTTGGTGCCAAGTATAAATTAGGCAAATCTCTCGCTCCTTATTTTCGTGGAGTGCACCACGCGGCCTTCCTGCACGGATGCTGATTTCGGGAGCGCCTGTTTGAGGAGCAAGAGATAAATAACTGGCTCATAAAAATACACAGAGTCTCCTCCCTGCAGCAAGGGGAGCCAGGAAACAAACAGGTGGCCAATTAAAATACAAGATGTGTGCAGGAGGGGAATGAGTAAATAGCAGGCAATTAGCCTGATCACTCGCCCCACAGGCACGAGGCATCCTCCTCCGTCAACCTGTTTGGTCACAAAATGAAAGTGAACGACGGTGGCAGGCAGCAGGGAGACGTCTCACAGGGGGACAGGGACCGCTCTGGAGGGTCAGGGGAGCGGATGATTTCAGACAGCCAAGCAAACGTCTCAGTTTCCTCTTTGGTTTCATGACTTCATTCCACATTAATGGTATGCCACAGTGGGTCAAAATCGCATTCATGAGGAGGCCTATCAAGCCACTGGCCCGAGTCTAATTGCCAGAGACTATGTGGCAGGCTGGCTGGATCTGGGAAGACAAATTGATACGTTCATATTGAACGGGGCTTCTTTCGACAGTTGCATGACAGAGACAGAGCCTTCACGACTCATGTGCCTGTTGCAGAGTGATAAGACGACTCTAACGGCGCATCGCCATGTAAACTTCACAAAAAAGATTGCGACAGGAGAGAAATGTCATATTTTCAGTGGGGTCCAAAACACAAGCGTGGGGATAGCATCTGTTCTGAGTAATGCAGAAGTCACAGTCTCCTCACTGAGGCTTTTGGCCGTTAGCCAAAGCTATTAGCTTCAGTCCCTCCATCATCTACCTGCCCAAACACACGGCCATTTGGTGAGCCATGTGTTTGTCCACCAAGAGCAAATGAGAGAGAAAATATGGGTTAAGAGTCATTAACAAAAATGACAAGAAGGGGAAAAAATGATATCGAAAATCAACAGCCTGTTGAGAGGCAAGACACATGCAATTATAGAAGAGCAAACTACAAGCTATTGCCAGGTGAAGTTGGTCCCTCCTGCTGTGAGGAAAGATTGACACCCCAGGGGAAGGTAGTGATACACAGGATGAAATAAGTTGACAGTCCCACATAAGTACATTCCTCCCAACGTTAAAGTCGGGAGTACCAAACATTATTATGCAACGTTTAACGGAAAAAAAGAAAAAAGGTGTTTTATCTTCGCTGAGAATGAATCACAGCATCACTGTATGATGACTCACATAAGCCGCTGGCACAGTATGAAAGTTAACTCATTTGTGGGCATGATTAAACACTCGTTCGGAGGGTTTGCCGATCCACTGATGCACGATATTTGAAAGGGAGACGGGCGATGTGGTGACTAATCCGGCACAGATGGGAGAGAGCGGAGCGGTGTGTAACGCAGCGCATGTAGCACTTTGTGCTGCCGAGTATCACCCAGGAGAACGTTTCTGCCACTTTGATACCGATATGTTTCTTTTAAAAAAGACACGCCATGTCTTCAAAGACAATTGAGTTGGGGGGGGTCTTTTTTTGTGGGCATGAGAATTTAATTCGGCGAAATCACTTGTGGAGCGGCTGATGAAACTTCGGGAAACAGAGGAGATAGAAAGTAAGGGAGAACCAGGACGAAAAGACAGCTTTCAGATGAAAAGAGCACAGATGGGGAAGAGGAGGTACAGTAGATTGATGTGTAAATACATTTGTGTAAATACAAACACTTCCCTTCAGTTGAATGCCTGTCTTAATACGAAGCAAGCACACCTACATGTTTTCAGTGAGGCATTTTGAACACAGCATACTAGCAACCTAACAAACTAAAATATTGTTTTATTCTCGTTGTATCCCCCCCCCCTCCCCCCCCATCACAGACATACCACCAGCAGCATGACTGGATGCTAATCCAAATGTGATTTCACTTCCTGAACAAACCGGCGTTCTCAAACATGACAGTGTGTTAAGGCCGTCACCACACTGCTGTCAGTGTGGGGTTCTTATTCTGCTGGAGATAACAGCAGTGCACGTGAGAGGGTACGACCTGTGGCTGCTCACACTGGGCTGATAAATGTGCACAGAATCTACTCCAGTGAAAGAGGCAGCCACACTCATCACCTGCTCTGCAAGACGCCGATCATGTGCACAGCTGGGTGTGTGTGTGTGTGCAAAGCTGAGCTGAGAAGGTAGAGGAGGTAAACCCAGTTTGAAAACGCTAATATTTGTAGTGTGTGTTTGGATGTACGTCTGTGGGTGTGTGCATGTGAATGAGTGTGTATCTGTGAGTCTGTGTTTGTGAGTGGGTGTTGTGGGTGTGTTGTGTGTGTGTGCACACTTATGTCAGTATGTACTTGTTTGCACAGACTAACATGCTAACATGCATGCGATACTGGTACACTAAATCACTGTGCAATAGCTACTAAGTGTGACTGGCACTCAGAGCCACGGTGTCATTTTAAGATGTCATTACAAATTCAGTTCAAAACAAAGTAGGGAGGGACGTTTGGGGCAGACCCACCTGGAGTCTTCCCTTCACCCGTTCAAAAACCCTAATGATGAAGAGAGGTTGGGATCCTCCCCAGCTTTACCTATTATTATGATCCGTCATGGTATAATTTTCCCTCTCAAATCCCTGTCCCCAGCCCAGGCAGATGTCACCGGCGTGATGAAGCACGGTGCAGGAACGCACCATGAGGGAATACCAACCTGCCAACGTTCACACAGCCCCATCCCTCACCTCCCCATTATGAGAGCCGGGGAAGGCCAATCTATTAGGGGTGTCAGAGGGAGTGGGGCTTGAATGGACTGAGGAGCCATGCCAGGCTCGGAGAGAGACTAAGCCAGGTGCTGTTTGGATGGGATGTGTGTGTGAGCGTGAGCGCGCGCGTGTGTGTGTGATCGCGTGTATGTGTGTGTGTAGGGGAGCTGACAGGAGGTTGGATTGGGGGTGGAGGGTAGGGTGGTGGGGGGTGCCGAAGCCTAAGGGGAGCTGAGGAACCTCTCTGGCTGCTGGTTGAAGCCATTTTGAGTCCATGATTGCATCCCACACCAGTACTTGTCAAAACAGCAGTACAGGAAAGACTTATCGGCACACTGGGAATGTCATCATAGAGGATACCATGATTTTGTAACTCTCTTCTTTCTATTTTTGTTTCCGTCTTCTTTCTTTTTTCCCCTAAGAGCATTACTTAATGACTAGCGCCTGTGGTCATGCAAAGAAAGAATGAATGTACTAATCTTTCATACGCGAGGATATTTACAGCCTCATTAGCAGCGCTGAGGGTTAGTAACCATTTGCATGTTCAACACTGGAAAAGTTCTCTTATTGCAGGGAGATTATCTCTTCCATGTAATATATAAGAGGATAGTAGTGTCTCAGCCTGTAATTAGAAGTAATCTCTCCCGTATAACCCTTACGAATGTGCAAGACTAGTGATTAGGTCATGGTCTGTGGAGCAGTTTGGGCTCGTGAAGTGAATTTCTACTGGATGTTTCTTTCTAGCAAGCCAGCCCTGATTCAAAAGTTACTCCAGCAGAGGTTATTTCAAGTAGCTCTAACCAATATTTGCGCTTGCATTTAATTGCAGAAGCGAGCTTCTGAAGGAGCAATCTGTTTCAGTGAGGAATGGGTGTCTGGTTAAGTGGGTTCTCAGGGTGTTAGATCTCTATTGTTGACTAATTTAGGCCTCTTTGCAGACATATATCATAGTCAATAGAAGCCCAT
>NC_137910.1:10815878-10997616 GCF_963457725.1 Sprattus sprattus | reverse complement strand
GTAATGGCTTGTCATTTTTAGGTGGTAGCTCCAGTGAACGGGTTGCTGGAACACTGCCAAAGATCTCTATTCATACAGCATAGTATATATATATATATCAGCATGTGAAAGGATTCAGTCGAGGGAGAGCATATGCAAAATGCCACGTAATGTACTAGTAATTAAACAGTTTCTTAAGGTTGTGTAATTCACCACTTTTTCTGCACAATCGTCTCTTGAAAATCAGTCTGAAAATGAATTTGATATATTTGACCCAACATTCCATTAAATACTCGAGGATACAAATTAGTGTTTTCTTTGGAATACCTTCTTTCAAGCTGGTATGGCAATTCAGGATAGAGCACCTGATAAACAGTGGTCAGTCGCTGAAACTACTCTTCCAAGCTGATTTAGCCAACTCTATGTATGTCTACGAGCATGGTGGGCTGAAACTGTCTGCTCCAGAGCACTTCTGATCTTTGTAGTGTCAAATAAACACTTGGGAAATCACATGGAAATCACTTCGTAATTATGAGTTTAAACTGTTAATGCTGTTAATGTAAATGATATCGATTTCCCCTCATAGCTTCCCTTTGAGGAGTACGTGATTAGAATGTTGCCAACTAAAGGTTCCATTTGATGATGTAATAATGAACTCTAATGACCGTTAGGAGTGGCAGTTTATTTAAGCAATAAGCCCCAAGAGGCCGTGGTTTGCGCTGATTTTAGAACAGGTAAGGGGAGTTGTTAGGCACGACCCAAAGCGGAGTGCTTAAAACCCCCTTACCTGTTCTAAAAGCAACTAGGGATGCACCGATCCACTTTTTTCACCTCCGATACCGATACCGATATCTGAGGTTTAGTATCGGCCGATACCGATCCGATACCGATATAAAAAAACAGCGCGAAACTATGGTAACTGTGTGTATGTGTGTGACCACACATGCGAAAGGGAGAAATTAGGAGTGCATGATATGAGATCTTGGTGCATTTTTTGCTCATTTGCTACTTAACATCATGTCTAGTCATCACTATCAATTCATAACATAGGCTAAAAATAATCACAAATAATGTACGTTCTAACTAGCGCTAGTGTTCATATTAGTTAGCAATCATACATCCGCTAGCGTCAACTTTAATGTTACATTGTAGAGGCTCAGCATGGTGACCTGTTAATGTATTTGCTGGTTCTAGGCTGTTAAAAGACCCACGATTACCAAAGCAGTATTCTTTATCTCCCTTTAATGTGCATTCATCAATTTCCATTACATGACGATGCATGTGATCCTACATACGTGTGTGTCTGCAATGAGAATGGGGACTAATTAGCACTGCACTGAATTACTTTAACATAAGTTATTGCTGCACAATAAAAATTACACAACTAATATTACTTGATACATATAATTGTGGACATTACACAAGGCAACATATATCTCATTCATAGCTCATCCAGTCAAATTCTTAACAGGATGAACCCATCTTTATTACAGCCAATCAACATCAGGACATGACTAAATCTCCGCTTAGCATGCTAATCGCTACTAAAAGCAACGTGAACTCATAATACACTACCAATATACATAAACATATAAAAATGTAATTTTTTTTAATTTTTTTTTTTTTATTGTCACCGATACCCGATCTAGAAATGTCTTCAATATCGGTACCGATACCGATACAAATATCGGATCGGTGCATCCCTAGAAGCAACGCAACAGCCATATGGAACACTGTGTATGAAATGTGCTATATGAATACGCTGCGCAGTAATATGGAATGTTATCATAGAATGTTATGAGGTCAAATTGTAAGGTAATGCTGGATCACAATCAAGGATTTGAACAATCAGTTTTAGAATGTAAATTCTGGATTTGCACAGTGTGATTCTGGAATTATACTGGATTTGCAAAAAAACTCACTGCTCAAAGGGTTATACTCAGTTCCAGTGAGAGTGTACAAAGCTGCTACTTGCAAGATGACTGTAACTCCTTTGGGGTGAAAAGACAGATGTTGACGAGAGGAACATACACAAAAGCTAAAAAAAAAAGTGTTTTGCTTTTGATGTATAATATATCATAGTGCTCTACCTGCAGACATGCCACAAAAAACTATTTCAAAGACAAATAATTTGAAGTAATGAAAGAACGAAGACATACTTTGAATGCAGAAAAAGTTCTTACACTTGACACCTGAAAATGTGCGTTTATCTTTTGTTGACACCATGAAAAAGGCAGAAGTCAGTAATTTTCAAGTCATACACTGCGTAAAAGGCCTTTGATAATCAGAGACTTTTACATTCAGTGTATAATATATAAAACTGTTATTGAAACAAGGCCTTCCAAATACAGACGCACTCCATATTATTACACTAAAAATCTGTTGATACATATGTAAGACATCTCTGAATCGCCTTTCATTTGAGTTATAGGTTAGTGTTTTAGAAGATATTTCACGAAAGACAGGGCTCATTTTTCATGTAGCTGTGTTTTCTTGTCTTTATTCTTGCCCGTGTGCTATTTAAATACTACAAGTGTTCTGTTTGTGATGATAAATAATGTTGGCCCTGGAAAGTTTCTTGTCCAACTGTTCATTGTGAACTGTGGTCCGTTATGTAACTGCTGCACCCCAGTGGGTGGTGGAAAGCCTACTTTATCCTGCCGCTTAGTTTCACATCTGAAAAGAATCTCGCTGCCTTAAGATCTCTGCCAGACAATACACAATAGATACAGTAAAACTCATTCTAATGATATGTAAGTATAGGCCTGCACGGATTAAAGAAAAATTAATACCAGATGGTTGATTTGACTTAAATTCATCCCATAGAGAACACATTAATTGCAATAACGAGCAGAAACCATAGCAACGAGTCTTGTTTCACAGGGTACAGCAGAGCTGCACGGTTCAGTCTACACTGAAACCCACAGCAACCTCCAGCATGTAAGTGAAAAGTGCAACATTGATTGAAATTGATATTTCTAAACATGCTCCCAAATTGACCACCACAGCTGATTAAATTACATTAACGACCTGCCATGGATTTTTTTTCTCTGCACTTGGAGACACTCCAGTTGCTCACCGAGACGAGCTTATGTACACACAAGAGTCTATCAGCACAGGTGAATCACTGGGGCCTCTGTCAAGCTAAAAAGGCACCGGATGCCAAAAAGAGCCCGGGTGACGTAATGTTGACTTTCGAACGCCTCTTGAGTGACAGTTTCTATGCCAACGTTAGCATTACGTAATCCGGTCACCACGTAGGCCGGGCGCTTGTTAGCTTTAAGTCTCAGAGTCGTTCGAAAGCCATCAGCTACTTTTTAGTCGCTTAATATTGTGCCTTAACGGACACTACGCACCCGGACACTTTTTAGCTATCAGTCAGAGAGTCTCAAGAGTTGTTCGAAAGCCATCAGGTACTTTTTACACGCTTAATATTGGCTGCCGGTCTTTTGTAAGTAAGCACACATCAACAGGTTTCGCGCGCTAGCATCTATATTGCTAATAGCAATTTCTCCTTTTGTGCGACAATATTAAGCGACTAAAACGTAGCTGATGGCTTTCGAACTACTCTTGAGACTCTCTGACTGATAGCCAAAAAGTGTCGGGGTACATAGTATCCGTTTAGGCACAATATTAAGCGAATAAAAAGTTTTAGCTACACCTGCCTGCTGGTAACCTGTAAGTTAGCAATGTCCGCTAGCATGTCAAAGCTAGCAAGCCCCCGTTGTTCTTTAGTAAAATGTTGTGCAAACAATGCCCTGTTTTGTTCAAATTTAATTGTGGGCGCCGTCAGATATGTCTTAAAATCACAACACATTAAGGACTTTCTTAATTTAAGCACAACAGATGAATAGCTTCAAGCTAACAAGATAGCTCGTTACACTAGCACGAGCTAGCTAATGAAATGTGCTTACTTTGATACTATAACCAACTAGCGAATCAACCACTTTCCTACCAAAGTCAAACATCAAGCACATGGTTGTTTTGGTTGGTTTATTGTAGGTCAAATACAAGCAAGCTGGTCTCAGGTAGCAAAGTACAATGCAAGATGCTCTGAGGTAAATCGCGTTAGGGTGACGTATTGGCGTTGGCATAGCAACTGTCACTCAAGAGTCGTTCGAAAGTCAACATTACATCATCCGGGCTCTTTTAGGCATCCGGTGCCTTTTTAGCTTGACACCTCCCCTCACCTCCATCTCCGCATCTCTCGCCCTTCCCCTCTACCTGAGGGGCCCCTGTTGCTAAAGTGGCCCTCACCTGTTTAAGCCGTTAAAAACGTGCTTTCCTCCTCCAATGGCATCCTAAAGCCATTACTCTACATCACCAGTTCCACCCCTTTGCCCCATAAGCGGGGACAAGAGGAGAGCGAAAAAACCACTGAAGCGTTACAGTCATCACTGAAACAATTAAGTTCTAACAGAGTTTAATCACCTCCTGGACCTCATCTGTGGCTGTGACTGCCAGGGGAAAAATAAATCCCATCATTGCAGCTGTCCTCTCCCCTTACTGCCATGGTAAAGACAGGGGAGGGCACAGGCCTGCAGTTTATGGCCCCTGCATTCAGCTGTCTCAAGATAATGAGCCTGTCATGTCTGAGTAACATGAAGGAATATTAATGATTCCAGGCATCTATTTACAAAAGGCCAACAGCCAGCCAGCCTGCCTGCCAGAAGCTTCCGTTACCTGTGTGGGGCTCCGTGCACCTGAAGCATGTGTGTGTGTGTGTGTGGGGGGGGGGGGGGGGGGGCTCTGTGCTCTTGAAGCACGTGTGTGTGTGTGTGTGTGTGTGTGTGTGTGTGGGGCTCTGTGCTCTTGAAGCATGTGTGTGTCTGTGTGTGTGTGTGTGTGTGGGGCTCTGTGCTCTTGAAGCACGTGTGTGTGTGTGTGTGTGTGTGTGTGTGTGTGTGTATGTGTCTGTGTGGGGGGGGGGGATCAGTGCTCCTGAAGCACATGCCAGAAGAACACTAGCGGGAGGCTGATAATGCAGAGAGTGTGGGAGTGTTTTTTGAAAGCGTGGCCTTCAGGTGACTGATACTCATGAGTACTTGAAATACTTTCGTCAAAAACTCAACCTTGTGGAATTTAACATTCAATTCAATTATTGAATAATTTGTCAAAGTAGCAATTCATTTCCACCTCATGGTTCTACAAGAGAATTGGCCAACCCACGGTATGTGTCATGTTCATTGCAAAGCAGCTCAAATCAAAACAAGGGAGGAACAAGGCTGTAGGAATCACAGCAAATGGGGCAAATCTCACCCTTTAACTGGAAAGTGAATCGCCATGACAACATGCCCCACTATAGCTGTATAGCAATAGTGATTATAATAGTGAACTTAAAGCATATTAGTTTTACGTTACTTAAAGTTACATCAAAGGGAAACTCAAGTTTCACTAAGAATTGAACATATTACCCTTAAAAGTTTCAAGACTCTCCATGTTGGAAAACCTGCAAACCCTAATAAACAGTTTTAATAAAAAAAATGAATAATTCAAGACTAAATCTCATATTTCGTAGCATATAATTTCACTTCATTGCAGACATTAGGCATAACAGTGCTCGGAGTGAAGACTGCCATCATTGTTAATGGATGGTTCCACTACACAGCAAACTTGCTGGATGAACAGAAGCATTAATTAATTGACTCTACACAAAGTGTAACCCCTTATTGGATAACATGGCCAAATGGGAGTTAATAGTCTGCTCCTTATGACATTAGAGGTTGTAAATGGCCTCTAAAGAATTTCTTCCAGTATTAATCCTTCTGTATCAAATTTCTTTTGGGTTGGATTTGGGAATAAGTTGCGACTTTACAATGAATTAAGCGGATCTGACAGCAAACCCTAATACACGCACCAAGAAATGAGAGTTTAATTAAACCACAGGCTCCAAACGTGGTTGAAGACCAGTAGGAAACACAGGTCCCCGAGGGCTGGCCTGTAATGAATGAGGGTTTAATCCACCAAATGTCGGGGATATTTCTTTAGGGAACTGGATGATTGAACAATACTGTCAGTAACATCAACATTAATTCACCTATTAATGAAGAGTGACAGACTTCCACAACCTGAAATTTACCAACATATGTGTATCTGCCTACTAACAACATTTTTAAGTTTTTGTTCTTTTGTTTTGTAAATTCAAATTGTCTTCATGAAGCTTGTGTAAACAGTTTCACTCTTTCTTCTTCTTCTTCTTCTGGCAAAAAGATCAATCTATCTTTGCAATCATTTCAACAAAGTTGATAAAATCAGACAATATTGGCAAGAACAGTTCTTCCCATCATACCAGAAGTTGTGTCTGACACATTCAGATGGGCTTAGGCTCATTCCACCTGCTGGATCCTATTTTGCATTCCTCCCAAAACAAGCTTAATTATAACTAATTATCTCATTAAAGTAACTGAACCTTTTTACAGCAATTAAAAAGTCATTAAACCAGTAATATACATTGGGTCGACAACCATTCAATACCTCTATAGATTGTTTTCCATCCAAAGAGCTTTCAAGGACCTTTCCATGTGCTAATGGACCAAACGGTCACATACGAAACACTAAAAACTCACAGCACAGAGCACACCATGAAGCTCATAGTCAATTCAATCATCATCTGAGGTAGTGTTGTGAATTCTGCGCAGTGAACCTTCTAGAAATAGCTCCAACAGCACATGCTCCCATCCATCTGATTGAGCTCTCTGTGGTTTGCCGTGGGTGGACTTGGAGGGTTTGTTCTATCAGAGGCTGACACACAAATCTTTCATTTCATTTGGCTCTCGGTGCACACAGAAGAACAGAAACGAGCAGCAGTCCCGCTTCGCCAGACATATATTACAGACAAATATGAATTATTATTTATACGCAATGCCTGGAGACAACCGTGGTGAAATGTGAACTACACGTGGGTAGGATCCAAAGACAGGTAGGTGGGTGACAATTACAACATTAAAGACCAAAATGAGGCTTAAGGCCAGGGAAAAGCAGGCATGAGGGAGAGTGGTGGAGCAAAAGCTGGTAAGCGTAGTCTAGTTAGTACTGAGTTTCACTGAGTGGTCTCCTGAAGGTGAACTTGTATCACACCACGAAAGTGCGAAAGTAGTGTTTAGCTTAGCGAAACCCCTTGCAAAATGATCCACAAACAAACAATAAAATGGTGCTTTCCCTTTAACATTAGCGCCCTCATTTTTAGCAAACATACTGAACCCTTCCACCAACAGGTCAACTGCGATTCCAGTGGGTTGATTACATCGAGCCAAGCGCTATGCCAACAGACCCCACTCAAACTACAACACAGGGGGCTGCAGTAATGTTGCCCCCCTTTCCCCTTTCTGCACCTTCTACGTCTCTCTCTTTCAACTGAATCACATTACAAGTCTGTTTACGTCAACGCTAATTTCACTGGCTGCCACCAGGCGCCCTGTAATGATCGCACCACTGTCGTGTTGAGCATCCCGCCAATCACTCAGGGGGAACGGGGTGGGGAGTAGGGGGGTGGGGTTGTGCTCTCTCAGTGTGCGCGGCGACATCATTTAAACCTTTATGAAATATCAACACAGAGAGCGCGGTGACATTCCGGTGGTGGCAGGGGGATATGAGCGCCGGAGTTGTTTGTAATCCATTTAGTCCTGTAGCGCTGCAACTGGAAGCCCACCGCTCCACCCTCTCTTTCACCCTCTTCCTCCACCACCTCCGCTGAAGCTGTAAACACTGGCAGCCCCTTCCATTCCACATGATTAAGTGAGAGCGTTCGCCAGCTGAGAGAAGAAAAATGTCCACGGATCTGGTTTTCATCTCCATTGATTGTTTCTTTCTCAGGTCTATTGATTGTGCATTGCCAATGTTTTGTTTTTATTGCCCAAAGCAAGCAACATGACTAAAAATGGGCCAGTGAATGTGGATGCACTGCTGAATCATATGATGGATTAACACACTGTCTTCATGTGAAAAGGCAGGAAACAATTGTGTTAATTCTTCACGCAACACACTAAATATAAGATTTTACACTTTGCAAAAGCACCAGATACCAAGTATACAATAGCTGTCAATGATGAGTCATTTATAAATGCCTTTAACCTAGCTTGTTTGTTCCAGAAGTTTGCTTGTTTGTTTGTGAGTGTGTGTATATACGTGTGTGTGTGTTTATCCTTCAGGAGAGAACGACACCTCTGAGCTCCAGGCTAAATAGCACATAAACAGCTGTTCATATTTGCTGCTGGACAAAAAGGAAATCGAGCCACAACCATCAAAGGGACTCCAGCCGCCCGCAACATCTGTCACTACAGCCTGGAGTCTCCGACAGCCCCACTAATCAATTCAGTAGATACACACACACCTGAAACTGAAGCATGTATTGGAGTCATTTAGGGACGCTTACAATAATGCACGCCGAGAACAGGTAAGGTGTTCACTGAGGATGTGATAGCATTGCAGATGTATTGTCTGTGTGTGTGTGTTTGTGTGTGTGTGTGTGTGTGTGTGTGATCTTCAGCTTCAGCAAGAGCAACACCTTGAAGCATGTACATTTTACAGTGTTTCTCTGAGAAATATTTCAGGCCTTATTTTATGTGCCCTGCTGGAACTGCTATGGTTAACCTAGAAAGAAAAACACACTACTTTGTCCTTATTGACATTTGGTGCTTGGGGAATGGGTACAGAGCTAGTGATGGAGCCTAATAGCTTATGCCTGACAGCTTTAAACCTGGCTTTTCCAATAGCTGCTCATAGCCCACCACTCCAATATGGAGATCTGCTCCAGAGATGACCCATCAGGTCAAAAAGGATCAAATCAATGTGGGCACTTACACCACAAAAGGCATGCATTTCATTGTGATGCTCTAAGTGGCCATTTCCATCTCTCTCTCCACCACCAGCCCCCAGAAACGCACACACACACAATCACACACGCACACACATACATACATACACTCACACGCGCACGCACAAACACACACACACACACAGAGAGTGTGAGAGAGAGAGAGAGGGAGACATACACACACATTGGTAAATAAGTTAAATCGTCAAATAAACTCCTCCAAAAAAGCTAGGAAACGTTATTTCGGTCAGTTATTCCTCCCCTTTAATAATACCAATTGGTATTGTATTTTATATCGTTGGAAAGCCTGATTAGTCACCTTTACAAGGAGTGTCTTGGTGTGTCTGCTTAGAGCAGTTCAAATGGTCACAGTCATGACCAACAGAAGCATTTGAGCAGCTAACCACTTCACTTTTTCTGCAATGAACCCCAGATTGCGTATGATATCCCAGAGATTTCGTATGATAGTATTTATTTATTCCTATTGAGTATCACCTCACCGGCGTCTCTGGGGTTTTCCAAAGCATCCGGTTCCCATTTCGGCTCCGGCTTGATTGACTGTCAGGCTATCGACGCCACTTTCTCCCCGGCCCATCAAGCCGCCCTCAACCCTGCGATCCCCCATGAGCCTCTCTGTCTAGCCTGATTGAGCTTCAGCGGCACTGAGTCAAGACTGACGAGCCATGACTGCTGCTCCCTGAACTTCCCAGCGATCTGACACGTCTCCTGCAAACACGCCTTCTTTGGGAGCAGAGGGAACGCTTAACAAACTAGATAGGCCAGGGGGAAAGGTTTTCAAAACAAGAGAGGAGTGTGTGTGTGTGTGTGTGTGTGCCTGTCATTGTGTGTCACACAGAGAGAGAGAGGTCGATAATGCAAAACTGTGTTTACGTGAACACTATATCTGTTGACAGCTCATCTTCTTCAGGAGGGAAGATATCACACAATCTCCACTGACCAGTTGTCCAACCTCAACACCGACTCATCGAAAAATGATGTATGATCACCTTCATCCCCAGCCAAGATTCTTCTTACACTACAAGAGGAAGGAACAAACAGTAAGGCTGCTGGCCTGATGAAGGCCTGCATTGGTCCAACACTTCCCACTGACATTAGTATTCAGAGCTTAACACACAGGGGCAGACGTACCAACACCTCAGTGCCTGTTTTAGGCGACAATTTCCCTGTTTGTGTTGCTTTCCCTCAACATCCGTCCACGCGGCCTACCGTGAGCAAACATCTTTTCTGTTTGTTTTCCTTGTTTATTTTTAGAGGTTGGAAGTGCACATGTCCACTTCTTTGCTAAAGAATCCAAGAACCAAATGCCAGGCGCTCCGCCAGATCTCAAGTTGTTGCCACAGTTTGAAGGAAGCAAAGGGCTCCCCTGGGACTACTAGACTCGCCAATGCGCTGGCAGACTATTCTGTTTGCTGTAACATTTTATTCACGCCACCTAGCAGCTGCACAAGATAAAACAAAACAAAACAACACGTCGTCTTATCTTAAGCAGATTATCGCATGACGCAACTTTAAGTCTAAAAAATCCCAGATGTCAAAACAAGTAATGGCTGTCTGGGAACAACCAGTTGTAATATGTATGCAATGATAATGAGCTTGAAGAGATTGAGTTCAAAGGTAAATACGAGAACAAAAACATTGAAAGTGGTCATTGTGTTGTGTGTGTGTGTGTGTGTGTGTTTGTGTGTGTGTCTGTGTCTGTGTCTGTGTCTATGTGTCTGTGTGTTTGTGTTTGCATACTCATATTTGGTATTTATGCTAAAACATGCTGTACATAATGTGTGTGTCCGTACAAGAGTGAAAGAAGTGTGAGTGTGTTTCAGACGCTGGGCACAAAAGACACCAGGCAGAGTTCGATCTCTGTCCCAAGGAGAGTTAGGCTATTGATCACTGTGACTTGCATGTGGGTGGAGAACGCAGAGCACCCCTCTGCATTAATGCACTGCTGCGGGGTGTCATTACAGATGCCAGGCTCTTCCTCTCACACAGAGACATCAGGACAGAGGCTGGGGAAGGACAGGGGACGGGGAACCGGGAGAGAAAGAGAGAGAGAGAGAAAGAGAAAGAGAGATAGGGAGAGCGAGAGAGAGAGAAAGAGAGAGAGAGAGAGAGAGAGAGAGAGAGAGAGAAAGAGAGGGAGAGAGAGAGAAAGAGAAAGAGAGAGAGGGAGAGCGAGAGAGAGAGAAAGAGAGAGAGAGAGAGAGAGAGAGAGAGAGAGAGAGAGAGAGAGAAAGAGTGTAGGGCAGGCAGAGCTGTGCATGAGAGGGTGTGTGAGTAACTAAGAGGAGCCCGAAGACAAAATGCTTCAATTGGCCGCCCGTGACGTCCAAAACGGACAAGTGAAAAGAAATGAAACTTGACAAGACATGACAAGATTCAAAGTGACCTTCAGTTCGGTTCGTCCTAGATGAGTCACTGAACAGGAAGGTTTGGACGAGGGTAGGAGAGGAATGCAAGGCAGAGAAGGGAGAGGAGAGTGGAGGAGAGTGGAGGAGAGCAGTGGAGGGGAGAGGAGAGGTAGTGAGAAAGTAGGGGACAAAGGGGAAAGACAACGGGAGGACAGAAAAAAGGTAGGAGGAAAGAAGATAAAAGTGAAAAGAAAGAAAAGGGGACAAAAAAAAGTTTGTTGCAAGGCTTCTGAGTTTCACGTTAATGGCTTCTTGCCAGGCTCAAGGACTTAAAGTTATGGGCTGTTTGTGTTGGGTTTTTTTAAGTTTTGTCTGAGTATAAAAATAAAAACTATGATCTACTTTAGAAAACAAATGTTCTACTGACATCCAACATCTCCAGTTCAGGCACTGTCAGTCAAATCACAAAAAAGACTGCCAGCCTGATGCCTACAGACTTTGCCGAAGGAAAACCAACCTGCCTAATGATGCTCACTGAACTACTGGAGCTGTCAGGAAAATAACGAGATTCAACTAAAACCACTTATGAAATGTCAAGTTGCTACCATAATAAACAGCTACTGAACTGCATGCATTTCGTCTTTTACGTAATGAACAGTATAGGCTGACTATCTCCCGATCTTGGCCTCTGGCTACTCAAGTTATAGTGTATATGAAGCATGTTTTGATAGCACCGCAGTTATGTAACGGCAATCTGTGTCAGAGCAGTTACTAGTTCATGAGTATGTTTCCAGATGGAATACAGCATTCAACAACATGGGGCTTTAGGAACCAATTAACCTATGGTGGTTGGCAGATGCTTTTGTCCGAAGTGAGCTGTATCTGTATAGACCAACCTCTTTGTTCTTCTAGTGCTGTTCCTCCAGCTCTTCCACTAAAAATGCCCTCCCATAAATCCCTAACAAGGACATCCAAAGAGCTTGCCCTGCATCTCAGCAGTGCACCGTAAGCGCTTCCGGACTCCATATTTACCAGGAAAAGGAGGGTAGTCCTGTAGTTATTTTAATTAATGATCTTGGCCCTCCCTCCCCGTCCCGACCCATTTACCTCAGAGATGCCAACTTAGATTAACCTTGTTTGGATTGATTCTGGCTGGATGTGAGTCTGAGTGCTGATGCCCCAGTCGCACAGCGCCTGTGGTCCTCGGCGGAACACATAAGTGGCCTGCTGACGGCAGTAGGGGAGAAAGAAGGAGAGAATGCATTTTCTAAAAAGATAGTTTGTGTTTCAGAACAATCTCCTTCATCTCCAAGGGTATAATGAGATTATCAGAGTGATATTCCTCTGAATGAGGCCCCTGAGTTTGGGCAATGAATGGGATGACTCACACTGAAATATTGTTATAGGATAATCTCAATTTCTAACCTCATGAATAGTTTATATCATTGAGGCACGAAGTCAAATAGCATCATTATTTTTTTTATCGGACGAAAGTACAGCTGTGAGATGATTACACGGCGACACTGCGGGGAAATCTATATGCCTAGTGAAATGTCTCAGCTAAAGCTTAAACTTCCACTGAGGGTTTCCCACAAATGCTTGCACAGACTTTACCCAGTCACTCAGACAGCTGGTTGCTAGGTTGATGACACCCCGTCAACAAAGATTGAGTCCAGGATCTGGAGTGATGATCTTGGCCTGAGGCGCGCGTCATCCATGGACATGTTGTACTGCGGCTCGCCTAGAGGGTAAAGGAAGTACCTCACGCGATCCTTATCTCCAGCTTCACAGACTGAGAGATTGGTTATGTTGAACCTTAACCAATTGGTGCAGGGGGAGAATCCTCCTCGGACTAAGGAACTGGCGGAGGCATTTCCGGGCGTAGTTAGGAGAACACCACAGGGTTTCTTTTAATCAATCGGACTGCCAGCAAGTCAGAGTAACTGAAATCACATGACCATCAAGGACAGGAGGGGTACATCGGGGAGACAATTTGGACCAAGCTTGACCAACAGAATAGGGGAGCTCTGGAAAGGATACACAAATAAACGCAGACTCAGAATAGGCGGAGCTCTAGAAAGGGCACATAAATTAGCGCAGACCCAGAAAAGGAGGGCTCTAGAAAGGTCACATAAATAAGTGCAGACTCAGAATAGGAGGGCTCTAGAAAGACAGATAAACAAAGTGCAGACTCAGAAACAGAAATGTCTAGTTATGTTTGTTTTGAAATTGAAATAGCATCTGCCTCTGGGTAAAATCTAAATATGAGGATGAGAGTGAGAAATAGGCTTTCTTTTACTTATTGTACAACTGTTGTGGTGTAATCCCTCAGTAGTCAATAATCCTTTAGTTTAAGGCAAATTTAAATTGTGCAATCACTGATTGGAATGGACTAAAGCTGATCCAAAATGGTGGGTTTCAAAATGCTGAGTTCAACAGAGTTTAACATTATGGATAATTATCATTACTCCTCTCCACTCCTCTCCTTTCCTCTCTCTCTCTCTCCCTCTCTCTCTCTTCTCATCTCTCCCCCTTCTCTCCTCTCCTCTCCTCATCCCTCTCCTCTCCCCCTTCTCTCTCTCCATCTCCCTTTCTCTCTCTTTCTCTCCTCATCTCTCCCCCTTCTCCCCCCTCTCTCCTCTCCTCTCCTCATCCCTCTCCTTTCCTTCTCTCTCTCTTTCCGTCTCCTCTCCCACTGCTGTTGCTGTCGGTTGTTCCCTGCAGCAGCATTCTCAACACTTAAGAAGTTTAAGGGCACTCCAGCATACACTGGTTTCAATGCCTGACATCTTGCATTTCATCACATCTTTGTCAAGAAATGCAATGTTTACCAGTTCGTCAAGGATACATATGGTATTCAATATGTGTTGTGCGGATCACTCAAATTTACCTGAACCATACCTTTCATTTAAATATCTAAGCACTCGTACATTTAAGTAACACACACACATACACACAAATATAAGGTTTCACGTAAAATATAAGGTTTCACGTACACAATCAGATGTGAACGTATGTGATACACTAATACTACTACAACCTTTACAAAAATGGCTCCTCTACCACTCTGAGTTTTTTCAAAGTAAATTTCAGGGTTTCAAGAGGTATCTTCCATTTTTTCCCTTATACAATATAAATGAATTGTCACACTGGTCTCCACAACAGTGGCGGGCCTAAGGACAAGGCATAAAAGATAAGTTCAAAAGACGAAACACCACATAGCCCCATAGCCAAAAGGTAGACATAGACTAACAGCTCTCAACTGTTACGTGATTACAACAGTCTTGTGCCATTTTGTGATTGATGCTGATAATTCCTCCATCTGGTTACAGAGACAACAGAAACCCTGTACGTGTCAATGCATAAGTCTATTTTACTTCAGTTCTATATCTCTGGTGGAACAGTTAATTACCCGGCACGGTTCTAGTAATTATCCCCTGTACTTTCTTCCCGAATCGCAATGGAAGAGAAAATTGTACTGAAAAATATAGGAGCTATTTCTAAAGGGCTATCCATGGGGTACATGAAAAAGGGTTGTTTTTAAAGTTTGTTGCCACCCACACTACCTTGAAGCAACACAGGTCAGTCCCATCACACATCGACTGCTTGCTCCCTCTGCACACACAGAGCTCGTTATGAGTCAACGGTACCAGCCTCCCACACACACACACACACTCACACACACACACACACACACACACACACACACACACACACACACACACACACACACACAAACACACACAAACACACACTCACCCTCACACTCACACTCACATTCACATACAAACACATACACACACACACACATGCTCCCACACACACACACACACACATATCTACAAATACACATTTACACTCACATCCACTAACAGAAGCACAAACACCGGCATCTCTGTCCTCTCTCTCACACACACACACCATACACACACACACACTTTTCATATGAAAAGAGATGCCGTATGGAAGGGGGCCGTTTCCAACTTTGCTGCTCTTGTAGTAATTTGCTCAATATCTTGACAACAAGAGTAGTAATGTACAATAAATTGTTTTCAGTCTATAAGAATACAGGTTGTGCCACAAACACACACACACACACACTCACATCTACATACAAACACACACACACACACACACACACACACACAAACGAGGAGACACAGACAATGACAAGGTCACTGTGACACACTGCATCAGTTACACTGATGAATCCGTTGGGCAACCACATACTGTATGCTTTGTGGGCGAGGTCTATGTGAAAACCACTTTTCCCTGCAGGAATACCAATACATGTAGCGAGTATTGATCAAAGCTGACCTTGCGTCCTTAAGGAAGAAGTGCATCTGAGTCACAGCGTTAAAGCCCCCTCAACCTTATCTCCTGAACAACAACACAGCTTTTCCATTCGATCTTTTTCACACCTGGGTCAAGCAGTCCTTTTTGCAATGACAGTGTGATCAACAGCTGACAAAAAACGTTGTAAGTGGTATTCAATCTGCAAAAGAATAATTACATGGAGAGAACAGCAAAGACTTTCTCAGACTGACAATTTCCCCCGTGCAATTTGAAGCTGTCAAAAAAGCCATTTAGTGCTGCCATAATGAAACAGCCTTTATCCCAATTCCAAAACATAACAGGAGGTCACCATATGAATGTCAAGCAAGATGTCATTCTTGAAAAAAAACTAAAAACTAACAAAACATTAGCAAGAGAGATGACAAAAGAAAATCCCTAATAAACATCCGCAGACAAGAACGTCTTCAAATAAAAAGAATAGCGCCATGTGAGTGGTGTCGATGACTTGGGGGGAAAATCACCAAAAGTAACTGAGATTAACAGGGTTCATCTTGCTGATCGGCTAGAAAGGTAACCTTTAGCCATGGGTTCAAATCACACAAACCACACAAGAACCAACACAAGGACGGACCAATAGCCTAAATTATCTCCATGTCTTTAAAGTCTCTATGTGTTATCACATCTGCAGAGTATAATAATAACCAATATCCACTGACTTGACAATGACAAAAGCTTGTAAAATAGGATAAGTAGAGGATGGTCTCTAACTGTCTAAAGTTGAGTAATGCTTAAACTCAATAGCAAAAATGTTAGTTTTTTTGCAGCAGGGCTTCTTCCATCTTTACACACACACACACACACACACACACACACACACACACACACACACACACACACTAAAATATCTTGTAAGTCAACGAGCATAACAGTCATCCATTCTTACACACACACGCCTAATGCAACAACTCATACCACAGTTTCCAAGCGTGCTGTGACCAGTGAGGTGATTAAAAGAACCTTGGCAGTGAGAGCAACATCTGGGCTAAATTTTGAAGATCACACTCTAAATTGTAATGAATTAAATCTGAAGCCAATAGCTTACTTAACTGCTGCAACATCAAGCTGTAGAAATTACATTAAATTGCCATGTACTGCCTGGAGCAAAGGCTGCAGAAATACTGTATACCAGAAAGGGTGTATAGGGTTCCTTGGTCTCCTATGTTTTGTGTCTAGATGACATGTGAACCATATTATGAGCAAATAATTGCTGCAATACAATTATATTTAGGGAATACGGCTAGACAAGTGTCACACTTCATTCCTGAAAACTTTTCACCACAGCATACCAAAGTCTCAACGGCGCAAGATTGTCAGTAATTCTCCACCAATTGAAAGAATGCACAAATAGGCTCGTGGCACAGCATCCTCTTCGACAACGGTCAAATTAACTCGAACAAGGAAGCCAGGTCAGCAAAATTGAACTGTGCATCGGCAGGCGATCCAGCATGCTTGTAAACACCAACAATAAAAGATGCAAGCTCAAACAACGCAAATGTGCGAAGTGGAGGAACAGGCATAAGTTTTTCTTTTTTATGTATGATAGTAGCCTTTCAAAATTGCACGTTCTTAATGGTCAGACATGGCCCGTCTGGGATAGAACATTTAAATGTACAACAAATTACGGAGTGTCTGTCACATAGCATCTTTTATTGTTAAAATGTTGATTAAATTAGTTGTACTTACCTGTGAGCGGATCGTAGGAACCATCTAGTTCTCTGGAATCTGACAAGCTTTGGTCCCTATCTTTCGCCTTCATATCTGTGATGTTTCAAAATATTAGCCTTGAAACAAGTGAGACTACCGTAAACTGGCACGTTCTCACGCTTGTCCGTGACTACTGACTGGAAATAAATAATGTGTCTAAAGATACCAAAAAAGTGACAACATCAAGATCTTCCACTGTTGTGCTCTCAAACTGAGTCCGATTTTCTTGTCAATGAACGCGAACAGCGCGCGGAGCCAAGAACTCCTCTACTGTGTCTCGTTGAGAATCGGCTAGTGTAGATGCTGTCGCTGAAAATATCAAGACCAGACTTGTAGTAACTCAGCAGCACCGAGTCACAGATCTGAACAGAAAATGCTCCGCTTCGTTGTAAGTAAGTGGACTAACTCCGCGAGGATGCTTGGCTGGAGGTGTACAGTCATCTGAATCATCGGCGTGTCCAGTGGCTGAGCTGCGCGTGGCGTGCTGGTGAACTCACCTCAAGTGACAGGTGCGCACGGAAAGCTTTCGGGATTAATCGTGTTCAACGATATACTTTGACATGATTTAGGCAGTTTAACTGTGACGACAAGAAAATGCTCACGCAAATTTTAAATGTTTTCGAAAGAGAAAGCCTCCAAATGTGCACATCTCACTTTGCATAATCCTGTGCGCGTGTTATCACGTGTTATGATGTGAAGACTAAATATATCACTATTGTTAAGGATTCTCGGTTTGAAATGTTTCCGATCGTTAGAAGCGCTTTGTGTGTAACGGACTGACTTAAAACACAAACTGTATGTTGATTAGGTGTTTTTCTGTTAGACGTGTTGTGGTTTGTAATAAGATTGTCAAGTTGTCATGACAAATTTCATGTAACAGGTCATGAAATGCATACTTCCTGCACAGTGACGTTCAGCCTCATGATGACAATGTTTGTTGACATGATGTGAGGAAGAAACTGCATGTTGAAGTCAACAGGCTATTACAACACACACACTCAGTTTACTACAAGAAACATATTGTAGTGAGGACACGTCAACAGTAATAGATAGCCAACAAGGACCCTCAGTCTGGCTCTGATCATTTCCAGGTGAGGACAATGATCTGTGTTTGTGTAGGTATGATGGAAGGTTCACCACTGCCTTGATTATATGAATCATATCACCACTATCTCTCTCTCTATATGTGTTTGTGTGTAAATACACCATCACACACACACATATATATTTATATATGTGTATAAATATAAACATATATAAATACACACACATATATATAGAGAGAGAGAGACTATATATAGATATACACACACTAGTTTATAATTATAAAAATAACAAGATCCACCTGGAAAAATGTATAGTACTTTTTGGAGGAACAGTCTGCCACACTGGAGTTTCAGCAGCAAGTGAAACTACTGCACTTGTTTCATCTAAAAATATAACTTAATTATTCTAGGCCTTTGACTTCATCATTTTACCTAGTGGGAGCCCCATGCTGGCCAACAGAAAACAGACTGTCCCTTTCACCTGGATAAAGCAGACGGGATACAGAGAGCTTCATGCAGTTAATGCTCTGGACATGAAAGGTAGAGGAGCACTCCGTGAACCAAAGTCTGAACATCAAAGGGGGGGGTTCACTGAACAGGAAATGATGCCCCATTCCCAGCTCATTGGCAAAATGTGTGTGTTGGAATCGAGAGCAAATGGCTTATAGGCATCCAAGTGGTTTCTAGGGATACGTGTTGCCTCGTTGTTTACACCCTTAGTCCTCGGAGGGTGCCACATTCATGTTACATATAGACCGTATGATTCCATGTTTAGACAACTCTACACAGGTCAGAGATGTCAACAGTCACAACCCTGCTGGGATTAGAGTCTTATGTAATTCAGAGGCCCATAGTGTAATTTGTCATGCTCTACATGCAGTAGATTAACAGCCTGTTGGCTAGCGTTTTGAGGTGTTCAGTGATTGAATCCAACTGAATCCTTACCAGTGATATGCACATTTTTTTCAGTTTCTTAGACCTGGGAAAGTTGCTTACTTTGGTTGGATTCCCTCTCTATCCCTCTCTCATACCACTTTTTTCCAAGGGACATTTGACCTATGCTATCAAATCTGAATCCCACGACGTGAAATAAATTGCTGAATAACTTCCCATGTTCGCATATATAATTGCCTGTGTGTGTCTGCTCTGAGAAACTGCGTGCAAGCCAAGAGGAGTGACAGCCTAACTGCTTTGATAAGAGTTCTATTTCTATAGCAACCAGAACAGAACGTGCAGCAGGTAACATGGGCATATTTTAAATTCCAAGAATAACTGTGGGACATCTTCGACTAGCTTTCATTTTCACAAAAGTGAATAAATGTTCAAATGCTTGTCATGTTAAACTAGTGCTTCTCTTGTGACTATTTATTTGTATTTTAAAGTAATTAGTGTGAAATGATTGCGCAGTGGTCATTAAGTATCCTCTGGGTCCATGTAGCTTCATTTGGTTTATCATGTAAGCCCTCCAGATTGAGGACAATATATATATTATGTATCACCCTTTGCAAGGTGTTGTTGAAGCAAAGTACTTTATCTTCCCAAAGACACCCCCAGCCACGTGGTCTAATCCAACTGCTTAAAAGAAAAACATCAACCCTCACATTATCTAGGTTAATAACAACATAATATTCCACAGTCACAGCCGATTGAATAATGATTGGATTTCAGTATGAGGCAAATGCTAAAACAATACGAAAAGCACAAAGCAATCGATCGGGAGTTAAATGGCAAGAGGGCACTATCTGTGACTTGAGGGTAAGGAGGAACGGATTTCACGCTGTTGATATCACCTCATCTTGAGCTGAAGGTTGTTCAAATATGCCTTTGTTGTGTGTGAGCATGATCAAGTAGCAGTGACATAGAAAATGTAATCCCTAGATTTAATATGCAGATCTGATTAGACTCAAAGTGTATCCGTGAATTCCTCAAGATTGTGCTCAGCTTTTCTGGATAAAAGGATTCTTTGCACCAGGTGCTCGAAATGGATATCACAGGTTAAATCCAAGGAACTTGTTATGCAAAGCTGTGACTCAGACAAAACTGCTTTTCAATGTAAACTTACTTTTTCCAGCTGAGAGAGCTTTACACAATCTGTAACATGCAATTGTTTTTTTTTTATTTGATGCAAAGTCTAACCTTTATTACCTTACTATTAAAATAAATTGCACAGAAAGCAAGTCTCTTTTAACGAGAATGTAATAAACCTGTAAAAAATTAGTATTTAAGTATTTATATGATACATAGCTTTTTAGAGATGGTTTCTACCCAAGTTTTGAATGCAAATTTTGACCTTTTGCATAGGAAATACTGAGTGGATCTTAATCTGCTGGGGGGGTGTGGGGGGTGGATTAACTCACGATTCGCATAGGGTATGGCGCAACTCAGGTTGATAGAAATGGCTTCCGCTTTTGCTGAGATTTTATTGTGTGTTTACATTAAAGTTGCTCAGACAACATCCCATTTTTAAACCACAGCGGCCATTTCTAACTTGCATAACACAACACTGACTTGCATTTAATTAATTTGGCTGAATTTTAATGAAAGCGCTTAAAATGTGTGAGTGAGTTGGAAAGAAACCCAGATACTGACACTGGAACCACATAACATTATGCACTTTACATGAGGGAAACTAAATTCCCATCACCTTGAAGGTTAAAATTGTCATAATTGGGATATTTCAACATTAGATTCTTCCCCTGGATCCCTGGTGGTTTTATGATAATGCATTAGTAGTGCCAACGTTTCCTGGGAGTATCACAACACTGTATAGAAATCCTCATTCCTTAAGGGGTTGACGGAGGGCACCACTACCACTCACGACTCATCCTACAGTCAAATTCTTGATGACCCTCAAGGGGTATCTTCGTGTTAAGGTATCTTCTAAAATCATTGGCTAAATCAACAGCCATGCGATCAGTAGCCAAATGCCCTTGCCAGAGAAGTCTCTACCTGGCTCAGGAGGTGTCACAGTTTAGCAGGGGAGGTGCCCACTAAAGCACTAAAACACCCATGGGCAGACGGAGCTTGTTAACATAAGACTCTGTCTTGGTCTGTGCCCCATTCAAGCTCAAGCAGGGGCAAGTCGATTGTCCTTGATTAAACTCTTTGCATTTTTCATGAGTCATCCTCTGCATATATTGATAATCTTGTCCTTAAATTCCACAACTCAGCATCAGCTGTAGACAAAACGGTTTGCGAGTGAGTGTGTGTGTGTCTGTGTGTTTGTGTGTGTGAGTGTGTGTGTGCGTGTATGTGTGTTTGTGTGTGTGCATTATCATAAAACCACCAGGCATCCAGAGGAAGAATCTAATGTTGAAATATCCCAATTATGACAATTTTAACCTTCAAGGTGATGGGAATTTAGTTTCCCTCATGTTAAGTGCATAATGTTATGTGGTTCCAGTGTGTGTGTGTGTGTGTGTGTGTGTGTGTGTGTGTGTGTGTGTTTGTGTATCCTGATCTGACCTGGCTCTTGTTTCATGGCATTGTTTCAAAAAGATTTACATAGTGCAAAGTCTGTTTTAGTAACTACGTGACATGACTGTTTCCCAGTATACACTGTGTGATTTGACGTACATTGATAACCAATTGGTTTTATTTACACTCATCTCCTGGCTGAATTTCCTTAAAGTTGTGGCACAACATCTGTACGGTTATGCCATGTTTGGTTAAATATTTCTCCATGATGAAACGTGAAAGGTGGCCAGATGTTACCTGTCTCACCAATAATTGTTTTCTACTAAAGTAATTTAAACACTTTGAAGGGTACTGAAAATTTATGAAGAATGTGTCACGTTATTGTGGAATCAAGAATATGGTTCTGTGACTTTAGATGCCAAAAAGTAAAATTATTAGTCTTACAGAATAAGCAAGATGTTCCTCAAAGGAAAAAATCTCCATCACAGGGAAATAGCATAACTTCAAAGACAACAGTGATAACATGTCAGCATCTGATATTGCATTTGAGGCATCTTCTTTAAAAAAATAACCGTGTGCATATCCTCCACAAGCCTGAGCTGTCTAGAGGATGTTGGAGCAAGAACATTTAGATGCAGCCTTTACTGTAATTATAATAATTACATATTAGATTTTCAAATGGGTGTTCTTATGTTCTCGTGCCAACAAATCAACTGTTATAACTGCCAAATAGTCCTCATTCACAGCCAGTTTCGATCCGCAGAGGCTTATTAGGCCCGTCTAACTCCACTTTAATATTATTGCTGTTCCTCTTGGCTCCGTTTCGTCCTTGTGCTGCAATCCAGCACTTGTTATTATTCTGAGTGCCCCTGCATTGCTTACCAATACATTTAAGTCCAGTGCACATTGGGATGTAGGTCCAGACCCTGCTTTGGCCCAGTGCTGGGCTCATTACCAATCTCCTTCCCTTCCTGGTCTATCTGGGTCCGACCTCAGCCATTGTTACCATAATCCAAGCTGACTGCCTACCCTCTCTCGCTCTCTGTTTCTCTCATCTCATCTAATCTCATCTCATTTTCCCTCTCATCCATTTGTGAAGTCCAAGGTCAATGAGGAGCAATACAAATTCCCATCTTACCGCAAAGTCATTCAGTAGAAATACGGCAACTCGGAAAAATAGGGCATCGAGGTACAACTGGAAGTCAACTCTGTAGATGACAGAAACTGCTGAATTTTGGGATGTGGTCAGTGTTGATTTGGGGGAACATCCTGTTGTTAGGTGATGAGCACTACTTCAGTGACGCGTTGAGGATTGCTCAAGCACACACCCAGATGAGGAGTCATGTCTTGCTGTGCCATTGGAAACAATGCATGTAAAGACCTGCACACTCATACCCTGCCAGTGACAGCAGAAGGGGTTCAAAGGGCTTTAATGAGTCTAATTAAAGGATTTAAGAAGTATAATAATAAACTTCTAACGCCTTTGCTGTGCTAAAGAAGCAGACGGAGAGAAATGTGTGTGTGTGTGTGTGAGTGTGTGTGTGTGTACTTGACACCATGGCTTCACTGTAGAGATGACTTTACCCCACGCCATTCACCTCTCCAGCCTGTTCATTACCTCACACTATGCTCCACTCTGTCAATAAACTCACCGAGCCAGTGGAGCTGGCCTGGTCCAGCAGCGGCCCGGCAGCCTGTCCATACTCACAACAGCAGGGGATGTTAAACACGCTCCCCTTGGCTGCAGGGGATAATCTGATTGTTTCCTCCATTGTATTTGTCAGCTGGCATTCGTGCAGAGTCTCAGTAGGCTGTCAGGCCTCTAGCCGAAGGCACCTGGACAGACATCCCATGTGAACACTACGTCTGTCTCTGTTTCTGCACTCGTGCCTGTGTACTGCAGCATCTGGTGATCATGTCATCCTAATAAATGGATATCTCCTTACAAAGATTACTGTTTGTCTCGCGAGTGCAATAAAAGCCTCATAAAAATAAAAAGGCTATCAGTGATTTGTCATGGAGATAAACAGTTTTCCCCTTGCCCACTCCACCCCTCTCCTGGGCATCATGGGCGCGTGCCCACCCCTCTCCTGGGCATCATGGGTGCGTGCCCACCCCTCTCCAGCGCTTCATGGGCGCGTGCCCATCCCTCTCCTGCGCTTCATGGGCGCGTGCCCACCCCTCTCCTGGGCATCATGGGTGCGTGCCCACCCCTATCCTGGGCATCATGGGCGCGTGCCCACCCCTTTCCTGCGCTTCATGGGAGCGTGCCCACCCCTCTCCTGCGCTTCATGGGTGCTGCCCACCCCTCTCCAGGGCTTCATGGGAGCGTGCCCAGCCCTCTCCTGCGCTTCATGGGCGCGTGCCCACCCCTCTCCTGGGCATCATGGGCGCGTGCCCACCCCTCTCCTGGGCATCATGGGTGCGTGCCCACCCCTCTCCTGCGCTTCATGGGCGCGTGCCCACCCCTCTCCTGCGCTTCATGGGTGCGTGCCCACCCCTCTCCTGCGCTTCATGGGTGCTGCCCACCCCTCTCCAGGGCTTCATGGGAGCGTGCCCACCCCTCTCCTTCGCTTCATGGGCGCGTGCCCAACCCTCTCCAGGGCTTCATGGGCGCGTGCCCAACCCTCTCCAGGGCTTCATGGGCGCATGCCCCTCTTCATTTTCATCACTATGTATGAGTGACACTCCCTAAAGCGGTTAGCTTCATGCAAAGCTGATTACGGCAGGCCCCACAGCCCCACAGCTGTTCACCTCACACAGCCAGCTGAAGGACAGGAGAATGAACTCTTCCCCTCTACAAGTGATGACAGCCAAACAAATGTTGATATTCACACCTGCTGTCATAACCAACACTGTCGACAGAAAGGAAATGACGTTAGTGGCCCTGCATAATTTATAAATTATAATTCAGGTACATTTCAGTAAATTACCTTTACTTCTTTGCGTGGCTTTGCTACAACACTATGGCCGGTGTGGGACTGGAGAGGGAGGTCCAGGCACCATGGGAGATCCCTGCTGACTCATAACATTGGCCAGATTGTCAGGGGCATTTGTCCAGCAGATGAATAGAACATGGGGGGTGAATTAGTCTCACAGCCAGGAGGAGGCTGGACATTAATAAAGCATCTCTTAAAGTTTGGACACAGAGAGAATATAAAAACATGAATAAATGAATGTCTCATGAGCACACAATACACCCCCCCGCTTCACACACACAGTCACACAATTAGACACACACACACACACACACACACACACACACACACACACACACACACACAGTCATACCCTCGATCCTTCCCCAATCTGTCCTGTTGTCCATGGACTCTGTTTCCCTTTGGCGATGCTGAAGGTGACTCCGATGATGGGCCAGTAAATGACTGTGTTGTGTCTAGCCAGGAGTGGCCCCCAAGGCTGTTTAGGAGAGAAAAGATGTAATCTATACGGCTTTGAATTCTCAGGTTTTTTTCTGTGAAAATCTGACAGTTTGTGCTACATAGTTTGTCTCGCGAGTGCAATAAAAGCCTCATAAAAATGAAAAGGCTATCAGTGATTTGTCATGGAGATAAACCGTTTTCCCCTTGCCCACTCCTCTCCCAAGCTTCATGGGTGCATGCCCACCCCTCTCCTGCGCTTCATGGGCGCGTGCCCACCTCTCTCCAAGGCATCATGGGCGCGTGCCCACCCCTCTCCAGGGCATCATGGGCGCGTGCCCACCCCTCTCCTGGGCATCATGGGTGCGTGCCCACCCCTCTCCTGGGCATCATGGGCGCGTGCCCACCCCTCTCCAGGGCTTCATGGGAGCGTGCCCACCCCTCTCCTGCACTTCATGGGCGCGTGCCCACCCCTCTCCAAGGCATCATGGGCGCGTGCCCCTCTTCATTTTCATCACTATGTATGAGTGACACTCCCTAAAGCGGTTAGCTTCATGCAAAGCTGATTACGGCAGGCCCCACAGCCCCACAGCTGTTCACCTCACACAGCCAGCTGAAGGACAGGAGAATGAACTCTTCCCCTCTACAAGTGATGACAGCCAAACAAATGCTGATATTCACACCTGCTGTCATAACCAACCCTGTCGACAGAGAGGAAATGACGTTAGTGGCCCTGCATAATTTATAATTTATAATTCAGGTACATTTCAGTAAATTACCTTTACTTCTTTGTGTGGCTTTGCTACAACACTATGGCCGGTGTGGGATTGGAGAGGGAGGTCCAGGCACCATGGGAGATCTCTGCTGACTCATAACATTGGCCAGATTGTCAGGGGCATTTGTCCAGCAGATGAATAGAACATGGGTGGTGAATTAGCCTCACAGCCAGGAGGAGGCTGGACATTAATAAAGCATCTCTAAAAGTTTGGACACAGAGAGAATATCAAAACATGAATAAATGAATGTCTCATGAGCACACAATACATCCCCCCGCTTCACACACACAGTCACACAATTAGACACACACACACAGTCATACCCTCGATCCCTTCCCATCTGTCCTGTTGTCCATGGACTCTGTTTCCCTTTGGCGATGCTGAAGGTGACTTCGATGACGGGCCAGTAAATGACTGTGTTGTGTCTAGCCAGGAGTGGCCCCCAAGACTGTTTAGGAGAGAAAAGATGTAATGTATACGGCTTCGAATTCTCAGGTTTTTTTCTGCGAAAATCTGACAGTATGTGCTACATAGAAAAGAACAAATTCTGAAAATACCTTATAAAGACAAGACAAAAGGTCAAAAGATATGTACTGTATACTTATACTGTACTAAGGCTGGACAGTTAACAATGGTTTGTAAAGGTCACATGGAAGGACCTTAATTCGTCTTACTTTAATGAAAATGCATACACTATATGACATGTGCTGTGCTGCCAGAGGTTTGACTGCAAAGTTTTTTAGTAGAATACTCTTTATTGAGTGCATGAGAGGAACAGACCTGACAACAGTAAGCCCTCAGGCTCCAGCAAGTTGTGTTTCACATATTGATTTTTCTCTTTCAATCGTAAGTTGACCATATTCTGTTATGTAAGGGTGTGGATGTCCATGAACAGTTTTCTAATGTTATTATTTCTCTGTTAATATCACTTTACGGGAGAGGCATTCAGTGGATCTGTGGACACTGACACATAGAGTACACTGAACTCAAATGCGGTGTCTTGCTACGGATGCATTGGGCAGGAAAAGATAAATCTAATGTATAAATACTGACATGTAATGCAATTGCATATCTACACCAGGCATGGAGAGACAGGAAAGACTGAACAAAGTATGATAAATCTGTGAAATATTTACTTCACTAAAAGAAGAGAAACAACAAAGATTTGCAAATGTATTTTGCTACGCAGTAACGTATGTGAGTTATTCAACAAAATTATTGAAGAAGTCTAATCGTTGATGAACTAGCTACTTTGAACCAGGGCAACTAAGGCAGAGCAAAAAGTAAGTCGTCAGGCCGCATAGGTCATTAGGCACAGGAGTGAGAAAGGAGAGAGGGAAGCTTGGCAGCCTGTGTGCTGCCATTACTCCTTTACCTGACCTCTTAATTACCCCCGCCTCAGTGCTGCCCCCTGTGGCTGGTGAACCTCACTGCAGTTGGGCTGAGATCTCTGCTTAAGGTCCACTGAAGGGAGGGATGAACCCATCTCTTTGCTTCAAAAGCTCAAGTTGGTCAATAACATTTTCCAATAATGGGGAAGTGACCGGAACACAATTCAGCTGCACTTGCAGTCCTCAATCTCTGTGGCCATCTCTTTCTGCTCGCTGAGCCTCAGACAAAACCCTCTTTTTTTCGCGTAAATGGTACCTGGCCACACCACCCTACCCTAGGCGGTGTGGAGGAGACTCTTGGCCTGGTACGCGTAGACAGCTGTATAATGGCGTCTCCCTCTGCAGCACTAAACTGCAAATAGCCTTTCTTTTTAATCGCTTCCATCTCTTCTTCACTCCTCCTGTTAACGACACCAAGAGCAATACCTCAGCCATGAGATTGGTATAGAAGTGACACAATGTACCGTGCCTATACAGTCTGTGGTCAGACCATTATAATCAGCGCTGCCGTTTGTTCTCAGACATGGCATGGCACACTTGACAGGTAATTACAAACACCACACACAAAAGTGAGGATTAACTCGAGTCTTTGAAATTCCCACCTGTCTGGTGTTGACTCTTACAAAGACATTTCACCACCACTAAGTAAACCATTTCTCACAAACACAAAGGCGCAACATCTAAATTGAAAAGTAAAGTGTTGACAAAACATGGGTCAGTTAGATTCGTTTTTGAACAACATACAAATTGTATATTAGCAAATATAACAAAATATTACATCCTGTTGTTAATTCTTTATTTATATAGTTACTTTTGTTTTATACGCACAAGTAAACCATATCTCAGGAAAGCTTCTGTAATTGAAGGTGTTTTATTGACTTGATTGAAAAGAATAATTTGCTTCCTTGAATTTTGACTGAGTGAAGGGAAACAAACCTGAGACGTTCAATATACCTGTAGAAACCACTACCGAAAAAACTGTCAATTCCTACAGGCCACAGACACTCGTGAAGTGCATTAGAAAGCACTTTGTTCATGTTATTCCTGGCTACTACACATCCCATGGGCGTATCCACTTGTCAAGAACACATCAACAAGAGCATGTTAGCAGAGAGGGGAAATTATTCACTGGGGTTTTACACATGCCTGGAAAAGTACAATGCACTTTTAAATTACCAGCAGATATAATCCAGTAGATAAGAGCAGGAAGTAGTGCCACAGCAGGCATTTAAGAGAGAGAGAGAAGAGAGAGAGGAAGAGAGAGAGAGAGAGTGCATGTGTGGGTGTGGGTTTGGTACAGAAATAATGACAACAGCATTATGAGGCTGATGGTAATGATCACATTGTAGCAGAGTAGACAAGTGGTACTTGTTTCTGTCACTTACAAGTAGTCCTGGAAAATATTGCTGCTGCTTCAGTCATTTTTGTGTTTTGCATAAGGTCAATATCTCCACTCTTGAAAATAACATCTATTCTTCATAACTTTTCTATTGTAGCGTTATCTTTTGTACATCACATGAGTTGACCTCAGCAAAGCATTGCCATTTCTCACAAATCTGACACCTCTGTGTAGACAAAACAAAGCATAAAAAAACCTAATTTCATAGAGAGCTCATAATATAAAACAAACTGGCATCGATAAAAACAAAGAAGCCATCACGACTTAAACACACAAACAAACAAACACACACACACACACACACACACACACACACACACACACACACACACACACACACACACACACACACACACACACACACACACACACACATCCTCACATAAATACACACAAACACACAAACACAAACAACCTTACATAAACACACAACCTCACATAAACACATTCTAATGGATAGCAGGGGAGCACTCAGCCAGGATAAGCGGACAGCTTCATGGAGGGGAGTGAGGAGATGCCGTAACTGTGATAGATGACAGGCTGCTCGGCAAGAGATCCTATGATGGAGAGTGCCACTGAATGGTGCTGATGCTAGGAAAGGATAGATGGATGATGGAAGAAAACACATAACCCCTTATGCAAAAGGTTTTAGGAGCACACACCTTATGATATCAGAATAGCATAGACAGCAGAGAGGGGAAAATAATGGCTGATTGGATGATTGTCAAAGTTACAAATATGTTTAAGAAAAACCCCAACTGATGAATATTCTACAGTGAAATCATCAAAAGGATGAAATTACCAAGGCATTCTTTGGGGTTTTTGGAGTGGTGTGTCTATAAGGTGTTGATGGAATATAAATATCACTTTCTCTTAAGTACACAGACTAGCGACGCAGAGCAAGGTTTCAACTCGGTGTTTCTTCTCACGGCAGGTAATTACAGGAGTCAGTTGAGCAGAGAGTATAAATAGACACAGGCAGGTATGGTATCGAGCCCAGGCAGTGAGGGCCAGAGTGAGGCGCAATGACCGCTGGGCAGGAGCACTGACTTACTGACTGACAGGGAGAGAGATAGGGAGAGAGAGAGGGAGAGAGAGAGAGGGAGAGAGGAAGAGGAGAGAGATAGGGAGAGAGAGATAGGGAGAGAGAGATAGGGAGGGAGAGAGGGAGGGAGAGAGAGAGAGAGGGAGAGAGAGAGAGGGAGAGAGAGGTAGCGAGAGGGAGAGAGAGAGAGAGAAAGAGAGGGAGAGAGAGCAGAAGCAGGATGGGTGCTGAGACAGAGATTGACAGCATGGCTATAGGGGGGCTGTCTGGACGAAGCACCCACACGCTGATCAAGGAGAAAGCCTCAGCACATACTGCTGCAGGGCTTAGCAGACATTACAGATATGCAATGTATTTCACGAAGATGTTTTCTATAACATACTTGGATATATATTGTGTCAAAAGACAAAACATGGTGTCTTCTTTACCACCCCTCTTTCACGAATAGCTAAATATAGAAACATACCACCCTCCACCCCGCAGAAATGATTGGTTATGATTATCATGTATGTATTTCAACATTGAGTGTAACCATGTTTCGACTGATAGCTACCTTCACATTTACGTCTATGACACATGTATTGTTATGCTCTTTTGTCACTGGGGGGACTGTGCCACACCTCCATGTGTGTACTAAATGCCACTGGTTTACACAGAGACACACACATACACCATGACTGACGTACTATCTTACTATCGTTAAGATACATTGGGGTAGGCCTACTTACATTCAAATGTTTCACTCTAAGCAGTATAATCAAGGTCCTGTTTCTAATTAAGGCTTAGCACTTATTGGAATTTCCCAAGACGTTTAAAAGTGAAATGAGACACACTTAAGTTACTCTGGTTAACTTGAATGCATTGATCAGCTTGTGCATTTATCAAACCCCCCAGCAAAGATCCCCCTGATATAACTAAAGCACCACTCACATAAACATTGAGACATATCATCCCAAGAACATCCTCCTTCCAGCTTCCAAAACCATAAAGTAGCTCTACTCATCTGCATAATACAATAAAGAAACATCTCAGCGAGCAAGAGCCACAGCTCTACTGAGATTAATATCCAATGAAAAGCAATTTCAGGAGAAATAAAGTCACCGTTAATTGGCTATCAGAATGAAGTATTTGCTTTTGTTGGTTACTGCCATGGAGATGATTATGGGTTTGGATGTTTTATTGTTTTAGTGAGTCATCTCAAATGATGTCTCAGCCTGCTCGGGCCGAGCCTACACTTCGCTACGCTATGCTATGCTACGCTACGCTACGCTACGGTATGTCAAACCCTCGTATCTCTCTATGAAAGAGGGCAGCATCAAAGCTGAACTGTATCCAACATGATTTACCAAAAATAAAAGCATCCCTTTCTTGTCGCCGCATGTTTGATCTGGGGCATCTTACCATGCCTGGTTTGTTTTATGTATTTACATTGGTTAGCTGGGTAGTGTCTGTGCCGCTGAGAATCCACAGACGGCTCTTAAAAAAAGGCTTCTGAAAGTCACAGGTAAACTCAGTGGGGTTCCACTCTGGAGTAACGTATTAATAACAGCTGTGTTTTTCCTCTGGAAGAGTGTTGCATCTCCCAGCAGGAGAGACGAACTGCAATGAGTTTGAGTTGTAGAAAAAGGTTACAAAACAACTTAGTTTTTGTACTAGTGTCAACTGACAGCTGACTTTCAGTCAGATTGTGTCATATCACTTGAATTTATATAAGTTGGGGGCCTTTTCAAGTGGAATTACCATCAGACATATGGGGGAATGGAATGCATAGATGACTTTACGACTGTGCAATAGCAGCAAAACAGTTGTAAAACATCACGCTTTCCACCAATCATTTGGCAGTAAATGATAATATAACTCATTTGTAGATGATAATTAAGGGTATCTATTGTTTCAACCTAATTTTCAAACAAGGCTCCAAAATCAGCATATGAAATCAACACAAATATATCCACATTGTTGAATATAACAAGCCCAGCAAATGACTATGTCTTCAGTTCCATTCGACTCGTTTTTTTATGGTTGTAGTTTATGTTTGCTGTGTGGAATAAACAACCACTATCTAGATATATCAATGATGTTGCATTAATGACCTTGATGTTAATTTAAAGAGATCCTTCGGGTATAGTGTATAGGACCAACTCAAATTGAGACATCAATCAGTTCACCAGCCAAAGGACAGTGGAGCAGATCATGGGTTACACACATTCTTTTTATGGATTTCTTTTCCATCACAGATCTCCCTAGGTGTTTGAATTATTTTCTGCTGTGACCCCCGCTGCAAACTGCCAAGTCATTTTTCAGTTCTCCTTTCTTGGCCCTTATTTCCAGCATAAACTCACTGTTTCTTTCATCTTTTGTTGGCACCATAAGATTAATGTCCTGTGAGCCATGCATCCAGCCAGCCCCAGCATAGACACTGTGTAATAATACCCGCACACGCACACGCATACACATACACACATACACATACACATACACCCACACACGCACACACATACACATACACACATACACACACACACACATACTGTTGTAGCCGTTTTGGACATTAATGCCTGAATTTAAAGTTTGCATTTCCCCTGGGTTACTTTGGTTGTGTTATATGATTATACTGTTTCTATGTTTGCCTATTGTTTCTTTATCTGCATATTAGACTTCCATTTCATTGAAGTTTAGGATAATTGTAAGATGTCACCTCTCATTAGATGCCACCTGGACGGCTTATTAGTAGCGTCACCTGAATGGCTCATGAGTAGATAACTTGGTAGCAAATGAAAAAACTTTTTTAGCACTTTTCGGTACACTTTTTTGGTACAAATGTATCCTTTTTAGTTAACTGTCTTTAACGTTGCTTTATTGTTTGAATTTACTATGTGTTTATGTTCACCTTTTTGAAATCAAACTTTAACTTTGGAGCACCAAAAGTGCGTTATCCACTACCTGCTGACGACCCACGGCCTTCACTGGATATTGGAATTGGAAAATTAGAAACCAAAGAAAGGCCGCCACACATACACATACACATACACACATACATACACGTACAAGTACACGTACACGTACACGTACACGTACACGTACACGTACACGTACACGTACACATACACATACACATACACATACACATAGACATAGACATACACATACACATAGACATACACATACACATACACATACACATATACACACACACACACACACACACACACACACACACACACACACACACATAACCACACACATACACATAAACACATACGCATACGCATAAACACACACACACACGCCAGTCAGCAGTGCAGCCCTCCCAGAGCTCTCCAAGCCCACGTCTACCATTGACATCATTCTCTGTCAGGGCGCAGCCATCACAGGGAGCCACACCTAGCCATCACAGGGAGCCACACCTAGCCTCGTGAGTGACAGAGATGAGGGTGAGTGACGTCTGCACAGAGATGAGGATGAGTGGCGTCTGCACAGAGATGAGGATGAGGATGAGTTACGTCTGCACAGAGATGAAGATGAGTGACGTCTGCACAGAGATGAGGATGAGGGTGAGTGACGTCTGCACAGAGATGAGGATGAGTGGCGTCTGCACAGAGATGAGGATGAGTGACGTCTGCACAGAGATGAGGATGAGGATGAGTGACGTCTGCACAGAGATGAGGATGAGGATGAGTGACATCTGCACAGATGATACATTGGCGACGGAGGGAACCCCAAGCACAGAAGACACAGTGTCAGTTATCTACTTCCTGTCTATCTCTCCTTCTGAGAAACATACGAGCTGAGTAGAGTCTTACTTCATTCCCAGACATCAGAGGAGTTATCGTGGCAGGAACCTATTTTCTGGGGGGCCGTAAAGCACCTCCAAACCAGGAAAACAGCAGTAATTTAGTTCCATCAAATGCACATGCTTTATTTATTGCCCGGCAGGCTCCTGTGCGAGCTTAGATCCACTGGCGTATATCATCACTACACAATACGTAAATAGCCTGCGGCCGGCATGAGTTGTGGTACAGAGGGACACACTGTTGAGCCGTCAGCCCGGAGAGGCGGTACTGTGTGTTTGGCTGCTTGATGCTCAATCACTCCTATCACATGTGTGTGTGTGTGGGGGGGGGGTGGTAGACAGACCTCCACCTTTCCGGGGCAGTTAGCTTTAAGGAGACACTCTCGTTGCGCTAACACACAAGGGTTCACCTACCCCTTCTGACTCGTTGCAGATCCCGAGTCTATCGAAAACGTGCATCCAATGAAGAGGTGAGGTTGAGGGGTCACTCTGTTCAGGAAGATGAGATCACGTGGGGCTCCGTGTAGCAGATCTATACATCATCTGCACTTAATGAGGCAGCCCACGGCGACCCCGGCACCGGCTCATTTCAGAGAGGCTCAACCTTCCTCAGCATGCAGGTCACACAACTCATTTCATTGGTAGGGAATGGTAATGGTGTATTGATATGCCCAAGGGGGCATAAAGATAAAGATCAGGGATACATTGTGTCAGATAATTGATGTGTTGCTTTCTTATACAATTTTGCCATTGGAACAGATATTTTTCTTAATGTCTATGAACATTGACAGGCTACAATATAACAAATTTCATAATTTTAAAAACATACTTTCTTCACAAGCAATGTCCTTTGAGGAAAAAGTATAGTTGTATTGTTCATACTATAATTATAGTCCCCTCTTTAAAACGGAGTCTCTGTGTTACCTATATTTGAGAATGTACCACTTGGCTCTGTAAGCTTTGTGACAAACACACCCCAACAATATAAAGATTCTCTAATCAGGCAGAGGAAGCGCCAAACAGAATAGTAACCCTAATCACCACAATCAGCTCTTTTCAGTGAACCTGACAGGTTGAGATGAACAACTCCACTCTAAAGGACTTATAGTGTTCAGCGGTATTCATCATTGATCTATCTTCATGCATGTGAAATTGCTTCAGTGATTGTGGTTTGTGTGTAGTAATTGGCAGCCATGCCGTGTTTTCGGGGGGGATGGGGGGTAATTTTGCTTGCAGAAAACCGTCCAAGGCCCCATAGAGATGGAGTTAATGTCTGGCTTTGACAGATCCCAATGCCCCTCGGACAACTCGATCTGCTCCATAGAAGGTGTCTTATGAGCTGACTCAACAGGACCAGGTGAGCTAAGTACCTTTTCAGTACAGGACCGAGCATTGAAGCGAATGATCAGCAGGGAGAATGTTAATAAGTAAACACTGATCAATATAAACCACCCCTGGTATCAGGGACAAATATCTCCATGGCTTCTTCAAAGTGGGATTCAGATCATTTTCCATAACTACACAGTGTGACATCTTGTGTGACACAACATGACCGAAACAAATTACTTGAATTGAATGAATGTTTTTGAACGCTTTGGCACATTCTAGGTAAAAGGTTGAAAGCAATCTGATAAGATGGGCCACAGACTACTGTGTGAAGGATAAAACACCTGCCTGAGCCCTGACAGCAGCCACAGCACAGGCCAGGCACTGCTCATCGTTTTTATAAATGTTTTAGTTATTAAATGTTATTTAAAACGCCAATCATCAAACCATGTGTTAGTTTCTTTATTTTTTATAATAGTAGTACGATTTTTTTGAGGATTTTTGAGCCAGAGCAAAAAACACATTTCTAGGACATTACACTTAGGAGAAATAGGCCAGTTTGCACTTTTCTGTCTGAAGGACTTTCCTTGACTTCAAAAGTGCATTATGATATGCTCCTGAAAGTAAAACTCTGAAAACTCTCAATAGTAAATCGATGACATGCTGTAGAAGCTAGATAGGTTCTGAGAGGACAACTTATTGGGAAGAATATTGTGGAACCAGGTACATATCTATTTCATATACACATTTTACCCACAGAATTCCCATATAGTTCTGCCTGACTAAGCGGATCACAGTGAACTCTCTCAGGTACAGTTTCAGTCTTTTTCAATGAAGTTAGTTCTTTCCGACCCTTGTCCCACAAACCAAAACTTCTGTTTTTCTACATTATTACCATATGTATTTTGCCAGCTGGTTCTTTCAGAGACATCCTCCAACCACAATGTGTTTTTTCATCTGTGGTCTGCTCCAGACATTGTGATTGGGTTGGGACAGATGGAGATGGAGACTCACGGCACTCAGCCTTTCAATGGAGGCTTATTAACAGGTTCCACTTCAAGACAGTGATCTAATAGCAAGTGATTTAATAACAAGAATGTCCTTAAACATGAAGGAGAAATTACACGTTACCAGTATAATCCAATAGTAAAATAGTAACAATCAAGAATTAAAGTAAATATTAAAAAGAGTTGAAAAACATTGACCTTGAAATCTTGTTTAGTCTTACTAATAAATGTGTAAAATATCAGTGTGCTACTCACTTCAAATGTGCAGTATGTAGAGCAATAGATTTTATTCTCTAAAATCACTTTGACCATAACCAAACATGACAAATAAATCTTTCATCTAAATAGATAGAATCCTCGTGTTCAAATACAGACACTTTAACCACAAACCCCTAATCCACAGCCAGTAGCCTCATTTCTGTACAATATCAACGTCTGTTTTTGAATGTGCAGTCGATAGTCTATACTGTATGATGCCAGCTGGTTCAGCAAAGACATCCGCCAACCACAATGTGTTTTTTCATCTGTGGTCTGCTCCAGGCATTGTGATTGGGTTGGGACTGCTGGGACTCACACAGATGGAGATGGAGCCTCACGGCACTCAGCCTTTCAATGGAGGCTCATCAACATACATTTAAACTCAATCATTTCACTGTGAAATTAACCGGAAAAAAATATAAACATATAAAGAACATGTCAGACAAGTCCAACAAATAGAAATGGGTGAACAGATACCCTTATCCACAAATGCACAAGACAATTATTTTTCCATCATCGTCGTTGTAGGTCAGCTTAAAGCTCTCATCTCTCCTATCATGGGCTGGACAGCTTATTCAGCCATTCCTTCCGGGATGATAAGTGGGTATAAAATTCTGTCTGACTGCATTCAAAAGGCATTGCAAAGATGGGATCAGCTCAGTGCCAATACAATCACAATGCCACAGGATCTGTCCATGGTCCTGAACACGTGTGATCCAGGGTGGGGAAATGATGGTACAAGAATTATTACAAAGTATTATCATGGATATTTATGATGAAAAAGGCCTGCGTTTTTTTAAATGCTGAGATCAGTGAATTATTTAGAAGAATATCTCTTGTCCTTGTAACTCCAATTAAGATAAGCGTATTATCTCCTACCAATATTGTTATCATCTGTTTAGTGCTTAAACTAACCCTTAGGAAAACCATTGCTTTTTACTTTTGTATCTTACTTCATATTGAGGCCATTTCTTTAATGATTTGAATTAAAATCACGTGATCAATTGGGAAAACAGTACACATCTTACATACAGATTGACCGTCCAAAATAATTAGCATAATCAAGTCTTGGAATAAAGATGATCGCTTTTCTTGTTTCTCTATAACATGCTCACATCACATAAACTAAAATTACAGTAGACTGTTATTCGGCCATCAAGACATTTGCTTTGGCCTCGTAGCCTTCTCAGCCAATTTAACCTTTCAAAGACATCGGTTTTATTATTCCTAATAACGTTTATCATGCAGACCTTTGTGAATATCATTGCATCAGTGCCAAGGGGAAAATCACACATTAACGGTTGATTAATAAACAAATGGCAAAGGGTGTTGAAGGTTGAAAGTTTATACTCTGAATCTGTTCATATTTGGTGATAATCAATGACAGAATGTTGTAGCCATTATTTTATACTCAATTTGATTAGCCATGTAAATGTATTTTTTATAACAGATTTATTGGAAATCTTTGCATGAATAGAGAATGGATTTGATTGAGTAAAGTCAATATAATTAACCAGCACAATTCATTAGTGATTTTAGATGATTTCCACTTTCTTGTCATGTTAATGTCACACATGTAATGAAAGTTCAGTTTAGCTGAAGTTTGACTTCACTTGAATGCACTGGACAGTGGCCTTGGGGGCAGAAAGGCACGCTGACTGAGGAAGCGGCTTTTTCAGGCAACATTAACCCCGATGCTCATCATCATTTGGTGGTTAAGGCATGCCCTTCAGTCGAGAGGCCTGTCCAGACTCTGCAGAGCAGATGGAGGCGTGTGTCATTACGATGCACATCTTAAAGACCAGCAAGCTCTTCAAGATGGAGGACTGTGCCGTTACGCTGCGCATCTTAAAGACCAGCAAACTCTTCAAGATGGAGGAGTGTGCCGTTACGCTGCGCATCTTAAAGACCAGCGAGCTCTTCAAGATGGAGGCGTGTGCCATTACGCTGCCCATTACTCAAACTCTAGACTAAAAAGGGAGATTTGAATCAATTTAACCTTTTTATAATCTACCAAAACGTGGGTAACAATCCTACAATGGGTATATCTGTCCAGGGTACTAAGCCTTGTTCCCAGGATGTTAGAAATCTCCATAGCTTTGTGACCAACATCTAATACCTGTCAGCTCCTGTCTGTTACATTAATCAGGATACTTTTTCAAAAAGTGCAAAAGAACACATCTATGCATGATTTACAGTCTTGTCTTATTCTTTTCATATAGGACCACCAAGGACTCCCAGCTGGTCAAAAGAGTGATCACAGTCACAGTCCAGCAGCCAGTTTGTGGTCCAATGGCTGCAAAGATCCCAAGGCCAAGCAGAGAGTAAGAGAATGAGCTTACACGGGACTGACTGAGAGTACCAAGTACCCTTGCTTTTCTTTATTTTTATTTTGCCCACAGTATCAGGGTATGTATGTTAGTAGTGTTTATTAAAACCATTAGTCATACAGATGTTGCGATAAACATTTAACAGAAGCTATTATATGAAACTGTGCCCCTGTGCATTGTTTAATGCGGTATAATAACCATTTCAGCATTTCTGATGTCTTTCCAACTTATTCCTTTCTTTTCTGGACCATCCCTACCAGTAAAAGATGTAGGAGAACTTCTCAGCACCATTTGTGGAGAGTACATTTTGAAGTCATCGCCTGAAGTTCCTCTTGAGTCCCAAACACAAACATTTGACATATAACTTACTGTACTGTAAGTACTGTACACAAGCAGCCATAGATGTTTTATTAATCTCTCTTAATTATATTTCACTGAAATAGTATTTTGAGTACCGTGGTAAGTGGACATGTTTTAAAGATTTCATTGTTATTTCTCCCTATCTTCTCACATGCTTTTCATCAGTACTTGTATCGCTGTCTCCTTCTGTTTGCACTGAGACCCAAAGCACTTGCTAGAGACTTTGCAATCAATAGAGAGACTGAAAGCTCAAACTGTTTCAGTTCTATAGAGGATCTCTGTGAGTCAATCCTCCAGCTGGTCCCTTGGCAAGCTGGCTTCAGTTACTGTGTGAAACTCCACGGAGGGCATGCACTGAGCACTTACGATGCACTCTCTTTAGTCTGGACACTCTCAGCAAAGAATGTGTTTGGGTTAGTGCCATGGCTCACGGAGAAGCTCAATAAATATCTCTGGGGCAGCTTGCAGTGAACTTTGTGGACTGAAGCTTAAGAGATCCACAGCATGCTCAGGTGTCAAGAAATGTGTCCATGACCTCTGATAAAACTCACTTAATGTTAATGGCAAGGCTAGTGCAGGTTAATATGACAATGCTTCAACGCCACATCACCTGTGCCACTTCCCATAACTAACCGATTAGCTCAGCAGAAAATCTATTTACTCAATCTCTCCACAAATGAGGTTTTCCAGAGGGGGGTGAACTGCAGGGACAGTGTAGAGGCATCACTGGCTAACTGTTGTCTACAGAGCACCACGAAACCCAGACGAAAGTGCGTTGGCCCTCCATCTCACAGCTCAGTGTAATCCCATCTGCTTGCCATGCTGCGCACTCGCCTCATCCAACCTCACACCACAAAGGAACCGCACCTCAGCTGAACTCAGTCAGCCATGCAGCCCCTATACTCTTGTGGCCCTTCTGGTGGCACTTTGCACTGTTACATAACCTTATTTATTACTTATTTGTTTTTAGCCTGCTTTTATCTCAGTTGCGTGGCAGACTCTTTGTTTCATACAGCTAAAAGTGTATTGTGGATATACAGTGCACAGTGTCTGTATCCTTACCGGACATGTTTACTGATGCATAAATATAGCCCATTTGACAGTGCTTGGGGCCCTTCAGCCCCAGAAATTGAACCAGTTGATCCAAACGACCTTGACCTTGAGCCGTGTGCTACCAGTTAATCTACAAGGCCTTGCTCTTTTAGTTTTCATGCGGAGCAGTGTCATCACTTCAATGCCCACATAACCTCTGGTGACAGCCCATTGGAAGAATCAGACACTGATGACAGGTACCTTTCCTTGCAGGATCTGTTTTGACAGCACGCAGGGCATCAAACACCTCCTACACACAGTCAATTATGAGTGGTGAGGGTAAACAAGATGAACGCCAGTGCACATGGCGACGTTTCAGAGCTGTCCCGGAATAACACCATGCATCTGCTCCCTTTTTTGATGTGAATTTGTACTTGTTTGTGCATATTTTTAGAAAATGATGCACAAATAGCAATATACAGATAGATGTGGATTGCACCACCCATTACTCTGCAGGAACTCAAAGTCAGGATAAAGATTTTCACAGCTGAAAGTCAATCAATTCATATAACTACAGCAAGACAATCAAGGAGCAGGGAGGCCTTAAAAGCAAATCAAATGACTGAAACATAAGTCAAATTTGCCTCGCTAATAGCAAATAAGACTTTATTACACGATATTCAGTGGTGATTGGAACCAGATGATGGCAAACACCTGCACAGTGCAGATGGCAATTGCATAAACAGGAATGAAATCCCTTTAAGCTAAGAGGGAATGAAGCTGTTGCTCTGTGCAAAAAAATAATGACGGATTAAAGTACTGATGAAATTGGGGGCCGGCAAATTAACCCCATGTGAAATTTCTCATTTTCAACAGTGCGGCTGTGATAAAAGCACCTTAAATTGGTGTCTATCTGCCAAGTAATATTTATTTTCACGGTGTAAATTGAGCAAAGTCAGATAAAAAAAAATATGATAATGGCCTGTCCACTCTGACAGAGTGAGGCTTGCAATTGGGTCTCATTTCAAACAAAAGCATACTTCTCTTTCAGACATTTGTGAAATAAACAGACATCAGCATCAGACTGTTTTATTCAGAGAATTATTTTTGTTCTCCCATCTATGAAAATCGACTTTAAATGTGCGTATAAACAGGAATCCTGATAGACATCATTTTATTCTGAACGCTTTTTACAATTCCCATGACTCATAACCATTCCGAACAAGATTATCCTCTTTGGCATTTTATTCGGCATTCCTCAAGCACCTGGAAGACGGAGTGAGCCGGGATACATACATTAAAAGCCTGGAGGATCCAAATTGGATTTGCCTCCAGTGAATCCAGCCAGGCAATCCCCTTAAGTGCTGACCTTGTGCATAATGTCAGATAGTATGATGAGAGGACCCGGGAGGCACACAGTAGAGTTGGACCCGAACCTAATGCCACAAGAACAGGCTGAAAATGCTGAGACAGTCAGGACTGAGGAAGAGAGAAAGAGAGAGAAGGAGAGAGCCAGAAGGACGAAGAGAAAGGAACGCCTAAAGAGAGACAGAGACAGAGAGAGAGAGAGCCGGAGGTAGAAAGAGAGAGGAACGCCTAAAGTTAGACAGAGACAGAGAGCTTATTGCTCAAATAATTATCAAACAAGCTAAAAATGTAGTAGTTTGATGCTTATTCTTAATTTGATTTTATTTAATGATTATTATTACGATTGTATAGTTTATGTGAATATGTTTTGGCAAATGGTATTGTATGCAGTCATGCCAACAAAGCCACTTGAATTTGAATTGGAGAGAGAGAGAGAGAGAAGCATTGAAAGAGACCCAGGTGAAAAGGTAGATCCAGAGACAGGAGCAGTAAAAAAAGAGGGATAGAGGCAGAAAGGAAAAGAGAGAGGAGAGATCCATAGAGAGAAGGGTGAAAGCCAGGACTCCAGGGGTCAGTCTGATTCACCTAATGTAATTCTGCTCGTGCCTCTTGATTCAGTGCGGACCTGGAGGGAGGTGGTGACAGCGCGTTGGATTGGGTGGGGCTTGACCAGACTTCAGTCTGTTCAGTGTCCCAGTGGCAGCTCACCTGAGACCAAAGGATACATCCTCTGACATGGATCACCCCCGTGGTCAATAACACGTCCATCAACCACAGGCAGGCTTTCAACTCACACTCATTCTCCGTCAAAGTTACTCACTGTTTTGCTCTGTCTGTTCTTTCTGCTTCTTCTTTCCCTCCACATACCTCACTCTCTCTCTCTCTCTCCCTCTCTCTCTATCTCTCTGCCTCCCCCTCTTCATATCTCCCAGCCAGTGAAAAGTGAAATGCCTCAAAGAGCAAGACAAATGAACTGGAGGGAAGAGAGATGATTCCAAGCCGCAGGCGATGGTGAGGAGAGCCCCAGATTGCTATTGAATTGAGCCGAGCAGCTGATGGCTGGGGCAGTGGCACGGGGGTCAGAAATGAAGAGCTGGCTGGCTTTATGGCTGAGAGCAGCCAGCCGGCAGACTTTGAGATACGGTAAGGCGAGGCGAGGTGGGGAAGGGAGAGGAGGGGCGGTAATTGTTCAGTTAAACTCAGGCAGCAAAGCCCAGACCCATTCATCCTCCCCGACAGAGGCTTCCCCATCATTACTGTCTCCCCTTCCCTGGCCACTGCTGCAGCAGCCAGCACCCACACACTTCACCAATCAAACCCCCCCCCCCACCCCCCCAAACCGGCTGAGAGGGAGTCAGGTAATGAGAGCGCAATTGAGATGCCAGGAGGATAAAATGGCGTAGCTTCTGAAAGCAAAGTCAACACAGGAAAGTCGATTCGCTGTGTTTATCTAATGGCCAAGCACAAACATATTTATCTTAAAGGCAAGACTTTTCAGATGCTTTCTGTAATTTTCCAAGGGCGGGCGGCAGGATAGGGGTTATGGGATAAATTCATGCTTCCCAATGGCAGAGAGGTAGGATATGGTTGCCTTTAATTGAAATTGTGAGATGGACACTGACAGGGTTGAGCATGCAATGGCATGCTACTAATGAGCAGGTCAGGGCGTATTTAATATACACGTGTAGACTCTCTCTCTCTCTCTCTCTCTCTCTCTCTCTCTCTTTCTCTCTCTCTCTCTCTCTCTCTCTCTCTCTCTCTCTCTCTCTCTCACCTACTCACTCAAGCCAATATAGACTCAACTCAGCTGACCCTAAGCATTGGAATAAGGGTCTTGTGTGAAGTGCAGTATTGATTTTTTTCCCTTCACATTGTGTAGAGGGCTCGTGAAGTTCTCCGGGGATCATGTTGGATGTCTTTTATGCTGGCAGTCTCTCTGATCTTAGTTTGAGCCTTCCCTGGTCGACCATGTTTCAGACAACACTGGCAGGAAGAGGATGTAGCAGCACACCACAACACAGCATCTTCCTCCTCCTCCTCCTCCTCCGCAACACTGTATTGTTTTTGTATTCCCCCACAAAGTCGCCCTTGGGCGCCAGTCAATCTATAGACTAACGCTTTGGAGACCTGACAGCGCTTGTGTTTTTTTGTTTTCCCCGGCTCTAATCACAACCCCCTGATGGCCAGCTCTCAGCTCTGTCAGACCTGTGCCACCGAGACCCGTTACGCAACAGGACCTTCATCCTCGGCCTCTCGCCAAGCGCTCAACAGCGGATGCCGTGCCGTGCTCTTATACCCAGCGGCTCCGACTACTAATGTAATTATCTGCCTATCTGGAGGCTGCAAATGAAGACTCAACCGCCCGTAATCAATTTTAATTTCCTCTCTGAGTTATTTATGGTCTCTTATCTGTCTGATATTGATTTAGGGGCTTTTCTTTGTCTTGCTCATCCTGATGCTTTTCTCTTTTTTTCTCTCTCTCCTCATAGTTGTGTCTCTTCTTTCCTTTCTTGGGTGGAAGCCATCAATCTTGCAAAACAGAGTGTGGGTGCTCTGTTAAGGAAGGAAAGAGACTTGAATCCCTGCCACTGGGTTTCACACATGACTGCTTAAGGTCGCTTTAGTTCCCCGGTCTTAAATGCCAGAGGAAGTGGGAAAGGAATGTTGTGAGTTAATACCTATGGATTTTTTGTGTGATAGAGGAAGCAGGTTTAAGGTATAAACCTCAGCAGCTCCATAAACCTCACATTATCAAGTGCTAAGGAGGAAATGAACAGAGGATGGAAAAACAGAAAGAAAGAACAAAAGGTGTGAAAGGTGAGTCCTCAATTGGTCCCCACACTCCCAACCTATGGGTGCATGAATCTCTAGTGGTAAGTTGTTAAAAGCTTAAACATAAACAAACATGTAACAGAAAAGCATACAAGCACTGGCGTATGGGCCGAAATGGCATCTCATTTAAAGTCAGTCCTTGGGCTCCAGGTTAGAAAACGTCATCATCTTTCCTCCGGCATAGACAACACCATCAGTAGACCCAGTGGCAAACTCAATGGAGACAGTGGGTGCAGCAAGTTAACAGGTCTGCCAAAAATCATCAGCCCATCCATGAATCAAACCCTGGAGGCTCAGGGCCAACGAGAGGACCTGTTGTACCACACACCTGCCGAGGGCTTCAGAAAGGCTGAGCCGCGCTGTTAGCAGTATGAGTCTCGATGTAGATTACGCTTGCTAACCCTTAAACATTAGTGACACCTTAAATATAGAGAATAAGAGTGCTGGGAGACACGGCCATGTGGCACTCACTGGCTTCCAAATATGCGTCCCGTCGAGGGGAGTCTCAGGCTCTTATCTGACGGAGCTCCGATGGATTTGGTGACTGAAATCGAAGTGATCTCCGTCCCAGTGAAGAGGACCTCCTCTCGAATGCTAGGAGTGTTTTTAAAGAAAAAATAGAATTCCTCTTGAATACTGGAAGTGTTATTATAAAAGAGCTGATAAGACAGATGCCTGCTGGGCCTACTTACAGTGAAATTATCACAGCCAGATGGAGGTCTTTTCCGGGGTACTCACTGAGAGGCAGTTCACCCCCATGACCTTCAGCAGAGGACACCGTCCCTTTGCCTGAGGGTTCAATCTTAAGCAAACAAATACAAATAGAAATCACTGTGTGTGTGATGCCCTTATTACAACCCCCCGCAAATCACACACACACACTTATATACACAAACACACATGCCTCCGTTTGCACACAGAAACCCCTGCTCATAAATACATGCACTTTCAGAGCCTCAATCATCTAAGCCTCAGATAGCTAAACTCCCACTGTGAGCACTTAAACTAAGACAGCCATGAGACAACCAACACTGAAGTGTGTGTGTGTGTGTGTGTCTGTGTGTGTGTGTGTGTGTGTGTGTGTGTTTGTGAGATGACTGCAAATAGAACAGTAAGCTGTGCTCCCACTATGCACACACACTTTTCAAACTGTCAAGGATCTACAGTATGTGTGAGGTGATTGCTCGGTTTGGTTGTAGGTTCACTGCCTAAGACTTTGAACTAATGATTTTTCTGGTGGGTTAGACTTCTCCTGAACAGCCGACTCTCACCCAATTATTTTTAATTATTTGAAACACTCATTTGAGAGGTTTCATAGTCACGTCTATAACAGATCTGCTGATCAAGCATTAAAGATGTATAATGACATGGAGGCAATTATGTTTGGGTTTTGCCAGTCAGAGCCAGGTACGTATCTCACGGAGGTGCAGTGTTGGCAAATACAGTAGAGATGTATCCCTCAGTGATGCAGATGAAAAGCTGAAGTGATAGCACTAGCTGGTTAAATGTAGCGTATCCTTAGAGCTACCTGCTGATTTTGTGTGATAATTTGCATTTATGAGGATCAGCTACCCTGCACATTCATTTTCACATTTAACATTAATTTTGTTGCATAGAGAATGTTGAAGAAACTGGTGAACATGCTAGGTGCACTTAAATACACTTCATAAAATTTAGGGGTAAGACATTTTAAATAAATACTCCCTGAAATCAGTGTGATGTAACCGCCTAAAATATGAATTAAGAAAAGCCATCAGCCATGTCCCGTGATCCTGCCTTTCACAAGTTTCTCTGTGAGTGTTAATGTGCCATGGCGAGTCTTCATGCCACAGTGGAAACAGCTCTCTCCATATTTTTAGAATCTCATGAATATTTCATATTTTAAAAGTTTGTTGGGAATGGAGAATGTTTAAAAGCCTCACCTCTCAATCTCATGTTCCTAATTGTCAAACTGGAGCTCGCCTTGTCATTTGAGGCGAAGTGAAAAAACAGTGAGCACAAATCTGTGTTTTGGAAGCAGAATGTCAATGTTGACACTGTGTTAAGGCTTCATAGGAATCAGTGTATAATATCTGATTATGTTTTTATTGTGATTATTTTTATCAAATAAAACAAAACAAAACAAAATCGGGTTCACTGTGATTAAAATGGGGACCTAATGTAATGTCCAGCAAGGGAAGTTGGAGTGACTCATCAACATTCAACTGCATTGCCTTAAACTCCTGAGATCATGAATGGTTCACTATCGTTTGCACTCATTGAGATTATGTTTACTCTGTGTATTAAGCCCAGTTGTTTTAAATGACATTCAAAATTCCATGAGCCGCCCTGTCTGATTACAGTCATAGAGGGCTAATTATACTCAAAGCGGGGTGAGCCAGGCAACAGAGAAATGAAAGAATAATGGAGGATGGAAGGAAAAGAAATAGGCTGGCTCCCCTCTTTTCATTTTAAACATTTGGGACCAAATTACAAAACCTAATCTAGCTTGTCTTGTTTGTCCATTCAAGAGCCAAACAACAGATCACTGCCAGTGCTGCCAGTGGGGTCTGCTTAGTGCACAAAACAGAGAAAACTCTCTCTCTCTACTTTCTTTCTCTCTCCTCTCTCTCTCTCTCTCTCTCTCTCTCTCTCTCTCTCTCCGTAGTGAACTCTCAAGAGTGCACACAGGCTGTAGACGTGTAATTAATCCTCAAGAGAAAGACATCCAATCGGTGAGTTCGACGGGAAGCGGGGCGAAGCATGGCTCTCACACAGCACGGTGACAGCGTTATGAATTAAAATGCGCCACAGGCTGGAGTTGACTTATTACCAGGAGGCCCTGGCCACTCAGGTCCAGCGTCTGTGTTACCAGAAACGTAATAATAAGGCCCCCATAATAATGAGTGTCCTAGGCTGCACACATCCTATTAATAGACTCTCAGGTCTCCGCAACGACTGGACAGGCATGCTCCGCCAAGCACAGCACTGGCTTCAGCTAGCTGTTTTTCCATTCACAAGGGCAGAGTTCTGAATGAGAAGGGAATGGGGAAGGAGGCAACACGTGCATGATCTGATGTTAAGCATGAGAAACCCGCGCATACATGCAGAGAGTCACTCGCAGAGGCAAATTCAGCTGATGCACAATAAATAACGTATTTGATGGAACAGGATGGGCTTATGTTGCGGAGAAAAGTGCAACTTATTCCATATTTCGCAATGAAAAGACTAGGAGGCCAAACAGGTGTATCTGCGGTTTAGTTTATTGAAAGGCCCTAAGCTTTCAACAGAAGATGTCCATGTATGATCTCACATTCTACTCTCAACCCCAAACTACCCAATAACCTAATACTACCCTAATATACCAACCCAATACCTAATCCCTAAAACCCAAAATACCTAAAACTACCCTATACTAAATCCTCCATCCTAAAAACCAAAAAAAAACCTAAATACCTAAATATCCTAAAGCAAAAACCCACAAATAAAAACCCACTGAAAGATGGCGCGTTTACCTTTTTAAAAGTAACTCAGTCACACCCATCTATCCTTTGTTTGGTTGACCCCACAGCCAATTAGATTTAACCCCCCGCTATCTGACTTTTCCTCAAACTAAAGTGTTACCTGTTTGTAACCACGCCCACTTTATCACAGAACACTAAATAACATAATTTGTACTCTCATATAATAATCCATATTTACCAACTATTGAAAATATTCTTTCACTTACTCCTGCCTTCCACTGTAATGTAAAAAGCTGTAGCGCTAGATATCTAGCTATGACTCATTGTGTATAGGCTAACACTAGAGCTACCACTTCTGTTTCATACAACAGGTATGTGACAGGACCTGCAGTGGGGCGTTGCAGCTAGATTAAGACAAACGAGCGACTGAAATAAAAATAAAAATCATTACTAAAAGGTTCATAAATCAACTGATTAACTTGGACTAGCCGTTCTGCATGGGCCTTTGACACACATCACATATTTGCATCCCATAATGGGGGGGAAAGGTGCATTATCTCGGAGAACAGGAGAAACTTATTTTATCAGCATTGCTGTTAAAAAGCTGTTAAGATGTGTCAGTTATTGATGAAGGAGGAACAAGGACAAAGGAAACTCCTCTGTCACACCTCAGTCTACACACCATTCTCTGCATCAGTCTCACGTCACTGAATGCAACTCTCAAACTGAGGTGGAGGGATACAATCATTTATCAATATGATAAAAAAAAAGATTAGCCCATTCCTTTTTGTTTTGGCTTTGTTTTTTTATGTTGTGTGGTAATGTAATGAATTTCCATCCAGTTAATACAGTAGTTGTATGGAAAAAAGGTTGATTCACTTTCTTATAATAACACACCATATAGACCGTTTTGAACTGTATAACAAAAGCTATTCTAAATGAACAATTGCATGTTAAAACTGTGCATACGAAGAGTTCATTTGCAAAAACCTCAAAAACAAATATTTGACATTTTTGCAGATAATGTTTTTGATGTTCCATTCCCGGTTATATCAATCAAACTACAATTGGGTTGTTTTGATTAAGTAAAAATACCTGCAGTTCATAAAATTGAAGATATCGGTTTTTGCACATATGCATGTAGATCTATATTATATTTCAAATAACACAAGAAATAAAGCATTCAATTGCCTCCTTCCCTATTAGTATACTGTACATGTGCATCACAGACAGCCACAGACCCTGGAGTTTTAAAATAGGTCACACATGGGTATAATGGGGCAGGCTTGACTAGCCGCCAGCAGTGACAAACTAAGTTTGGACTATATTTGACAAAATGGCTGATGTCAGCATTAGCACATGGCTGCTGGCAGACGCCCAGCTCATAATCTCTAATAGGCTGACAGACCTCATCATCACAACTTTATAAATGGACCCAAGTCCCCATAGCGCCATCCACCAAGCTTCTCAACTTGTCATTCTGACGTGACCATCTGAAAAAAGAAGATTCCACCCTGTGCAATGAGCTGCCATTTTCCCTTTTTCGTTCTTGAGCATAAAATGAGTACAGGACTGTACACTCATAGATTTATGACGCCTCCTGCTGAGCTTTATGACAGCTCCGATTTAAGCGTGTTTTTTTTGTAAATGGGAGATATTTTGGCCCCACATGAGCTTCTCCATCTCTCTCAGAGGGCTCAGGAGATCCCCTCGCTGAAGACAAGGTTCTCCGTACGTGCAGGGCAAGATAGTAAAGCTGTTTCAGGTAATCACACGATTGCATAGCATTACTTACTTTACATTCTACAGAATGCTGTAACAGTGAGCGAAAGCTTCCGGAAGTTTCAGACCTTCCTTCTATAAATAAAGGTCAACCAAAGGTCAACGTAAAAAGAACAGTTGTGCCCACAGTATCTAATAATTCAAGTGACATCTAGATATTCATGCACGTAAATCTTATCATCTATCATCTGTCCCTGCCAGGAGCCATCAAAAATATTGTCATCTTCAAATCAGTGCCTGCGCATACCAAACCAAAAAACGTGCAATAAGTGTGCGCCTCCTGAGTGACTTACTCCTTGTAAGGGACAGAGGGGTATGTGTGCAAATGGGTAAGGGGTGGCGGAATTGTATGGGTCTTCTTTTCTGCCTTCAACTCATATTGAGTCAGTGTTGGTCTTTGTTTGTTCTGTTGCCATGCAAATATGAAACAAATAAAAATGCATAAAACAAGGGTCACAATTCAATTCTCCCATAATCCTTTGCACCCATCAGCCCACCAGGCACCCCCTGGGTGGCGAGAGGCTGGCACCGCCGTGGCAGGGGGACAGGCCGCGGCAGGACTCCTGACAGGCGGCGTCACTGGGGTGAGGTGTCGAAGCGGAGATATAGTCAGAGAGGGGAGGAAAAAACAGCATGATCCCCGCCTCCTGTCACCATGGCGTCAAAAGCTGTCATGGAGCTGACACCTTCCTGTCCGTTTCCCTAACTCCACTCTCTCCTCTTTACCACCCTGGCAGATTGAGGAATTCCCTCTCTATCGACTTTGGCAGGCCAAAGGCCCGGGATTTCAATCAGAAACCTGAGACAGCTCAAGGACGCGGTTGTGTCGGGTGAATCTTTTAACCACCCAAAATGTTTTTCCAAGGATGTCAAAAAAAGACCTTATAAAGCCATAACAGTCTGCGACAGACTATGAATGCATAAAAAATACATTGACTGCAATATTAAATATGCATAGTGAATATTTTTAGATGACTGCCTAAATCCGTAAAGCTTTCAGTGGTAATGTCACACAACTGTAGCCACAGTGCAAAAAACATCATGTTGCCTTATACAATTGGAGCACAGCAATCCCACAGGGAACACTGCTACAGTTCCTACCGAGGACTGCTATAAAGGTACTGAGATAGATCGTCCTAATGCTGACACTAATGACATCCTAGCTAAGACCTAATGAGCTATATGATCCTGAGGGGCTAGACCTGTCACTCTTGCGCCCCGTGAGCGAGACTCAAAAACATTGGCATTGAACGACAGGCCTTCAGGTGCATCACAATAAGCCGCTGCACTGACACAAACTTACACACAGGGTTCTGCCTCGCTCAGAAGAAGTATATGTGTGCTCTGTGCACTCAAGCATAACTCACATCTGCGCCTGGAACTGGGTCTCAGCCCTCTTGTATGTTCAATATTATAACACGTCTGCTAAAGTTCACATCCAATGTAAAATACATTTCATCAGAACTCATTTGCATTGAAATGAATTTAGCTCTCACGTATTGGAGTTATAAGATTGCTTCTGTGTACCAAAATGGAAACGATAGAATGTGAACTGATGAAGATGATGATTAAATTAAGCCCAGCTTTAATTTAATGCACAAGAATCTTTGGGCACAATGCTAGCACGTGGCCTCAAAGTGTCACTCTGATTTAGATTTGATGGAGTATAAGAGGCGATGATTCAGAAATATCCCCCCTCCTCACTGCGTGTAACTTCTGTCATCTCGACATCTCAGTGTGGCAGCAGCTTATCTCTGCGTAGATAAGTGCAGATCGAAACCGTTTTAACACGTAACCACCTCACATCCCTTCTAGCTCTCGTCAAGTCAATTTGTCCCCTGCCCTGAAGGCCATGTGCACAGAATAAAGAGTAAGAGGAGAAATCTAAGGTTCTATTGTGGATAAGGTTCTGTGACTCCTGGAAGTGGAACAGTTTGCCTTGCCTGCCCCTTTCAGCGTACTTCCCTCTGAAGATGAGTGCAGTTCAGGTCAGTTCCCGCTGGATTCTTAGAAATAAGCATTCATTTTAGCACATCCTCTCAGAAAAAAAGCATTCATTCAGCACACCCTCTCAGAAAAAAAGCATTCATTTTAGCATATCCTCTTAGAAAAAAAGCATTCATTTTAGCACATCCTCTTGGAAATACAGCAAATGTGCCAATACCTGCTCAAACTCGCACAGAAATGGCTGTGTTGAAGGATGATGCAAAAAATAAATGTCAATAAAAAAATTGAGAATGAACCGAACAACCTGACAATCGCTATTGATCTATTTGTGCTGAAGTAAACTGAGTTGGATATTATAGCTTTTGCCTGGATTGTACTTGTGCATGGATGATCAATGACAATAATAACATCAACATCAAGCAAACATGGCCTCCACTGACTCAGATTTGCATGCAAAGCATGACACTGCTTACTGTTGACCTGGATCTGGGGACATTTTGAATGATCCTCTGAAGTGCTTACACAGAGGTTCATTTCCAGATTACTCCGACATGTAAGGCTCTGTGTGGGCTTGAAGGGAGCTACTGACGGGAATGGGAGGCGCCACGTGTGCGCAGGTAATGAGCCTTGAGTAAGGACCCAACTGACCCATGACTCCAGGGGGTTCCTGTGAGCTGGAGGGAACTGACTCAGGTCATGAGCTATCTGAGCACGGTGGATACACAGGGTTGTAAGGAAGTGCGTGGGAATTTCGTCATGGTTGATTTGGAAATCTAATTTCTGCCATTATGGATAAAAGAAATTCCACTCCGTGCAATGTGCTGCCATTTTCTATTTCCATTCTTGAGCGTAAAATGAGTATTTACAGGACTGTACAGTCATCGCTTTATGCCGGCTCCTGCTGAGTGCGTTTATTTTTGTAAATGGGAGATATTTTGGCCCCACATGAGCATCATGTAATAGAGTAGATCCCCTTGCTGAAGACAAGGTTCTCCGTACGTGAAGGGCAAGATAGTCAAGCTGTTTGAGGCATTCACATGATTGCATAACATCACTTACTTTACAGTATACAGAGTGCTGGAACAATGAGTGAAAGCTTCCGGAAGTTTCAGACCTTTTTATATAAAAGAAGTAGTGCTGTCAGCTTAACGCATTATTAACGCCGTACATTTTTTTATTGCGAGATTAACGTTGTTTAAAAAAAAAAATTAGATTAGCGTTCTTTTTGGCCTCGCATACTTTGTTGTAAGCTAACGTTACAGTTGGAGTGAATGGTGAGCGCGATACGGCGAAATGGATGATAAAGAGCTTCTGAATGGAAAGTTTGCTTTTAAAAGTTGTGTTGTGCAAAAGAAGCGAGCTTCACTGTTGTCTGAAAATGTCAAGAGGCAGCTGGCTGAAAGCAAAGAAGTAGTAGGCTTACCTTTTATTGGTAACCTAACTGTTACGGTTCATTGTTTCTGAAATAAGAGGCTTGACTTCTATGTTCCCAGCAAGCATAAAAAAAAAGAAAATATTAAGCCATGGTTTAACTGCACTATAGGCTGAGTCCTTGTTTACCAGAAATGTGCACTTTATAATTTTATTTTGTACCGCCCTGTTTGGCGATGTTGTTTTTCAATAAAATAAAACATTTGCATAAAGCAAGCCAATCCACTTTTCCATGTTGATAAGAGCATTAAATTAAAAATAATTGAAGGGACATTTAGAATAGATAAAAATGTGCGATTAATCAATATTCAATATTTGAATCGTTTGACAGCACTAGTTTTCAGCCATTATGGCGATTTCCAAAGGTTCTACTGTGACATATTTACTATCAGTGGAAGTTATGCCTGGCTGGACTGGTTTGAAATAGAATGGAAGCAGAAAGTCAAACCGTGGAATAAGGTATTTCATTAACTCCATTGGTGCATCTCCTTCACTGCAAGTGACCTTGTTTGAAAAGTAATAACACACATGATGCATACGGTATTTTGCAAATATATTATGGCCCTGACTGTAAAAGGTCCTCCATTTCATGTTTTTATCCAAGAACCTCTCCCATTCAATATCTGTGTTATTATTGCTGCTTAGATGTGAGGATTGAATAAGGCAAGTTTTCCATCTCCCCGTAGAGTCTTTTCATTATGTTGGCAAGTATGATCCCTCATCATCCGTTTTTTAATATGTTTTTATTTGAAGGCACTTTTTCCAGCAGATTCAAAGCAGGAGTCATTACTCATGGGTTGGGCGATGGCTTTCACCGCTTTGAAGCCCCAATTAGACCGGGAGAAGACACTGGCTCTAGCAAACCCAGTCTCTCTCAGACGGCACCAGCGTCGTCCAACCAATTACTCTCTCCAGCATGCTGGTCACATACGCCTCTTTTGTGTCCCCTCCACCTTGACATGGCCCTGCCTGATTACTCTCATAAAACATTTCCTTCCCTGCCTTTTGGTATTCATAAGCTGCCATTAGCCATGGGCACTCTCCTCCCACTAGGGGACACGCGTTGTAACATTGAAGGTTCAGTGGAAATTATGTCAGTTGATCTTGATTAGCGGGCTGCTGAAACAAGGCTTGACACAATCAAATGCAGTGATTGCTGCCCTGATGGTCCAGACGTTAGCCCTCCCGGCTGTGAATCCACCACAATCTCTGATAAAGAGAATTTATAGGATTCAGAATAGCTAACAATAGTATTCATCTTTATTGAATCAGTCCTAACAGTATTTTGATGCTTGTTGCCAATGTTTGGCAAACTCATGGGAGCGAAAGCACAAAAAAAGACATGAGTTCAAATAGCAAAACAATTTCTCTTTCATAAGGGAATCATAAGAGAGGCCTCTTCTCCGCTTCCCTCAAAGAGCAGCCTCCAGCGTGGATATTTCTAAAGGTGAGCGTCTTTTTGATTCTATTTTTTCAACACTTCCAATGGAATAAAAGGAAACGTCTGCTCCAACCTCCGAGTGCTCTTTTTTATTATTTTTTCCAACACTCTCCTGAAAGATTTATTCCACAGACACAGACAGACAGAGTTGGAGTTGCTCTCACATGAAAATGTAGTGAAAATGGGTCATCATTCTTTGATGCATGTCTTCCATCCCACCATCAGGTGTTCCAGCAGCGGCCCAAGGCGGAGAGGAAGAGAGAGAGAGAGAGAGAGAGAGAGAGAGAGACAGAGAGAGAGAGAGAGAGAGAGAGAGCAATGCTGTCTGAAGCCAAGCCTGCTATCCCAGGTGTGACTCCAGTCAAAAGTGCTTTTTTTAGCACGCTAGAATATACTGTAGCACAAGTGTGCAGCGCTCCTTGTGATGATAAGCTGGGAACATGTGGCATGACTCGCCATTCCATCGATCACAACGCAGGCGCTTTGTCAGGATGCCGAATGCAAAGACGCACACGTAGAGACAGCTTGCGAAAGAACACATTCCACAGCTCATTAAAAGTCAGGGGAGAGAGAGAGAGAGAGAGAGAGAGAGAGAGGGTGGAGGGAATGAAATAGAGCAGGAGAGAGACAGAGAGAGAGAGAGAGAGGATGGTGGGAGGGAGAGAGAGAGAGAGCGAGAGAAAGAGAGAGAGGTCGGGGGGGAGTATGATGCATGAATGTGAGGACAGCATATATCATCTGTTTGGATGACTAGCCTACTGCATTAATAGCTAAAGGAGAGCTCTTAGCGTGTCAGGAAACACAGGCCTATACTTTATTCATCACTACTCATACTCTGCCTCTCTCACACACACATTCCTCCACAACCAATCTCAGTGTAACCTTAGTGAGTAAAACCATCAACGTGAGTGGCTCACCAGATTTTTTTTTTTTACAGCTATTGCCTTTCAAGGTGAAGCGCAGTCACTGACTGTGGGGAAAGCATGCTTGAGAAATGAGCAGCTTTCAACAGTCTCACAGATACATCATCACACTCCTTGTGTTTCCAGCTCATTTTCTTTTCTCCCCTGACTGCAATCTCTTTCTCCCATATGGAAAACAGTGATGTCCTTATAAAAACTCAGTCAAGGCGGACTGAGGACTTAGTGGACTTTGGTCTTGTCATACCGTGGAGCTCTGGTTTAAAGCAGACAGATGAGCCAAGGGGGCGATTTCAGCCGGATGATTAAAAGAAAGCAAAACAGGACGTGGGCGGGGGGGGGGGGGGGGGGGGCAGACTGCTGAGTCTAAAGAGAGAACACAGGGGCGGTGTCTGACTGCAGATGCTCGAGACACACACCCTCAGACAAACCAGACGACCACTGCGTGTGTACCGGCCGAAACACACACCCTCAGACAAACCAGACAGCCACTGCGTGTAGGCCAGCCGAAGAGAGAGAGAGACTGACAGAGGGTGTAGTCTTTTCAGCTGGGAAATTAATCTTAAAAAGGTGAAATTCATGACAATGTCATGATCAGCCCATGGTCGGCAAAAGCAGGACATTTTCTGAACTCATGAATGTCTGAAACAAAAACAGCCTTTTCATCACTGGCTTCCCATTTAGATGATAATTTGAGAGAAGTGATTTTCCATGTGGGAAGCCCATTGTCCCCATTCCCCATAGGTGTATAGCTTGGTAGAGCTATTTTTACAGGAAGAAGACGAGCCGTGGGAGGCAAATGGAGTACAAGTACAAGGGGAACAAAAATAAGTGTGCAGCTCGCAGACTTCCTTTCTCAAAAGATCAGACCGTACAAAGAGGACGCCTGGCACAATGAGAGCCTTCTGGCAGGTGAGAAGACGATGGCACTTTAGTTGTCGACTCAGCGGGGAAATCCAAGGAGCGTCGTGTTTTACCATTTTAACCGGGCACTTCTGACACCCATGCGGGCTCCCACTCAGCAAAGCTGACACACAGTGGTTAACTCCAGAGGGCCCTTAGCAACAGCAATATGCTAATGTGACCGAGAGCTTGGGATTCAGAAAGGATTGGCAAGAGTTTTTGGTTCCCACGAAAATTAAGTGTGCATTTTTCCCCCCTTAATCCCTCAGCCTACTCCCTCTGTCTTACCCAGTGACCCCTATGGCCATTCTCATCCCGGTGATTTAGTTTTCGCCCACATCATGATGACGTTAGCTGGTAGCCTCACAAAGCATCAGCCGTTTGTTTATGAATTCATTATCGATAATCATCTGAATCATTCGCTAAAGAGACATCCCACAGAGATCAATCCATACAAAGTGTGCACTCTCATTATACCTGGCATAGTGATCAACTTGTATGAGCAACCTTTTTGCATCTTTGACTGTGTGCGTGTGTGTGTGTGTGTTTGCCTACACATTCCCCATATACTGAATTTAATACAATAGCAAGAAATAGGACATGAAATGGCCTATGAGACGTGTCCTTCTGACCATGAACAGAATCTTTCAAGTTTACTTCAGCCATCTCATCTTCCTTTCTGCCTCTTTGACTGTGTGTGTGTGTGTGTGTGTGTGTGTGTGTGTGTGTGTGTGTGTGTGTGTGTGTGTGTTCAGCCATCTCATCTGGAAATTATTGTTGAACTGGCCTTTGGCAGGTCATGGGTGATAACTTTTTAACACCCAGTGTGTGTGTGTAGGTGTCTTCACACCTGTCTATGTGCGTGCGTGTGTGTGTGTGTGTGTGTGTGTGTGAGAGAGAGAGAGAGAGAGAGTGAATGAATACTTGACTCATGCACAGTAACTGGATTTTGCATCAGTGGGCTGGCGATCATTGGCCCTTTTTTTAACGAGCCCTCGCCAAGCTGTGTGCAGAGAGCGTCCATTAGCACTCATAAATCTGCCCTCCTCCGGCATTAAAACGCCCCGGGGCTCTATATCTTCTCTGGCAAAGCAGGTGCTGGGCGCGCTTTATGGCCGCCTGAATCCTGCTTCCTGTCGTGCCGCACCTGATTTACACTCACCTATGTTCATCACCTGTTCGCTCTACGGGATTGATGGCATAATCATCACCATCATCATCATCATCATCATCATCAAATGACTGGTCATCCTGTCCGCCTCCTAAACTTCTTTTGCCATTCTGTTAGACTTCAAAAGCTGTAATGTGATGGTTGCTTCTCCTTTGCAGCGGTAACTTGAAATACAATGCATTCCTTCAGGTAAGGAGTTTTCCTGATTTGAATATGTGAGGCAGCTATTCTTATTTATACGTTAAAGTGGTTTAAAATGAGTAACGAAGTGGAGAGGCCTTAGGGGAAGTTATTTATGTCATGTGAGGGATATGTGAGACCAGTCATCTGACTGTAATTAACGTCATTGTCATCACACAACTTTCTTCATATTTACTGCAAGAGTAGTAATAGCAATATTGCCATTTTAGATTTTTTTTGGCGGTAAGCAGAGTAATAGGGTGTGTAACAAATAACACACAAATCACAACTTGGCATTTGAATGAAAAGTTAAATTAGTCTGGCACAGAATAGAATCGCATGGCCTTCAAGCCTCTCAAAGCCAGCAGATTATTTTCCGGCCTCAGTTCTGTCCGTGCATAAAACATGATTTCAAACCTTCACCCACGCAGTGATCTCGCCCAAACCCCTCTGCCACCCACACACCGTAAGGACCGATTGAGCCCCAAATGAATCTGCCACCCACACACCTTACGCACTGAGACCCAAATGAATCTGTCAGCCAGGCACAGCCACCTTGTGTTCTCCATAATGAAGAGGACACATGGGCTGCCTTACCAGATATAAAACAAATCTAGGAATTAATTCCTAAAACAAACCTCACATCTTATTAAGCACCCATCACCCCCCCTCCCACCACACACACCCCAGACACATGCTCAGGCCTTCTGTCTGCATACTGTGGCTGCTCTTGCTTCAAACACAACCCTGTCTTCCAAAGACAAAGGGAGCCTCATCATATTCTTCATCTACAGATGACACTGGACTAACATAGCAGTAGGTGTGTATCCATAGTAACGTAACACATGGGCGACAGAGAAAGAAGATTTTCTGTCGGGGAAAAAAATGCACAAAGAGCTACCTCCATTATCATGCCTCAGTGGCGGGTGAAGACATAAATACACTGGCACCACCAACCACTCTCTGTGACAATGCTTTTGTTTAGTCACTTCGATAACGCTGTAAATCACAGTTATTCCAGTGCAGGCAGACACCACACAATACATCCTTAAGGGGTCATGTATGTATACCGTGTGCATTATAATGCCACATAACTCCACCATGTACTGACATAACACCTCATTGCTTGTTTTAATGCCTAGTTATTACACTGTCAGTTGTATGTAATTAGGATACATGTCATCTTAATTACTATTAGACCCATTTTATGGAATATGACAAATGCAGTCAGGCTGAGCTAAAATCAATTCCACAAATTAGTCATTATGGACACTGCTCTGCTACAAGTCCGAGCAACCTTGAAATGTAAAGATTCTATACACGAGGTATTCTTGCTGAATAAGTAGATCCTTTAACATGTTCAGCTGCAATTTCACAGGGAATAATTTCAACTATCTTTCAGTTTTATAGCCATTAGCCTTTCCATTTTGCCAGGAGAACATAAAGGAAAACCATTACCGTAGCAACAACGAGAGGGCCTCAGTATAAAGACTCACTGTATCAACAGCTATTTGACACATAAGGTTTGAACTAGAACTGACTTGGGAGTCTGGAATTACTGTGTGTGAATTTTGCACTTTTATCTCATGTCATGTGTGGTTTTGCATGCAGGCATTGACATTTTCACCACCATTGGTATTTTAAAGCTGAGCAATTCCTTGGCCTGTTAGCTGAACATTATCAGTAAACTGATTGCAGACAGTGTCATTCTGACCATGGACTATCCCATTTAATATAGTCTGTCTCTTTTTTTCCATTTATGACATTTCCCAGACAAACCCACTACACATATCTTGCAGAAGCCATTAACTTAATGAAGGGAATTAGTTATGTGTCATTAAGTGTGTTTACATGTGTAAGTTTATGTCAATGCTTGGAAAGAAATGAAGACATTACAATGACACATCAAAATACTCAAATAAGCATTTTGGTTCTTACACTTTAAATATATGTTTTAAAAGGCAGCAGTCTTAAAGAGAGCTTACAGAAGTCCAGTTAAAGAGTGTACTATTGCCAGAACATTATCGAGAACGGTTTCTATAGTTGCATTTAGCATGTCTGCCAAACCACTGAAACCCCATTCATCATAGGCTTAAACTACTGACCTCTGAGTACATGAAAAGCAAACCAATAAATGTACATTCTGCAATCTATCATTTCCTGATGTGTACGCAGTATAGGGAAGGTTTTCATAGTGTTTTCATGGTGTCAGTCGACTGAAAGTTAGTTAGTTAGTTATATGATCCATGAGCACAAGAGATAACATCGGTATCAGCTTAGACTTCGGCAGTCGGTCCAAAAGGGCAGATGGGCCTTGCCTTGTTGGGTTTTCCTACTGGCTATTATTATATCTTGGGATGGCTGCTGGTGAATCCATCCAGTTTTCTCCCTGTGATTCTGGGATCAACTCAGATGATTATCGGGCCAATCTGGCCATGCCAGGTCAGCTGTCCAGGAGGGAGGATTTCTGGCACAATCAATACAGCCCCCCAAAGCGAGATGCAATAAGGCCCCCCAAAGCGAGATGCTTGAGGTCAGATCTAAAATGTCTGGGTCAGGATTTGAGGCAAACAACAGAAATCTCAAAAACAAATATTGCCTCCTCCCAAGGTCATAAAGCAAAAGACAAAACCAGGGGACGCTCCCTTTGTGATTCAAAACCTGCTATTTCCTGCTCCCAATGTTGTAAAGTTAGGTAACGCACTGAAAAAAACTAGACAGCAATAATTCATCAAAATAAAAAAGACTAATAAAAAATCCAGCGGTATAATCGAGCAATTATCCAGTATTTGATTATGCATGAGAACTGCGTGCCGAGTTAATTGTGTGCATCTAAAAAAGTTCTCACCAGTTGAGTGGGGGACACTTATCTGCTTGGCTTCCAGGAGGGTGGTGGGATGACAGCATTCCTGCCCATTCACAGACGGCAGCTATGATGGCTGTCAAACTGTTATCTATTAAAATGATCTTTTCTGAGGTAAGTGTGTGTGTTTGTGTGTAATGGGGTATGGTGGGGGAGGTGAGGGGGTCTAAAATAGCCCCTGGGTAAATGCAAACGAGTGGTTGGAAACAGTTAGGACACAGATGGCAAAAGGGTATATCTGGGCAGAGGGATTTTTTATTTCAGCTCGTTGGCTGTGTGTGTGTGTGTGTGTGTGTGTGTGTGTGTGTGTGTGTGTGTGTGTGTGTGTGTGTGTGTGTGTGTTTCAGCTCGTTGGCAGTGTTGCAGCAGATGACAAATTGGTTCCCTTGGGTCAGTGGACTCTGTCATTTGTTGCCACTGTTGACACCAGTCCTTAAAAAAAAAAAAAAAACAGGGCTGGGAGCAGAAATGCGTTATTGCATCTTTCATGACTGACCCCCCCTGCTGAGAGATGGTCAAGATGGCGGATATCTATATGGAGAGGACTGTACTAGTCAGAGACCCAATCATCCACCACAGCCCGCATCCGCAGGTCTACCTCTCAGGAACCTCTGGCTGCGCTCACCCGGTCTCCTAAGCTGCTGATTACTTTCCCTATTAATCCCCCTACATTGTCAGCCGAAAACGTGATGCCAAATTGCATTCTGCTCCTGGTTCAAACAATGTTTACAAGCACTGACATGAAAAATGGGTTCACACTCATGATACTTCAGCGCTGGATTAAAAATGACACCAATTATGCAAATGCAGGTTGCCGATTAAAAAGCTAACTCACGTTTTCAAAAGTAACTCAAGAATTTCATCTTAATCAACTGATGAACAGTAAAGCCGATGACAGGGGGGGGGGGGGGGGGGGGGATATGGACAAACCTGAGTAGTTTCATCAAATGGGAGATTCCATATGGCAATCAATACTGGTACATTAATCATATTGATCCAATCTTGGGTTGAATGCAGTCCAATAACACAAACACTATATCAAACGCCCTTTCCCAGAACATATTGTCCTGTGCATATCAAGGAATCGATACTCTGAGGCGTTCTAATATGTGTTATTAATGGTTTGAGGGATCATATGGATCCAACCTGTTGTGGATGCAGATTCACAGCTTTAGAGAAGAAGGCCGATGCCTGTGAAAGGCTCACCAGATCAACTCAGCCCAATTTGATTTCACCCTGATATCTATCACACCGATGCCTCAGACATCAGAGCAGTAATTTGCCTCTTTTTCTCCCTGTCTCTAGGCTGCCAGACAATATCAACATATAAACTAAATCATCTAGTCTCCCCCTGTCAGAGACTGTATTCAGTATTGTTAAGTATTGTTAAGTATTGTCCCATACTTCGTACATAATACTTTGTATGTTTAAAAAAAAATAAGGTATAAATTCTGCTTTTCACATAATATACAAGGTATATATTTCATTTTGTCGTGTAATATTTTCTGCTTCAGCCTAATAAGCACTGTGATGGAGAATGTCCAAACACCTGGCACCTGGCAGTATCTCTATTTTCATGCATTGTGTTGTGTAGTGGTGCTCACAGACACACTGTGTTGTGTAGTGGTGTTCACAGACACATTGTGTTGTGTAGTGGTGATCACAGACACACTGTGTTATGTAGTGGTGCTCACAGACACACTGTGTTGTGTAGTGGTGCTCACAGACACACTGTGTTGTGTAGTGGTGCTCACAGACACATTGTGTTGGGTAGTGGTGCTCACAGACACACTGTGTTGTGTAATAGTGTTCACAGACACACTGTGTTGTGTAGTGGTGCTCACAGACACATTGTGATGGATGCCTAGTAGTGCTCACAGACACATTGTGTTGTGTAGTGGTGATCACAGACACATTGTGTTGTGTATTGGTGATCACAGACACATTGTGTTGGGTAGTGGTGCTCACAGACACACTGTGTTGTGTATTGGTGATCACAGACACATTGTGTTGGGTAGTGGTGCTCACAGACACACTGTGTTGTGTAGTAGTGTTCACAGACACACTGTGTTGTGTAGTGGTGCTCACAGACACATTGTGATGGATGACTAGTGAGCTCACAGACACACTGTGTTGTGTATTGGTGCTCACAGACACACTGTGTTGTGTAGTGGTGCTCACAGACACATTGTATTGTGTAGTAGTGCTCACAGACACACTGTGTTGTGTAGTGGTGCTCACAGACACATTGTGTTGTGTAGTGGTGCTCACAGACACATTGTATTGTGTAGTAGTGCTCACAGACATATTGTGTTGTGTAGTGGTGCTCACAGACACATTGTATTGTGTAGTGGTGCTCAGACACTGGGCTGTCCAGCAGCCACACACCCCCTCTATCCCCAGTCACCCAGGGACCACACTCCCTCAATGCATCATGTAACTTAGGTTAAATGCACTTTTAAAATGGTCCATTACATTATATTATTATGATTGATGATTTTATATGAAGCATTATTATGAAGGACTTCAGTAATACACAGTAACATGCACTTATCATGCAGGACTTGCAATTACTAACCCTAATTACATTCTAATAATCGTTTAATTAACTACTAATTACACTGTATATAATGCACAAAGTTACATTATTGCATAATTACTAGTATACTGTTTGGCTTAACAATTATTGTGATCATAATATCACTATGTTCTTGGACTATTTTATGAATTGGGATGTGTTATGATTTACACTTATCCCATAGATAAACCCCCTGTTGGCTCAGGATTTACATACTCTTGTGTGGGGTTTAAACAACTTTTAAATATGTCAGAGCCATAGTCAAAATCAAACTATGGGTTCCTTTTTCTTGTGTTGGTGTTCCTTTTTCAAAATCAAAGTGTTGGGGTTCCTTTTTCAAATATGTTGTGTTGGTGGTACCCTACCTGTGCTGCTGCTGAGCCAAAAGCCCTGTTTCCCATTGTGTGTCGCCCCTCTGCCAGTGGATAGAAACCCACCTGGTGGATCAGAGAGATGTGTGAATGCACTGTCTGCTCTGTCCCCCAGTGATCCCCCAGTGTGAGCTAAACAGGGGTCAGAAGGTCACTAGGTTCTCTGATCTCTCAGCTCTGGGCCAACACTCAGGGTCAGATAGGTTGTGAGTTACCGTGGAGTGCTGAGTAGTTGTCATTAGTGTAGTACTTTGGCACCAATACCTTATAATTACTTAAATGACATTTGACTTAAACTATCTTAATCTTCTGTGAGACCATGGCACCCCTCATGTGGTGGTGGTGTGGTGGTGGTGGGGGGGGGGGGGTAATTCTTCCATAATCTTTTGGTATATGCTTAACCCTTAGTTATATCTGAAACCAATCACCAAACCCACCTTACATTCCCATAAAGTAAACATTCCGTCCGAAGATATCAATTCTTCCACGCCACACTGCCATGAGGTGATATGCAGTTTAAAAACAGAAGGAGACCAAAAAGGCACTACGGTCTTCTGTCTTCATTTTTACATTCTCCCATCCATTCAACCATAATCCTGATGCATAGTCACAGGCCCATATTTGGACTGTATGACAAACCACTCGCTGGAGGGAGTCTGGCTATTCACAGCATATTCACAATTCTGCCAACAAGACCGAATGTGGCATATAGATGCAAATGAGTGCTATGGCATCATGAGGAATGGCAAATGTCCTCAATCTAATATGACTGCGCCTCTAAATATGCTTTAGTACCCTCAGGGAAGCATTACATATCAACACAGGCCGAGAATAGAAATGGACTTTTGGAAAAAATCGTATAGTCACTGACTGACGAGTGCGTTGGTGCCTGTTTATTTCCTGACTGAGGTGGCTGGTTAGGATGGATTTCAGACCTCCCACTGACTGCTGAGAATGCAGAAGGATTAAGTGAAGAAGCCTCTGTGATGTGCTCCATGGTAAACACCCGACTGCAAACCTGATTAAGACGTAGACGGCCGCTTTGAGTCTCGGGTTGGCCTGTCACACATCATTTCTTTAATGTCGACTCCCAGATTTCTAATCATTTTGGGTGGTGAAACCTGTGTACACATAAGCTGTAAACAACAGAAGAATTTGACATGTAAATATTCATAGAAAGCAGAATATATTTCAAGCGTGTACATACTGTATTTAAGCTATACATTTTCACTTGACCTCACCTCAACTGTAGTGGGAGTTAAATGTCTACCTTGTCTGCTGTATACCGGCACATTAAGAATATGACATAGATAATGACACAGAGGTCTAATACTTGAAATGTTTTGCTGTGAATCCCACCAATAAAGTATTTACTTTTTATAGCTGGGCTGAAATCAGCCTGACATTATTTGTCCTCAATACACAAGTTTAGCATCTGACAGGGTTGCAAACTCTCACGCTTTTAGCATGAGACACGCACTTTAGCACAGCTAACACGGAAAAAAAATTCCACTGATTTCAGTGCAACTCCCCAGTTCTAATTCCAAGTCAGCCTTGAAAGTTGGTAACTCTGATCTTAATGGACATTCATACCTCAAGCCAATAAAGTCAAATTTTGGGTTCCTGGTATTAGCTGTGACAAATAGACGTTGATAATGTGTTCAGCCAACGTTTCTTCATTTTACTCCCATCAGTATATCTCTTCAGTTTTAGTCTCCATACATTTCCTGTGTTCATATTAGGCCTCAGCTGCAGAAACCTGCCAGATGTCCGCATCGCTCCTCTCAGCATCCACTCATTAAAATGGATTGCTCACATACCGAGGCCATCATTACGGGAGGTGTAACATGATGAGGCCATGAAGCAGAACTGATGGTAGTCAGAGCACATTGATCCATCCCTCCATATACTGCACCCAGCAACCGTGCAAGGATATCAAGACCTGTTCCCCTCTGATAGTTTCTTAAGTTCTAAATTCTTCGAGTTCGGAAGTGATGTCTAGTTATCATCCTGATTTATCTGCGAATTATTGGTCTTGCACGGCATCATATGTGATGTTACCAGAGACATTCTGAAGGAGAGGACAAATCACTGATGGGAAAAGGAATGAGGGAAGAAGGGTGGAATTAAACGGTTGGAAGCGGCATTAGTGATGTTTCGCCTCCCCTACACATTTTGTTTATTTCCACTGTTGCCATAGCAATAGTTGTGCAGGGGAATTTGGAGCATGCACAGTAAGCAAGTCAACATGAAGAATAAAGTATTATTTAACCTTATTTGGGCGGTCGGGAAAATAATGTTCACACCGTTTCTGTCAGATTTAAATGCGGATTCGAGCGATGCACTTTTAATGTCTGTTTGACCATCCCATGTGCAGTAAAAGATCTCATTATTTATTGAGATAGGAGCCTGATGTTGTTTGCCCGAAATAGTTTCCTAGAGACGTTGTCAAGATGGCTGCTGAGTGAAGAGACTTGCCTACATAGACTTTGGCGTCACTTTGACGTCACTCACTGACTTCTCTTGCCTTTGTGCTAGTACAGCCGCAGTTAGTTTATTCTGGGACTGAAGTTCATTCGTGGTTATTTGTTTGATGGTGTTAATAAACACCAATATTAACAATAGTCTCCGTTACCATGACGTGGTGTCAGAACTGAAGGTGTGTAGACTTTTTTTCTCCCATTTTAGAGTAGCATTGAAACCGGACAAGGAGACCGGCATAAGTGCAGGTGCATTCATTGCTTTATGCAGTGAACGTATCTATAATGTTTTTCGACTAGGTGATGAGGATGAGTTCCACTATAACACAGTGATCACAAAGTTTGATGGCCATTTTCTACCCAGGTGTAATGTGATTCATGAATAAGCATGTTTCCACAAGAGAAGATATTGTGAGTTTGGGATTTGTGCTGAGTGCAGTGCTACAGGCCATCAAAGACTCAGGTTTAAGACTGAACAAGAACAAGTAGATACAGTACTTTGGACACACCATTGGACAGGATGGGGTAAAGCCAGACACCAGCAAAGTGAAAGCCATCTCCAAGATCCCTAAGGCCTACGAATACCAACGAGCTATGCAAAGTGCTGGGATTCGTCAACTACCTGGGCACATTCTTGCCTGGTCTGTCAACCACAGTGCACCCGTCACCAGAGCTGTTGAAGAAGGAGACGACTCGCATCAGCCTCAAGAGCAGGCGTTTGCCAGAGTGAAAGCTGTGTTAGTATCAGCAAACTGACAGCTGTCAGTGCCAACGTGAGCGGCTATGGTCCAAGAGCCACAGTGTTTTAGGCACACGAAAGTGAGCTTAGGTGTTTTGTCTATTGTTCACGCACATTAACAGACGCTCAAATCGAAAAGGAGAACCTGGTGTGTATGGGCGTGTCAGCATTTTTGTCGTTACTTTACTAAGGAATGGACCGTTTCTGTTTACAAATAGAATGATCAATGATCAATACGTATGACCTGGATAGAGCTCCACTCAAGGGTCAGCATTTGCTGCAGAGCCTCGAGCTGCAGGTGCATGCAGGTGCATGTGACAGGTAAGCAACTAATAGTGGCCGACACACTCAGCAGAAACCCACCGAGAGAAGAGACCATGTCTGACACAGAGGAGGACGTTAAGGCATGTGTGGACGCCATGGTGACAAGCAGACAGTGGCGGTCCGTCAGGGCCTTCAAGGCCTTCTCTGCTGGCCTAAACATCATCAGAAAATAAATGTAATAAAATAAATTTAATTTTAATATTTTCTTTTCATAAATATGTATTAAATGATTCCCCATAGTCCATTATCTTCATTTCATGCTTCCAGCGTTGTTCATTTATGTTAGAGCTTTCATCCAATCATATTTCCGCTATCATGTGTTGCCACGCTCCTTGAAATCTTCCCAGAGAACAGAAATCTTCCCTGAGGCCTTCAGAATTCACATTGAAGGCCCGTGTACATCTGATTGGCTATCACAACTTGCTGTTTCAGTTCATTTAAGTTGAATGAACTGAAACAGACAGTTGTGACAACCAATCAGATTTCGAGTTGGCGACACTGGGCCTTCTAGAAGGCCCGGAAGATTTATTTCCTCGCGTTGAACGTGACACGTAAACGTCCTTTGATTGGATACTGAGGCAGACCGGTGCAGTGCTTCAGTGCTCAGTTTAGCTGGCTAAAACGACGTACATCGGTTTCAATGCTTATTCTTCTAGTTGTTTCAATTGGTAAGACTAAATATAATTACATTAACCAACTCAAATAAATTAGTTTACACAAACTTGATAATTCCAGTTTTTGATACAATTACAACGCCATTTTCAAGACGGAACTTTCAAGGAAAACTGGATATCGTGAGGATGGGAAGTTTAATGAAACTGCTTTGCAGGTGGGACAATGCGATGTTACTTGTTAAACTTGTTAAACCTCACATTGAGTCACATAGGCTACTTTTGGTGGACTTAATAAAACTTTGTAGACTAATCCCTGAAAATCGCCTTTTATTTTTAAGTTGTGACAGTAATATCCAAGCGATCATATAACTTAGAGTTTACTACTCTTAATGTATTGTTAATACGGGTGTATTGATTTGAAATGCTCCGGAAATATTAATACAGTCTGTTGTAGCCTACTCGACTATGTTAAGGTGATGCAATGCTCACTTATACTGCCTTTCTGTATAAAATATACTGGTTCGAGAGCCATGGCGTCATAATGATGGTATTAGGAGGTGGATTCACTCAGTTTAACATCGTGTAGGACATCGCTGAAGGCCTAGTCGTGAAATGCACGGACCGCCACTGCAAGCAGACCAATGTCAACACATAGACTGGATGAAATCAGGAGGGCTGCAGGTCATGTCATGACGCAGGGAGGCTACAGGTCATGTGATGACGCAAGTCTCCAGATGGTGATGAGTTTCATCAGGACGGACCTGCCACAGAGAAGAAAACAGTTGCCATCACTGCGCTGATTCATTTACATTCACTGCGGCGATTCAGTTACCATCACTGCGCATATTCAGTTACCATCACCGTGCCGATTCAGTTACCATCACTGTGCCGATTCAGTTACCATCACTGCACAGATTCAGTTACCATCACTGCGCCGATTCTATATGGCGAGCTCACATCTTCCCAAGTCAGATGGCTTCACCAGGGTCACCGGGGGCGGACAAAGTGCAGGGAAACAGCCAGGATATCAGTCTAGTGGCCAGTCATAAATTCAGGCATTGCAGAGATAGTAATTTTGTGTGGGCATTTTGTGACAAGCAGCCAGATCCTAATCTCCTGAATGAGAAGCTACAACCTGAGTCTATCAGGAAGGGATGTCAGAAGGGCAACAAAGCTACAGAAGCCTACCGATTCCTCTATAACTGAGTTGACCTTCAGCACATAATCTGCCTGATCCACACCCCGATCAGAGCGCGAGAGTCAAACTGAATGGAGAGAACGCTTAGACAAATCTCTCGAGCCATAGGAAAATCTCTCGAGCCAAGGTCCTGTGGGATAAGAATGATACTGAAACAGCAACTCATCAGGATCAGAGTTGTCCCAGGGTCACCCTCTTCAGAGAGAACACGGCAGAGGAGGTCCTGGATCAAGAGCAGAGACCAGCCCACAGGCCCGGCCTGCGACCCAGCCGACTAAAAGCTCAGGGTCAAAGATTAGAAGAGGAAAAATAACTGACAAAAGACTCTTTATGTTCAGAATAGGGCAAAGAAAGAGTTTTTGTTCTGTTTATTTAAAAAAAGGGAAAAAAGAGGGGCCGTAGTTGATTGCCTGGGCAAAGAACAATGTTGACCCCCATCCCCTCTCTGCCCCCACCCACCAACATCTTAACGGCTAAGGCAGGACATTCTATGGTCTTTTGCACTCTGCTGGCTAGGCGCTTAATTTAGCTTTACTGGAAGCACAACTTGCCCCCATCCTATACTCAACGGGTTAAGGAAGTTCTACACAGCTTAAGGTTAAGGTTTTCCCCCAAGGGCTCTCTGAATTTGGTACCGTAAATTATACAATTTGGGAAAATGTGAGCATTGTTCAGTTCCAATCCAATTAAAATACCATCATTGATCAGAAATATAGTTTAAACATTATTAGTGTTGTAAATGTAAATGGCAGATTGGTATATTGAATATCAGCATAGACATACAAAGGCCTATTTTCTGAAATCTGCACTTATAATAATAATAATGATATATTTATATAGCACTTTTCACAGTACTTAGGTTGTGTTGCGCTAAACAGCTCTCCTAAGAGTAGTCATCATCATCAACTGGTTATGAATTTATCCTTTGGGTGGCAGTAATGCTCTTAGAAATGAATGCCAGTAAATCAAAAGAAGAAATCCAGGAAGAAGAAAAAGGCAGTCATTCGAAGAAAATCATTCTAAAATCAAGCCTTGAATCAGACAGAAGAGAGTACTACCGGGGACGTCCGAGTGGTTTTTGTGTCCGAGTGGACATTCCTTTAACCAATCAGACCAACGATACTATACAACATCGGTAATAAAGCAAACACATTTTTTTCTGTATGAATTGTTCCAGGGCAAGTTTCTGTTCTGTTTTCAAAGAAAACTTGCCTTTGAAATCATCCTAGACAGCCGCGAGAGCAGTATCGAAATTTTGCTGTGCTTTGGCGGCCTCCATGTCCAATGTTTTCAAACTCTCTTTGCCGTCGCTTTTGTTACGTAGTCGTGGTTAGTTTAATCCGCCAATGGCGCACCTGGTAGCCAATAGCCAGTTTGTGATTGGCTCCAAGGATCCTAACAATGCTGAATTGGCCGGAAGAAAAGAGGGGCGGGACTTCCCAGGCGTGATGACTTAAGTCTGGGTTCTTCCTGAACTCTGTCTCTTTCCGTTGGTGTATGCGACCGAGGTAGGTAAATGTCCTACAAACAGAGGCTAATAAGTTTACTAGCCTACATGTGGCCATATGATAGCGCTAGTGTTGCAAGTAGTATTTTAAGTGGCTGCCTGATTTGTGTTGACAGGAGCTGAGCGACTGGCTAGCTTCTGTCTGATTACTTTTATTTTCTTCACTTTCATTTATCAGGAAGCCGCACTAAAAGTTTGCATTTCAGGTCGGTGGATGTGTCCTTCTTTAAAAACAACGCACAGAGTGAAACAGCGAGGGGAACATTACCTCCGTTACACAAGTTTTGCGAAAACACCTTATTCAGTAAGTAAGTGTCCCTGTCTTGTTTTAGCTACATTGGCCAGTTTAAATAATTTTAACTCTTATTTACGAAGGGGTGATTTTCTCTTAGCCTTGGCGTGGCTAATAGCACACGGATCAGGTATGACCCATTCAGTCACCTGTGATTAAATAACAAGGAAGAGGTTTAAACGTTCATGGGGGTATGTTTAACCGGTATCTAATGCAGTTATCTGGGCAGTTCTAGTTGGCTCAAGGCGAGATGGAAGACCATCGTAATTTTACGAAGGGGTGATTTTCTCTTAGCCTAGCATGCCTAATAGCACGTGGATCAGGTACGACCCAGGGCTATTATTCAAGAGGCAGACAATGTTCAGTCACCTGTGCTTAAATAAAAAGGAAGAGGTTAAAACATTCATGGGGGCATGTTTAACCGGTATCGAATGCAGTTATCTGGGCATTTCTAGTTGGCTCAAGGCGAGATGGAAGACCATCGTAATTTTACGAAGGGGTGATTTGTAGCCACACATGTAGCCTCCGTCACCTGTGATTAAATAACAAGGAAGAGGTTTAAACATTCATGGGGGCATGTTTAACCGGTATCGAATGCAGTTATCTGGGCATTTCTAGTTGGCTCAAGGCGAGATGGAAGACCATCGTAATTGTACGAAGGGGTGATTTGTAGCCACACATGTAGCCTCCACTCTCCACTTCCCCTTTCTGCGTGTCTGTGACAAAAAGCCCAGAGTGCGAAAGGAGAAATGAAAGTCAGTACACAAAACGCAGGCAGTCTTCACCGGGCAGCCATAAAGGCCTGAAGTGTCTGGTATGCTTAAGGGATTGGTCATTGGACATTTACATAGACGATTTTAGCATTCAGAAAGAGTGTGGAGCTTCTTAAGACTAACCCTCAGAAAGATCCCTGCAGGACTCATGAACGTGTGGAAGTGTGTTCTTAACCCGCCGAAGCGTTAGGTGTGCTCCCCCAAAAGGGGAATGCCACTGATTCTGAAATTGGACGTGCATTCTCATCTGAATTTGCATACATAAACGCCCAACCAGCTTGTTATAAGGGCATGCAACCACCATCCACAGGTAACATAATGTAGAGGTGGAGGTACTGTTGCAGAATGTAGATGTGTCCATTTGATTCCACTATAGCTACAGTACTGTGCAAAAGTTTTAGGCAGGTGTGAAAAAATGCTATGAACTAAGAATGCTTTGAAAAATGTAAACAATAAATGTTTATTTTGTATCCATTTACATGGTAAGACTGAGCACAGCAACAAGACACAACGTAGTTATACTGCATCAGCAGGGTCTCTCCCAGACAAAGATTTCAAAGCAGACAGGGGTTTCAAAATGTGCAGTTCAAGCTCTTTTGAAGAAGACGTTGAGGATCGTACACACAGTGGTCAGCCAAGGAAACTTAATGCAGCTGATGAAAAACACATCAAGCTTATTTACCTTCGAAATCGGAAGATTTCAAGCAGTGGCATCAGCTCAGAACTGGCAGAAACCAGTGGTACCCAGGTACAGACATTTACTGCCCAGGGAAGTCTGGCCAGAAGTGGTCTTCATGGAAGAGTTGCAGCCAAAAAGCTCTACCCCGACAAGGAAACAAGGCCAAGTGACTGAACTACGCACGAAAACATAGAAACTGGGGTGCAGAAACATGGCAGAAGGTGCTCTGGACTGATGAGTCAAAATTAGAAATATTTGGCTGTAGAAGAAGGCAGTTTGTTCGCCGAAGGGCTGGAGAGAGGTACAATAATGAGAGTCTGCAGGCAACAGTGAAGCATGGTGGAGGTTCCTTTCCAGTTTGGGGCTGCATTTCTGCAAGTGGAGTTGGAAATTTGGTCAGGATGAATGGTGTCCTCAATGCTGAGAAATACAGGCAGATACTAATCCATCATGAAATACCATCAGGGAGGCGTATGATTGGCACCAAATGTATTCTGCAGCAGGAACATAACCCCAAACATACAGCCAATGTCATTAACAACTATCTTCAGCTTAAAGAAGAACAGAGAGTCCTGCAAGTGATGGTATGACCCCCACAGAGCCCTGATCTCTACATCATCGAGTCTGTCTGGGTTTACATGAAGAGACAGAAGAATTTTAGGAAGCCTACATCCACAGAAGATCTGTGGTTAGTTCTCCAAGATGTTTGGAACAATTTACCAGCCGAGTTCCTTCAAAAACTGTGCAAGTGTATCTGGAAGAATTGATGCTATTTTGAAGGCAAAGGGTGGTCACACCAAATATTGATTTAATTTAGAATTTTCTTCTGTTCCTTCACTGCATTTTGTTAATTTATGAAGAATTGATGAAAATAAACACTTCCATTTTTGAAAGCATTCTTAGTTTACAGCATTTTTTCACACCTGCCTAAAACTTTTGCACAGTACTGTATATCCACGCAATTTAGTTTTTATTACTTATTTATTTATTTATTCACTGCCATTTGCAGTGTTCATGTAGTGCTTTTATTTATTTTAGGACATCACGATGCCTCGTAGAATCATGATTATAAATGTGAAATATAATTGTTAATGATACTTATATTCTCTTATTTATTATTATAATTATTTAAATCAGAGGATGTCTGTAGAATTGATGTGAACACAATCACCAATGATTTCTTACAAATGCAGCCTTGAAGATCATAGGCGCACTTCAATCTGGCCTATCTACAACTGCTTTTCTCGCATTCTTAAATCCTGTTCTTACCTAATTATAATAATTCATATTTATTATTTCCTTTATTAAACCAGGAGAAAAGACGAAAGAACTTGCGATGATGTTGAGATGGATTCGGACCGCGATTCAGACCTCCACATCGCTGATGAGGAGAGGGAGTGTGACCCCCACACCGCTGAAGAGGAGGAAATGGATGCCACAATTGTTCCTGAAACTTCGTAAGTGGACTTTTCCTTCTTAACTTTTTCTTAACTGCTTTCAGAAACGAGGTACATTGCCTTTGAAAGAGTATGCTGGTCTTGGCGAACTCTTGATGAAAATGCCAAAATCGGTTCCTTGGTTCAAATTAGATTGTTCAGAGTAAGAGACTTGTGGAAGACGGCTTAGTGAAAGAACACGTTTATTCCGACACTTAGCACAGTAACCCTTGGACACCACTGTCACATGTCACGAGGAACGTCTTCTTCTGTGAGGAAAGTCTTCTTACATTACGGAAATGTAAACATTTTATAGTGTAGAATTAACCTATTAAACAAAGACAAAGTGTAGGGGAGGGGATGAGTGTGTCTGGAGGTCAAGGTAGGGGGTGGATATTAGGCAAAAGGCGAGGTCTAGCTTGACCAAGGACTATAGCCAGGTAAGCCCATATAATGGCTAATATGTTTGGCTTCAACCATCTTGTCGAGGCAGTAGACAAAAGAAAACAATCAGAGTCTAATAAGACAAAACAGACAAACAAAAGCCAGCAACCATGTCTGACATAGACAACATAGACAGAAGGCCAGGAGCCAAGCTTGATGGCTCTGGTCTGGTGTAAACTTAGAGTGGTGGTCCAATTGAGATATGCTCTTGTATGTGGAGCTATGGTCTGATATATGAAATTCACCTAAATCTAACAATTTCAAGAAGACCACTGCCAAATACTGGAATTGATGTAATTATATTATTACCCACTGTCCAGCTATAACACTGAATTTTCTCTGTTGTCCACATGGAAATATGCTTCATCAAGCACTAAATAGTCATAATACTGAAAAGTGTGATTTACGCTTTAAAAACCCTGGTGAACTGATTGTTTTTCTTGTCATCTCAACAGGCATTACAAACGCCGTGACGGAGAACCAGAGGCAGCTCCACAAAGTGGAGGCACTACAAAGAGGCAGCTCAAGGAAAATATATAAAATCTCAATATTCCTGCTTCTGACAGAAAGGAAATGTCTACGATTTATTTTTTTATCAACCCTTTGTTTCCAGCCCCTAAAAATACTGTATAATAATTATGATGATGATGATGATGATGATGATGATGATGATGATGATGATAATGATTTTTTTTATTTTTGCAATGCAAGCAAACAACAATTTGAAATAAATAAAAAGCCTATAGCATATGAAAATACTTTATACTATAGCGAGGCAAAAGGGGGGACCTTCTTAAAAGGGCCTGTGCACATTATTAAGCGCGAAAAAACAAGAAGACGCAATCAAAAATTGTAACTGCCACAACTCTGATGAGGAAGAGATGGATTGTGACTGATTGTTGTGATCGATTGTTTAACCATGTAAAGCACATTGAGACTTTGTATTTCACTGTGTTCTTTATGAATAAAATCCATTATTAGTATTATTTGTTTACGGTGTCTTACTGGCAAATATACGACCACCAACTAAATTCTGACCTATAAAGTAGCGGAATGAACCGCTCTGTAAACAAATGGGGAGTCAACACATCACAAATGTGACACATTCTATGAGGTACTCTAGCAAGTTGTATACCCACGCCTGCACTAGTGTATTTACATAAATGTAATTTGATTGGCTTATGCATGCATTGCCTCTCTTAAATTTGAACTTTCCTCAACTTTCGCCGCAAGCAACACAACACCACAGAACCACAACTCAGTTCAGCAACGGATTACTTTACCCCATTCAAAGTGAATTTGAATTTGTCTGTCAGTAGACGATTGGTGGTAACCAGACAATCCGCACGCTCACAAGTACTGTAATTCTAAGTAATGATCGGTTAAAACCAGTCACCTGACTGGAACAGAAAACACGATACGTATTTGACTTATACCAGGACCTTCATTTTTCGTTTAGTAATCATATACAGTATGGTACATTGGGATCATTCAATCATATTAATTACGTTCCTCAATAGAAATCAGAAGCTCTAAAGTGAGATATGAATTGCCTCAAAATGAAAGTAAGATCAGTATCATCATTTTGAAGTGGAGCATAGTGTGTCAGTGTGGGAAGGCAATGTAAAGTCTTGCCTATAGGCAACAACACTGTCAGGATCCCTAAAAGCACAGGTTGGCTGAGCTAGAATATTAAAATAGTGGACCAGACAAAATATTGTAATGGAAATCAGGATCACAGGGACATTTACCTGAGAAACTTAGTCCCTGCCATTCACACTACTCAGTGTGTGGTTGATGTCGAGGACATCATAGAACAGTGCACCGCTGATATTGCAACTGTAACCTTGCTATTGCTGAGACAGTATGCTTGGTAGTTCCGAACCAGTGGTCCAGGAAAATGATGGGTACATCTGTGCCAAGGATACCTTCCTTCACATTTCAGTTTAGGGAGTAACATGTTCGTAGTAAATATGTAAACAAATGTGTAAACATTTGCTACCTGTTCTAAAGGATACTTCAAGGGATCCATGGTGAGGTGGAAGAGCAGAGTGAAGTGGGGGACATCGATCTGCTTTGTGTTGGCTGCTCAGGTTCTTTGGTTGTTGTGCTGCTTAGTTTGCCAGGTGAGGGCTTGTCCATGGATGTTGCTATGGTTCCCAGGTGTGCCTCTCTCTAGGTATACCTGAATGAGAAAAGAAACACACAATAAGTAATTGAGCAAAAAAATCTGTACCATACCAAAAACACAATGTCACTTAAAATGATAATGCATATGGTTGGCACATAATAACTGGTTTAAACCATTTGCATTCCATGACTTACATATCTGTGTTAGATCATTCCATTTCTAAAGACTTAATGCTGTTGTCACATTGACTGCCCACCAACAGTTAGCTCTCAGTTCTCACCATTAGCAGTGTTATATGGGTGAATAACTTGGGATGAGTTATCTGCTGTGGAAGGGAGTGCCAAGTGTGTATGATCAGTGCTGATTGTGATCACGGATGAAGGTCAGCTGGGAATGTGACACACCGGTCACACCTATGCGTTGGAATGCGTTGCTTTATTGTAACTAAAAGTTGTTTGTTTGACTTTGGTTAGATTTTTTTTAAAGTTACTGAGAAATAGAGACTGTACAATGTAAAAACCCCTTTATTGTAACTGAAAAATACGCCTGATAGGATTTGCGAGGTGTCTGACCACCCTATCTAATGTTAGCATGCTACTAGTCACAAGGTAAACAGCTTGCTAGTGGCATGATTGGTTTGTTGACCTGTCAATCTCACTATAACGTCTCTGGTATCAACAGAACCCCACGCGTCAGACTCCTCCTCCGCCATCCGTTGGATCAACGCATTCTAACGCATAGGTGTGAAAGGTGTGTTATTTAGTAGGTTAAAAAGAGGAAAAATAACTGACAAAAGACTCTTATGTTCAGAATAGGGCAAAGAAAGACTTTTTGTTCTGTTTATTTTAAAAAAGGGAAAAAAGAGGGGCTGTAGTTGTTTGAGGGCAGAATAATGGGTACCTCAAGGTCCCAGTTAAAATCAGCTGTACACACATAAACAAACAGAGGCTCTGCAGTCCTGAGTAAATGTTAGCCGGTAAGGCTGATAAAAACATTCTTTATCTTCTGTCTGGGACGGATCTAATGATGTCAAACTATGATCCTAATCTATCTGGGATTGATTGGTCTTGCACAGCATCTTATGTGACATCACTCACTCTCTTCACAGGGTACAGCAGCAGTTTGTTTACATCGGGACTGGAGTTCATCTGTTTGTTTGACTGTTAATAAACAATATTAGTAACAAGCGTCTCACCAATCATCACTCTTCAGTGAGCAAATAAACACACTTTTCTTTAAGTGTTTGTTTCTGTACTAGGGTCTTTCTCAGTAAGAGTAAGTTTCTCCACATTTCAACACTCAACTGACAGACAAATTCGTAACCTACAAAAATAGCTGCACTCCCTCCATACTTTAGGTGAAGATGAACAGCACTGGTATCGTATCGTTCATTGCAGAGACATGGAAGATTAGGTGTGGGATAAGATGCTCAGTTGAGATTAGTTTTCACGTTGTGTAAGCAAAGAATGCTCTTCCTTTTCTTTCCCTGAGCTCTTATGAATGCATCATACATTTTGGTACCTCGAAGTAACACGAGGACTATGGGGACTTCACTCAGGCAGACATGTGCTACCATGTGACCAGGCATTGCCAAAAAATCCACGGGAACGATTGCTGACACACATCATTTACACCACGGGATGGAGGATAAGACAGGGAAGGACGATGACAGGAATACTGAAGGATGACTGTAGTTTATTGTTTTGTGAAGCACCACTCAAAAGATCACCTTTCTTGACAGAAACCAGCCCAAGTTAGTTTGACCACATGTCTTGATCCGTGTGTATTTTACAGAAACAGTGGGACTGCATGTGTGATACGTGATGAGCTTGGGATAAGAGGAGGCAGAGCCCCACAGAGCTTTGGATTTGTTACTTGACCCTTGAGTGGCTTGTAACTTTCCCCGGTGCCATGAGTACAGCAGCAGTCTCACACCTACAGTGCCCTCCGCAATTATTGGCACCCTTAGTGAATGTGCCCAAAACAGGCTATGAACAAATATTTGTTTGCTGTTTATCCTCTTGGTCTTTCAATCGAAATATTTACAAAAATCTTACCTTTTCATTGAAATAAAATTATTGAAAGAAAACTTTTTTTTTTCATTAAATAAATACTATTCTCCTAAACAGGTGTGCCACAATTATTGGCACCCCTTAATTTTATGTTTTGAGCAGCCTCCCTTTACCAATATAACAGCTCCAAGTCTTCTCCTATAATGCGTGATGAGGTTGGTGAACACATGGCACAGACCTGAGACCATTCCTACATACAGTATCTCTGCAGATCCTTCAGATTCTGAGGTCAACACATTTGCAGATTCGGCTTCAGCTCTTCCCACAGATTTTCTGGGGACTGTGATGGCCATGGCAAAACCTTTATTCTGCTGTCGGTGAACCATTATTGTGTTGATTTTGAGGTGTGCTTCTGATCATTGTCCTGCTGGGAGGTCCAACCACGGCCCATTTTAAGCTTCCAAGAGGGGGGCTGTTAGGTTTTTATTTAATATCTGCTGGTATTTGATGGAGTACATGATACCATGTATTCTAACGAAAGATGTCCAGGGCCTTTGGAAGAAAAACAGCCCAACAACATCAGAGATCCGCCACCATACTTCAATGTGGGTATGGGGTGCTCTTCTGTATGGCTATCTTTCTGTCTACGCCAAACCCACCTTTGATATTTGTGGCCAAGAAGCCTTATTTTGGTCTCATCTGACCATATAACTCTATAATATAAAAGTCTGACTTACATTTGGCAAACTGTAGGCACTTTAGTTTGTTGTTGATTGACAGCAGAGGCTTTTTTCTGATAACCCTCAAAAACAACTTGTGGTGATGTAGGTGCAGTCTGATGGTAGTTTGGAGACTTTCTGACCCCAGGACTTAACTAACCTCTGCAATTATCCATCTGTGATCCTTGGAGATTCTTTTACCAGTCGAACCATCCTCCTCACGGTGCATGGGGTTAATTTACAGATAGGTCCTCTTCCAGGCTGATTCCTGACATTTGACTTTTAACTTCTTAACTATTGCCCTGATTGTGGAAGTGGGTATTTCCAACTGTTTAGATATTTTCTTATTTCCCTAAATCCGGATTTCAGCAGCTCAACAACTTTTTGTCGCACTTTGACACTGAGTTCTTTTGTCTTTCCCATCTTGATGAATGACTAAGGGTATTTGGCATGTGTCACCTCATATTTATACCTCAGTGAAGCAGGAAGCCATGGTTGACCACTTAAGAGTTCCTAATGAAACAGGTGAACTCAAACATGTAAAACATGACTGGTAATATACTTTAGTTAGATTTTAATTATAGGATTTTCTAGGGGTGCCAATAATTGTGGCACCCATGTTTTGGAGAAAAATATTTTATGTAATGTCAAAAAAATGATTTCTTTCAAAAATTTTACTTCGATGAAAAGGTAAGATTTTTGTGAATATTTTGAGGGAAAGACCAAGATGATAGACAGCAAAGATATATTTTTTCATAGCCTGTTTTGGTCACATTCACTAAGGGTGCCAATAATTGTGGAGGGCACTGTAAGTTGCCTGGAATGTTTTTTAATTTATTTCAGGCCTCTGCACTGAATTTTTGTCTAAATAAAACACAGGTGAACAAAAAGAAACAACAAAAAAAACACAAAACCCTTTCAATACAATTTCAAAAACATGATCTCATCATCTGTGATGTGAAATCTTGTCACACAAAACAATTTTGTGATAACACTTCCACCGCAGGCATATCTCTTTGATGTGGTCTTTTTTAATCTTGTGTTTCACAAAGCGATTCTTCAATGATGCAATACTTGAACTCTGCCTGCTTCAGCTGTGTGGCATGGAGATGGGTGAGAGATCTCCCCTCGGCGAGATGCTGAGAATCCAATCAGTGGAGCCAATCAGTCACACATCAACAGACTCTAGTGTTTTCAATCGTACACTGACACATTACATCGCAAAGGGGTCAATTAGTCGACATCGAAAATCCCTGTTTGCCTTAAATGACCATTACACCAGAAAGATGACTTGAAGACTTCATGGGCAGAGAGTTCTCTGTTTTAGATATGTATAGGTCGTATAGAGGACTTGTGTGAGATAAGGCACTGGGGGCTTACTGAACCCTTCATGGTATTAAAACAAATGGAGAACCTGTCCTTTGAGTTTTATCGGACATTGGCTGCTCTATGGATTTATATTTAAAGGTTATTATTTAATAAAATATACAAAAACTACAAACTGTGGAGGTATTCATTATATCCTGTCACATTATGTAGCTTTGTAGGTAAAATGCATATGGGAGAAGTTGCAAGGTTTTTTTTATGTCCTGTTTAGTTCACCTTATATTACTGTACCATTTACTACAATAAGATGAAGTAGTTAACATAAATAAAGCCCTATTTCTTTCAATACGGTATAACATCAATGAGTGATGAATTTAAAGATAAACTTAACATTGCTAACTTAAGTGTAGGTATTTGTTATGTATTTGTTTGTTTTCAGGGGGTTGGGTGAGGGAGGTTGAGGGGTATACGAGAGACTCTATGAACCTTTTGGTTGGTTTGTTTTGGCCGCAATTGTTTTCCTTCGGGGGGCGAAGTCACTTTGCTCAAGTTGATAGACCGATACGAACACGGCTTCCAACTTACCGTACCTCCTCCAATATAAATGAAGTCAAATGAAGCTATGAAAAAATCATGGCTTTTCTTTTTTGCCGACACTCTTGAGTGTGCCCCCATGTTGAGTGAGGAAACATTATAAAACCCCAATACCCAACTGAAGATTAATTTTATATTCAAACTATTAATTCTGGATTGAGTAGATGTCATTCAACTTCAGTTGAACTTCCCCGAAACAGAATAGGGAGCACATTGCCATAGATTGCAGTCCCCTCTACCAGAACCATGGCATTTCTTTAATTGCATTTCAGATTGTTGACATATGTGATGCACTGCTAACCATTTTATTCAGGTCCACCTAATTGAAAAAGTCTGTACTGAGAAGTTTGTTTGTAGCAGGGCTTGTCGAATTAGTTATTCTGAGTAAAGGCAAAATCATCACCTTGAGGAATTATTGAATACACATAAAATATAATGGGGAAGAAGCATAATCAAGTTGAATCTAATTAATAGGCCTAGAGTACGTGTTTGTGCATAGATTGATTCATAAAATGGTGCTTTAAGAATAAATAATTTAAAATCATACCCACTATTCATGCAATGGAGCATATAGTCTGAGCCATTTCAACACCAAAGCCCTAATACCTCGCAATTTTCCAATGGGAATGGGAGGCAAATTGAATTTGCTACTGCAATTGACTGAAAACATCAGACGGGCAATCTCTCCATGATTACTCTCTCCAGTGACAGCCCAGCCGAGGGGTCCAGATGATGTACCTGCTCCGCAAGCTGAGCAGAAACCCAGGCAGGCACCTTATTCTTTTAGAGTCGTCTCTCTCTCTCTCTCTCTCTCTCTCTCTCTCCCTCTCCCTCTCTGTCCTTCTGTCTCTGTCTCTCTGTCTCTCTCTCCCTCTCTCCCTCTTTCTCTCTTTCTTTCTCCCTCTACATCCCTCTCTCCCTCTCTCTATTTCTATTTCTCTCTCTTTCCCGCTTTACTTCCCTTTCTCTATCTCCCCTCTCTCTCTCTTTCTCACCTTCTCTTTCTCTCTCTCTAATTCTCTCTCTCTCTCTCTCTCTCTCTCTCTCTCTCTCTCTCTCTCTCTCTCTCTCTCTCTCTCTCTCCTGGTCTGAGTTGCGTGGACCGCACCACACTCTTCCACTCTGTTACAGGCTGGTGCCTTCCAAACCGCAGGCTGCAGACTAGAGTTCATCCATTATTCCATGTCCATTTGCTGTGGGTGCTCACTGGAAGGCTGAACCCTAATAGGGGCTCTCTGATTCGCTCCCTGGTTACAGGCCTGGGACATAACATGAGTCTGGAGGCCAGAGTCCAGAGATGGCATGAAATGGATTTTTAGAGAACTAATGTTTGGTCAGATCCAAACCATAAATGTTCCAAAAGAGACAAAAATATGCTGCCATATCTGTATATACTGTATATAACCATGACAAGAATGTGAAATTAAACCATTGGGTCAATTATCAGATGGTCACAGACTCACAGTGTAGGCACACATATTTGCTTCCATTACCTCACTGCTTCCTCCATCAGACTAGTCAAATGTTTTCAAGCAAAAGAGTAACTATGGCTATGGACTGGCTGTAGGATGGTTTGTAAATGTATAAATATATATATCGTATTGTAAAATGTATACTGTATTGTAAGAAGATAGCCTTAACAGTGTTGACATACCTACTACATATAATAATGTTATCTGATACCAAGAATCTGATGAAACTGCAGACCAGTACAACAGAACTCCATATTCAGTGTCAGTCTGCTCTCGAAGAGCACAACTTGAAGAGTCATACTTCAACTATATGCAAATGGTGATCAAAAGTTTTGAATTATTCATTGCATTTGCAGAGCTGCCAGATGAGACCAATATCTCAACTAAATATATGGAAAGAGAGAGAGAGGGAGAGAGAATGAGAGAGAGAGAAATGCAACAAGAAAGGTTTTAGTCAAATCGTGTTCTGTGCAGTGGTTTACCTGTGTATGTTATAAGCATTGCACACACATCGTGGTTTTTAGACCCTTTGCAGATCATCACTCTATATGATCATGTTGTTTTACTAATAATTGTGTTTCCCCCCTACACTCAGTCGGGCCCCTATGTCACCCCATGTATTGGTCTTCACTCATGTCGTTTGGGCTACTTTTTCAAAACACTGGGGGTTGTAATTTGAAATGTTGATTGTGTCGGTTTCAGAAGAACCAAAGGGAAATACTTGAATCACTACTGTGAGTACAGTGTACGTTTTAGGCTGAATCCCATTTCACCCCCTACCCCTTCGTCTTTCCCCTTCCCCTCCGTTTTGCGCGTTCACGTGTAGGGGTAGTGCTATCCCAATTCACGTTAAGACAGAGGGGTAGGAGAGAGGGAAACAGCAGGGAAAGCATCACACAAATGAAAGTATTTTCTTTGTAATTCATGATTTTAAAACTTGTTTGATGAAATGTTGCATTGTGTAAATAACAGCTGCAGGCGCCATGTTTGTTTATGTCTGGTGAGTGACAGCTGTCGCTCTCCGGTAACGTAACAGCTGACGCAGCGTACTGATGACGTACGTAAGTGTTGAAGGGCTATCCCAATTCGTAAGGCTAGAGTTTAAACCCTTTCGACTACCCCTACGTTATGGCTCCGTTTGAAAAGCGAGGGCCAAGGGGTAGAGGTAAGGGTAGGGGTGGAGATTGGAAATGGGATTGGGCCTTAGTCTTGATGTCTTAGTCCTTATAGTGAGCTTGATTATTCTATACAACAGTTAGATGTAGATGGAGGGGGGAAATTTTTTTTTTTTATCTCAGATAGTCATTATCGTCCCTGTGATCTAGCTGGATACTCAAACCAAAGGCCAATATTTCTTACTGAGGGGAGAATTTCCATGCAAAATTGATGTGATAACTTTAACATCCTAAAAGCCCAAACTACACTTTTCCATTACAAGCAAAGCCAGTGGGCTCAAGTGCACAAACAAGTTCAACACTGTCAAGGGACCTAAATGTTAGCTTTTCCTTGCTCATTATGTGAGGAAAGTGTGCCCTGGCTGTTACGCCACTGTGACTCGTGGTCATAATAATGAACACATAACTGCTGAGAAGAGCACAGGGGAGTAGGGCTCATAATGAACACATAACTATTGAGAACAGCCCAGGGGAGTAGGGCTCTCTGCAGGACGTGATGTTTTACATGTTTCAGGAGACGGTGGTGTGAATGAGAGCATGGGCCATAAATGACCTCGGAGGCCATTAAGTGTCCAGAGGGTGGAAACAAAATGGAGGTAATAACGCTGCACAAAGTGGATTAGAGGCACAGCATGGTGGTGTGGAACAGATCTAATATAAGGTGACCAGACTTCCCTGTTTTTCGCTTACAAAGATAAAAACATTACACTGTTTTGCATGTGTTTACCAGCCTGGTCTCAATCAGCTGTCGTACATATGTGTTTACGTGTCTGAACTGATCATGTCCCCGGATTTTGTCTCAGAAATATGGTCCCCTTAATCTAATATTACTGAGGAACATCCAGGTAAAGGAGTATTACATTTACCATGATAAAAAGTGCTACCATCTAAATGCCATATGAAGGTTCATAAACCCTTCAAGGAGCCCTCATAGGAGAATACTGACATCATATGAATCACATGAGGAATAGATGAAGAGCCAGAGGAGATAGGTGGCAGACATGCTTCCTCTCCTCCTTCACACTCTCTGCATGATTCAAATACCACCTAATTCATGTGGGTGAAGCAGGTGCATCCCATCCATTAATAACATACCTCTAATAAATCAAGCCCAACTGCTCTAGAGACAAACCTCCTGTCAAAAATATGTGGTTATGCAAGCGCTATTTTTAGTACACTGGAGATATTAGTTATTAACACATCATTTCACTCAATTTTTGTTTGCCGTCATGATCTAGGGTTACACACTACCCTTCCCCCTGCACGCACACACACGCACGCACCCACGCATGCACACACACAGCATCTGAGCAGCCCTCACAGCTTTCTGTTGAACTGTCACCCTCACTTGATGGGAACAAATAGTTTTCTGTACCTGCCACTCAGACTTAAGACCAGATGAAGCCAAGGGGACGAGCTTTTAGCACCCCTCTCTACCACTCCAAGGGTAGTGTTCAACTGAAACATAATGGCTCCATGAGGGTAGTAGCCGAAAAGAACACTTTGCACCGCTTCAACTGTCATGTTATTTTCACCAGGAGAGAGATTTATTCAAGTATCAGTGCCTTCCTTTGAAGTCAGGGTCTTTATAGTATGTTTTAGCAAAAAGACCAGATTGTTTGGAGGTCTTTACAACAGAGGATAATCCTGTAGACACCAAGTCTCATAATGCACATTTCTAAGATGACTTAGTATAACAGTGTGACCAATGATAGGGGTTCAAACAGCCAAAAAGCCCACACGTTTCAGAAACCCAAAAAGGAAGTTGTTGGTAAACAGTTGAAAGCATTAGCGTAATACTTTTTTCAAGCTAAAAAAAGGGTTGGTTTGTTTCTGGCAGATTCATCATTCAGGTGTGCCAAATTACTGAATGGCATTCTAATGAGTCCTTTTGGTGATGACTCAGCACGGTAGAACATTCTCAACTAGGGTTCTATTCTAGATTGGGTTCTATTAACCTTGTATAGAAATATTTTTGCTTAAAAAGATTGTTGGGTGTTATTGTAGAAAGATTTTACTATTTGTGTGGTACTGAATAATTTGTGTTTCTTTGTGTGTAGCACTTGAGGTGGGCTAAACAGGCTCCATCTGAAGGAGGAAATGCAAGCAGGCTCACTGGGGTGTGCTGTGCTATGGTCTGCCAACCAAGTCAGAAGCCTCTGTAGGGAAATCCCTGAGGCAGGAGGCAGGCAGGGGAGGCGAGGGAGGATTTGGAGGGGTTCAATGGGATCCATAGCAGATGAAAGCAGAGTGGGCTCCTCCAAGAACAGTTTCCCAGGAAAACAGCCATGCCGATCTAACTTTCCCACCACTTAACAGAACACCCCCAAAAAAACACCAGTCACTCCCACGGACGCGCAAACACGAGCGCTTCCAACCACCCAAACAGATCCGACCCCCGGGATAAATCCAGTGTGGGGGGGTGGGGGGTTGTTTCTAAATCTAAATAACAAGACAGGAGGAATCAGCCTGAAAAAACATGCTGCAAAATGTATATTTCATCACCTGCAGTGAAACAGAGTTTGTGTGTCTATGTCTAGGTCTGTGTGTGTGTGTGTGAGAGAGAGAGAGACAGAGAGTAGGGTGTGCCTTATGAGCTTTGTGAGAGCCTATGAGGTTTGTGAGTGACCTCCTCTGTAAGGATGCTATGTCGCTGGCTCTCTGTGCTGTTGCTCATGCAGGAATGGCACCAAACTAATTGCATCCCGACGGACACAAAACTATATCAAAACTGTTACTCGCATGCATCAAATAATGAAGAAAAATAGCATTAAACAGTCAGGCGGTTCAGCGCTTTCCCAGCTAATGCTGTTCACCACGTGATGCAACGATTAAATTAAGCGAGTGGCAATGATGCCATTAAAAGCCTTTTTAAAACTTTATAGTCAGACGAGGAGCACAGCTATTGCCCCAGTCAGTTAACTTCTAGCCATGATTTTATTGAAAAACTTTTACATGGCTGCATTGTAAGGACAAATATGACTTACCACCAAAAAGCCAAGGCAGCAATGTTCTTTTCCAGGCTTATCACAAAGAGATTATTTTACTGACGGCTGTGCATTCTTAAGAAGCATTTGGAAAACTCTAGAGTATACAGCAGCAAACAGTAGGGTGATTTAAACAGAGAAATATCTGTAGATTACTGAGGTAAGTAACACTGGATACCCATAAGGAGGCGGCTGTTTTATCATTTATTATTTTACCGAATAAAAGCCACTGAAATTCCGCACAGAGACACAATAAATGAAGAACCAGATAAAATATTAGTTTGCGAGTAACCTCTCCCACTCCCTCTGGAGAAGCGATGAGAGACCAGATCTCTTTCTTTTGCTTGTGAAGGATACAAACCCATGGGAGAGGGAGACAGACGCGTAGTGACAACACAGGCCCTCGCCACATACGGCACGCACCGGCAGTGACACGAGAGCATTAGAATGCATGCGGAGAGAAAGAAATACATCCAAACAAATCCCATCAAAGAACAAGAAAAAAAGCTCCGGTCCTATCTCAGCCTGGCAGCTCCACAATGCTGAATCATTTAAGACTGGAAACGTCATGGAAACCCAAGATATCTCCTCGCTCGCAGTTAGAGGGCTTTCAATGGGGGGGGGGGGGGGGGGGGGGGACACGTGACAGAGACAACAATGTGAACGAAAAACATGTGACATGTTTCTAGTTACCAATAAATATTCACAAAGTTTTGATATGGTCTGTTAGCTGTCAAAGTTACTTTCACTTAACCGGCTGGTATATGACTGACATCATTGTAGGACATAAAGTGACACAACCCTTGATTTTATTCACAGACTGTACTGCCACAGATACAAATAATAAAGCAAGAATGCTACCAATTCCAGATGTAGCATGTTATATACATCTGCAGATATGCAATTAAAAAAATCATAAAGAAATGATTTAAACTGAAACATAAAATATGCACTCTAGAGAATTTTCTGCAGATGTACAATATGGAGTATAAGTGATGGCCATATTGTTGAAGGTGAAGATGCAAGCAGTGATGGATAATATGCCTCACATGCCTCACATGTCACATGCCATATGCTGCTTTGAGAGTGTTCAAATGAAATGAGAGAACTCAGTGATAACAGTGAGTTACAGTTACAGTCAACAGTTACAGTAGGAGAGTCTTTAATCACAGCATCTTCATTAACCATCATTAATCAAGACTAGAAATATCATTAATCACAAAAGCAGGGGTCTTATTCAGGCTAGAGTCAACACTTAATATTTTCAAAATGGATTCATTTTAGCCAGATTCCCTCTTCAGCTGCAGGTATGTGTGGGGTCTAATGGCTTCAGTAGAGTCACTACAGCTGCAGGTATGTGTGGGGTCTAATGGCTTCACTAGAGTCACTTATGAAAATAAATTCCCTGCTTAGGATTAAGTGAATTCATTTCTCATGAGTGGCCTGTATTGTTTTGCACTCCACTTATTTACAGGCCAGTTAAAAAAAGAGGCTTTGCCCCAGACTGCTGCACATAATTGGACCATAAAGTACGGCACGGTGTGGCTCTGCTTTAAGGTGCCAAAAAAAAGATAAAGGTAGCGGGCACTAAGAAAGAAATATGTGTTTAAATCATTCCATCGATTGAGATTAATTCACCAAGACTATAGATATCTGACGTTATTGAGGTCTAGGTCTGCATTCAAAAAGGATCTCCTACTTTATCACGAACCCATCGCAAAGCCCTGACGGCCTATTCTTAAGCAAATGAGGCAGGAGTACTGGTTATGGGCTTTTCCATAAATAAGTTTCCCTATAATATTTGATATGCGTGCACACAAAGGCTTTTCAAATTCTACGCCTGATTACAGACACACACACACGGTTGTCTATGTTGTTTATGTCACATATAATATGCCCCCCCCCCCCCCAATTGTTGTGCATCCCCCAGTGCCTCAGTGCGGACTTCTTCTCTCCAATGCAGAGGGATTCTCCACACTTCCTCGGGCTGATTCTCCATGCTCCACTATGATCATCAGGGTGTGTCAACAGAATACCATCAAGGTTTCCCCCCCCCCCCCCGCCCCCCCGCCCCCCTCCCCCTCCCCCTTCCTGCGTTTGGGGTCATTTCACAGCACAATTTCAACCTTGGTTACACTCTTCACTCTGCGGTTTGTGGCTGCCTGGCTTCTTAAGTGAGGGTTTCCTACAGGAAAGTATCTCCTATAGTCTCGTCAGTGACAGGAGCAAAATAGTGGGCTGTTTCATACCCTCGGGACTGTAGAAGAGGACAATATACAACAGGACTATATAAAAGAAGGAACAGGCTATGTTTCAGTCTGTTCATCATTTTTACTGTGGTAAACCACAGGCCTCAAGTATTAATTATGGACAGAGGAGGGGATAGATATGATGAAGGAGAGAAAGAGAGAGAGAGAGAGAGAGAGAGACAGACAGACACACAGACAGACAGACAGACAGACAGACAGACAGACAGACAGACAGACAGACAGACAGAAAGAAAGAAAAGAAGAAAAAAGAAATGACAAGAGAAAATAGAAAGAAAGAATGAAAAGGTAGAAGAGAAAGGCAAAAAATAAGAGGCAAGAAACATACAGATGCCTCAGAGAAACAGTCAGAAAAAGAAATCCTTCACAGAAGCTGTCATCCAGAGAAGCCCTCCGGGGAGCAGGGAAGCAAGGCACCCAGTTCCCCTCAGTGCTCAGGCCTGGCTCCCACTCCTGAATCGTGAACTCTCTGAGAGCATCTCTCTCTCTCTCTAAAGCTCCTGTTATGATCTTGTCGGAGTGCACTGGCTAACCGATTCCACCTAACGGACAGAAATAGAGCCTGGGTGGCACATAACAGCAATTCCTGACAGGAGGATTTTCACCGCTCAAGAGGACGGTGTTTAAAAACCTCTCTTTAGAAAAGAAAGGGCTCAGTGTAGGTATCCAATCCCTCAACCCCCCTCCTCCTCCTCAGTAGCAGTAGCTGTTCTTATTGACACATGTTGAGAAGAAGAATTCAGGTGATTAGAGGAACGGCCCACCCGCTGTGAGATGGGCGAGGGCAAAATAGCAAGGGATTGATCGGGTTACATCACCAGAGGAGAGCCAGACAATGGCCCTTCACCGTTTACCTCTGCGCACCCTTACACAAATTGGTCCCTCAGGACCATGTCTGAGACTACAATACACAGCAGGCCAAAGAAAAGTGGACCGATATCAGACGCCGCGTTTCACTAAAAGAGCAGGATCAGCCATCTCTGCCCCCCCCCCAGGGGAAATCATAACGCCGCTTACGGCCCGCCAGCCAATAAAAAGCACTCCTCAGACAGCCCCTTACACATAGTATCTAATTAGGCTCGGTGACGTCCCTCTCTGTCACATTCATCTCTCGATTCAACCCCTTTGTCTTTTTAGGGCCTCATATCAGTCTCTGTTGAATTGTCTGTGATCATCACACTCACATGCTTGAGTGTAGTTGGATACTCTCTCTCTCTCTCTCTCTCTCTCTTTCACTCTCTCTCTCTCTCTCTTTCAAAAGATCACTCCGTCTCCCTCTCTGAACAAATGAATGAGCGAGAGCATGTAAGTGGAAAAGTTGATACCTGCAGTCCACCCATTCCATCCCCCCCCCCTCTATGCAGGTGACATCTGAACAGGCGCTGTTAAACCGATTGCCTATGCATGGCACAGGCAGGGAACACAAATGAGAACAGCAGAGCAATTTCTGCTAACAGCCCAGATCACTGGAGTGGCAGGCGGCAGGCAGCAAGGTGCTGGTTTTGGATTAGTGTCTCCCAAAGTCCCCTCTGTGTGAGAAAAAAAGAGCCCAATTCATTTTCACATTTTCACACACTATTACCATACATGATGGGAGTGCACAGGAGAAGCGCTGCGGAACAAAAATAAATGACTTTCACTGAGGGGCAGACTCAGCCTCAGCATCTACGTAATGCACAGTCAGAAAAAAATCAGAAAAATGTCTGTAAAAATAACTGAAAAAGGCTGGCTTTAAAAGGGTAAGCCGATCTTCCGAAAGAGTTTTCCATATATTGAGAGAGGGAGGGATGGAGGTACCATAAAACAGGAACAGCAACAAAAGAAAGCAATGACAGACACAGTAAGAGGGATGCAGGTACGAACAGGGTATAACTACAAGGTATTAAGCTACGCTTCAGTTACCGTATGTGGAACCCCTAAGCCAGTGTATGCTCTATGCTTTTTCCCCTTCCAAATGAAAAGTTCTCAAATATAAAAGGGATTAGTCTCTGCTGTAGAGTGTCAGTGAGGTGTAACTTTGGTTGTAATGACTGCATTGAGTCAAAGGTCTCCAAAAGCGTGTGTGCAAAGGCTACTATTCATGCCTTTCATCATCTCAACCCCCTCTGCCCCTCATCTGCCCCCCCTCTGCCCCTCATCTGCCCCCCCTCTGCCCCTCATCTGCCCCTCGTCTGCCCCCATCTGCCTTCATCTGCCGCGTACATAAATAGTCACCCACAAGCTTTTTTTTAAGGGAAGGTGAAAAGTGAATCTTCCGCCTGAAAAGATGACACTTGACCTGTATTACAGCTGAGGTCTCTGACAAAAGCACGTGTTTGCTATCATGATTAGTATAGTGGCAGTCCCATTGTAAGGGCTTTTATTTGCTTCGCGCTAAGCAAACAGTGAGGATAAGTGCACAGCTGCTGTCATGGAGCCACAACTCACACGAGGTCACTGAGGTGGGGCCGCCGGGGAGGCAGAGAGGTAACCGTAGGTAACCATGGAGGCAGAGAGGTAACCGCAGGTAACCGTGGAGGCAGAGAGGTAACCGTAGGTAATCGTCATTTAATCTGGCAGATAAGGCTGCAATAAAAACACTCATATATCTTTAATATGATGTGAATATTTCATGTGTCAGTGTAGAGGTGATATTGCCTACTCTGAAAGTGGATGAAATGCGTCACACATGTCCCTTCACTCTCATCTGCCTGCTGTGTCCTTGTTACAGTGAGGTGTGATTTTATGAAATGTATGAGTGTAAGAGAGAGAGAGAGAGAGAGAAATAGACACATTTAAAATTCTCTTTAACTAGTTCATGAGTTGCCAGATGGGATGTTTTTTCCTTCCTTTTCCAGTGAATAACAATGAGTGACAAACAATTAACCAATGTGTTTTTCATCCATTTCTCTGGCTGTTGCGTTGTAGTGGGATCGGCACAGAAGCAATAGCAAGCGTAAACAGCTCTTCATACAAAGGCTGCCTGCTTTGGCTTTTCCAAAGGAGTTCTAGCTCAAATGTTGAATATTTTAAAAGTGACTTAAGTCCATGAATAATAAATGACAGATAAAACTTTAAGAGTGGTAAAAAAATAACTTTTAAATTGCATATTTTTGTTGTTTAAATCAATGGTTTTAGCTCTTTTATGGTAGGCGAGAGCAGCTGCAGTGCTTCAGTTGAAGTTAATGAACCTTTGAAAACCAGCGTGATGTCTCAGCCCCTTTTACCCAAATAAACCATTACAATCGTCATGACATCTAGGGATGGGAATACTGGCTGAGTGGCACTCCACCACCTATCCACACACAGCCTAAAAGAGTGTGACATTGTAGGCGTCTGTAAGGTCAGCACCTCACAGTGAGCTGACCTAACAGGCTTGCTGTGATGTTCAGAGCCTGAGTTGTGCAGAGGTCATGATAGGACACCGTAAGCTGCAGACACACGTGGATCAGTCTCACGTTGGCTTTTAGATGATGTAAGACAGCACATCAGCAGCGAGCACGAGCTGTCTTAGTGCAAATGTCTCAGGCACACTTTTTCAGGGAGACTAATAAGAAAAGTCAATTTACCTAGAGGACAGGAGAGGAGAAGAGACGTCTGCGTGCCTCATTCTTCTCCATACTGTTCAGTCTGTTTCCCCCGCTCCCTCTCCGTGCACCTGCTGGTTTAGGTAGCTTCACTGCTAATGAGCTGTCACACAGTATGCCTGCGTGATCAACAAAAACAGTCTGCTTGTATGGAAAATACGCTTAAACAGACATCTACATTTGTCATTCATTAAAATGGGCATTACAAGTGCTGATGTTGAACAATAATATATAGATGCTAAAAAGAGAATGACATTTAATTCATATTTTCTCCTAATACTCCCTGAAATAATGATATCTTTATCTCCTTAGGCTGTCCATTGAAAAGAATAAACTGGGGGAAAGAGAAAGAAAAGGGAAGGAGAGAGAGAGAGAGCATAATATGTAGTCACCACCAATCGCACAATTACAGCTGAAGACAAATGGTGTTCTTCTTCATCAAGTAAAAAGTAGGTCAGATTACCATGAAGCTTCATATTTCCAAACTATTTCCTTTTCCAGATGTCCATCCCACAGCAAACTAACATTGAGTCTCTTTCAACTGACAACACCGATGTATGCTTCTGAAGAACAAAACAAATAGGCCAGAGAAAGTAAAACACATGAATTTGTTCATTCTGAAGCAACTCTGATACGATCAAAGCCAAAACTGTTATGTGCTCCCATCATTAACAGGCATGAGGGAAATGGCTGTGATTGAATTGTGATTATTTTAACAGAGTGGGGAAGAAACAAAAATCACTGGAGCTATTGCCACTAGCAATTACGGTGTGTTATACCAAGCGAGAATAAAAGCCTGACTAAACTACAAGACTTGGAAGTGTAAGCTGTGAGGCTGCTTAATGCAGAAATCGGCAGAGTCAAGGTAGGATGTATCCCACCCTTTGATCTCCCACAGACTAGCAGTCAGCTGGCAACACCAGGTTTACTGAGTCCTTGAGTGGCAAGTAACGGCAGCTTGAAGTGGGACGACATTGACACTAATACGCATGACTCAGACAGGAAAGCAGAATTTGGTTGGCTGGATAGATAATGCATAGGGATTTGCTGTTATAGGCCCATATAGCAGGTACATGGTACGAGTACCCATTGGCCAGATATTTCAAGATGGAGCGTCAGTGTCTCTTTAAATGGATCATCTGAGATTTGTTTAATTTGAATTCTATACATACTTTTATTCAGAGCATTTCTATGAAATTTGACATTCAAAAGGTGAATAACCTCCTAAAGTATGATTGTCCGACACGTATTTATGACTGTCCAGTATTGTGCTCAGTGCCATGTCCACCAAACCGATTATTTTACTCTAGTTAAGGCATACAGACATGCTATGTGCGCCCATTGTTATGTCAACTTTAATTACAGAAAGCTTACTTTTACGTTCCCACCTTTTCATAAAAGAAACTTTGGCTGTATTCCATACCAGCATCAGCTATGATCACACTGCCATCTAGTGGAGTGGAGTTCAGGAGTGCCATGCATCAGTGGGATATAAAAACTATTAAAACCTTTTAACATGGCACCACACCAAATTATATATGCCTGTCTGCACAAGGCACGACATTAAATTAATAAACTGATGTGACAACTCATTCGAATTGAACGTTGAAGTGTCAATTCTTGCTTAGTGAAACAAGCAACGGGATTTAAAGCAAAAAAAATTAAAAATGAACCCAGACACCACTGAAGCGCTTAGCGCACCATTTCTCAGTGAGCTGTGGTAATGTCCTCTTAATTGAATGGTCTCTGCTATCAATTTACAGCTCAGACTTGGGCTAGGCTACTTCCATTTTTATCAGATGCTGGGAGAACAGGGTTTCTATTTTCTGTGTAACACACCAGTTGGCATTGAAATCCTCTCCCCCCTGTAGGATTCTGAATTGTTGTACTCTACAAATAGGAGTACCATACCAATATCCAAAGTTATATTTCTATTTAAGTGGTGTTTTTTTTTCGACTTTGGTTTCCTCAATGGGCCCCTAACCTGGGGTCCATCTAGACAGCTAATACACAGTATTACCATATCTTTGATTTTCCAACATCAGATATGCTAATTTAAACTATTTATAAATGACAGCTCCAGTGGGAACAAATCCAAAGCAGGCAATGGACAGTGTTTTTACTGTGCTTCATTTTATAGAAAAATATCTATCCACTTGTCTAGAATCACTCCTGTTTGGGATCCCCTTGTGAAGCCCTTAAGGGCCTGCCAAGTGAAACAGTTTACAACAAGCAGGATTTCACTCCATATCAACTTAAAACGAAGTCCCACCGTCCTGCTTGTTTGAGACCACACCAAACATGTCATCTTCACATCTTTAACCCATGAAAAGTCTTCTGCCCATTTTTCACATTCTGCCTTTGAAAACTGTAGGACAATAATATCTCTATATAATTAAATAGTCCTTAGCTGTGTGCCTACCCACCTTCAACTCATCTACCCCCTCCACGCTATCATTTTGATTACATTTTCATTTTTTGTTTGGGAACAGATGAAAGTTTTCCCGCGCTCCCACGTCACAGACCATGTTACAGAGCGAAGAATCTTATTCTCTCTAATTACAGTCGGAAGACGGGCTCCTTCGTACAGTATGGCTGGATGCGGCACACACCATCATTTTTCAAGTTAATGCTTTCTGTAAACAGACAGATCATTTCCTCCCACAAAGAATTGAAATCTCAGTTAAAAACCATTTCCGTTGAGAGACAGCGCATCTGATGAAGACGGCAGAAGGGCTGGGTTTCAAAGTGCTCAGTAATAATGAATGAATCACTTCGTTTTCTTTTCAGCACTGCATCTGAAGTTTCCTAAAAGTTTACAGACAAAGTTTTTTTTAAAGCCTAACAATCACCACTATTGCATTCTGGGAATTTCCTGTGTATAGGACTAATCCAAACTGTTACTGCTACCAGAGATAACCAGAGATGAGCAGAGATGAGCAGCTGCATTAACCAGAATCCTTTAGTCCGTGCCGGCAAACTCCCGTGATGGGTATTTCAGAAGAATGTTATTTCACCAATGTCAACCCTTCTTTTGTCAACTCAAACCAAGTCAGTAAACCCAGGTTCATCCCCGGTTATGACAATTCAGTTAGTCAACACCTGGGAGGGATGCATCATAAGTAACTCATAGACTGGAGGTGGGTAGGATGGGCAGGGGCTTGTGGGTAGGATGGGCAGGGGCTTGTGGGTAGGATGGGCAGGGGCTTGTGGGTAGGATGGGCAGGGGCTTGTGAGTAGGATGGGCAGGGGCTTGTGGGTAGGATGGGCAGGGGCTTGTGGGTAGGATGGGCAGGGGCTTGTGGGTAAGATGGGCAGGGGCTTGTAGGTAGGATGGGCAGGGGCTTGTAGGTAGGATGGGCAGGGGCTTGTGGGTAGGATGGGCAGGGGCTTGTGGGTAGGATGGGCAGGGGTTTGTCAGCGACCCGGGTCATGCCATTGACATTGAAATTGACCCTTGTAAGTCAGACTAAGTACGCAGGTTGACCCTTTCAAAGACAAAATCAACGTGAATATAACCCTGGTTTGGTCTCGGTTTGAAAGGTGTATTAGACACATGGACATCCGTGTGTGGTCGGCATGAGGTATAGGCTCCATTCATTATTCGCCAACTACTGCTTTCCGTCCATTTAAAAAAAGAAATAATTGAATCACATGTGCCAGAAATGTTCATTAGTGAACCTCCTATTGGGAAAGAATACAGCTTATTAAGCAGGCTAAAATCATTTTCATGATTGAGATCAGATATGAAGTGGCATGAATGCAGACACATCATACATTGTGAATAAGCTATGTCAAAAGTATGGAAGGAAGCTGTATCGTCGAACAGTTGGTAGCCTTCTGTTTTTGTTTTCCAACATAATCACTAGCATAGCATCGAGTGATTTATACAGTCCAGCAGAGCATCATTATATCTCGCTGACAATGAATGGCCATGTCATTAATTAATGCCACCACAAGAGTGGCCATATGCTGAGTGACATCAGAGGAAAGCTCACGCAGAGAGAATGCCTAATGATGTAGGCCACTCATGGCTGGGGGGGGTCCATGTGTTCTGGTTCCTGGGGGGGGGGGGTCCATGGGTTCAGGCTCTTGAAGACTTGTTTCACTGTGCTTGCTCTTCACGGGCCCTCGTTTAATCCGACCGCCACTACTCCACTCATGAAAACTGCAACCTGATACTCCGCATCATCAGCGTGTGTGACACTTGCTAAGATGAAGTTCAGCAGTTCAAGTGCAAAATATATAAGAGATAATGCCACCGTGCACTAAAGGTCATTGTAATGAATGTGTCGCTAAATTGAAGCCAAAGTGCTACTGCAATAAGATGAGCTGAAGGCATTTATCATTAGTGTGAATAAGGGGAGGTGGCCCATGATTCTCAATTACACAGCTCAGTTGTAAGAGCCCAACCAGATTAAAACTTTCAGCTGACACAGCTCACAATCATCCAACCAGAAACGCCAACCTGACCGTCAACAGAAGGGCAGGAGAGTGAACAAGTCCCAAACTGCACACTTGGCAGAACCCTCCAGGGTGATTCAAATTTTCCTCAACAAGCAATTTAGTTGACATAATTTAAATGCAAGCCACAAAAATCGTATGAGGGCAAGAAACTGTCAGGGGCTGTGACTCAATGCTGCCCTCTAGTGGTTACCAGGGTTTTCCCACTGTTAGAACTAGTAACACAGCATGACATGAAAATGCACTTACAGCACAGCACCTATACTGCAGCCCCAAACTATGATGGAACAAGTACTTCAATCTCAGTCATCACAGTCCTTTCTGTATCTTAAAAACACGAGACAAAAATAATTAGCCAATGTCAATAACACTGTGGCTTTATTCCTCCCACAGGGAATAGCAGCAAGGGCAGGATACAGTGCAACACTTAGCAAAGGCTAGAGGACTAAATGTGCAAGCTTATCATTCAAAGTACATTTTTAAATGACTTTAAATATTCATATTATTAAATAACTGTTGATGGCTGATGGTCACAGATGGCCAGATCTAGAGTTCAACGCTGCGCTGAGTTTTCTTTTTTTCCGGAAGGCTTCTGCTTCACCAGCCCATCCTTTCTGCGAACTGCCTCCAGACTGCCTAGTTGTAGTCCAAGATCTCAGCAGCCTGTGTTTAACAGTCTTTTCGGAAAATACGTTTGCATAGATTTCTTTGCAGTTGAAGAACCTGAACCATAATTATACTCTTATTTTTAAAGAGTAGTCTAACATTATATATTTTTTCATTATTCATCCAATATGGAGTCTTAACATGTACTTGGTTGTCTTATTGTCCTTAAATACAAACAAAAATAATTTGTGATAAAATAATTGCTGTTGTTAACAATCTTATGTCTAGCTTAAAATAAAATAATACCCCATTATCGCCAGTCAAGAGTGTGTAATACGCAAACATCAGCCGCACCACCGAAAACAGGAAAACGGCGATTTCAACGTAATCATTCCAAAATCCTACTGCAGGTAAACAAAATCCTCCTTTACGTCACCAACACACTTGTGGTGCGACAGGCTCCTTTGAGAGGAGAAGCCCTTTCCGCACTGGTCACAGCCGAACCGTCTCTCGCCCGTGTGGACCTGCAGGTGGACCTTTAGGTTGTTGGCCTGGCTGAAGCTCTTCCCGCACTGGGCACAAGAGAACGGCTTCTCCCCGGTGTGGACCCGCATGTGCCGGTTGAGGTTCTGCGCCACGCTGAAGCTCTTGCCGCAGACGTCGCAGCTGTGCGGCTTCTCGCCGGTGTGCACGCGCTGGTGCAGGTCCAGGCTGCTCTGCTTGGTGAAGGTCTTGGCACAGAGGCCGCAGCTGAACGGCTTGCCCTCGCTGTGCACCAGTCGGTGTGCGGTGAAGTAGCTGAGCGAGCTGTAGCTCTGCCCGCAGACCTCGCACATGAACGGTTTGGCGCCCCGGTGCACCTGCCAGTGGGCCTTGAGCGTGCCGCTGGCGTGGAACTGCTTGCCGCACTCCTCGCAGGCGTACGGCCGCTCGGTGGCGTGGGTCAGCTGGTGCCGCTTGAGGTAGTTGGCCGAGCGGAAGCTCTTGGCACAGGTGGGGCACGCGTAGGGCTTCTCGCCGCTGTGGATGCGCTGGTGGACCTTGAGCGAGTGCAGCTGGTTGTAGCTCTTGCCGCACGTGTCGCAGATGAAGCCCTTCTCGCCCGTGTGGATGCGGCGGTGCACCCGCAGGTGGCTGGACTGCGTGAAGCCCCTCTGGCACACGTCGCAGCTGTAGGCCTTCACGCCCGTGTGGATCAGCCGGTGGCGGACCAGGTTGGGGCCGATGCTGAAACACTTGCCACAGATCTCGCAGCTGAAGGCTTTCTCTGCCGTGTGAACCCTTTGGTGTGTGTTGAAGGCGCTTTTCATGCTGAAACTCCTGCCACACTTCTCGCAGGTGTAAGGCTTCTCGCCCGTGTGTATCCTCTGATGGGATTTGAGCCCACTCTTTTGGCTAAAACAATTCCCACAAACGTCGCATCGAAATGGCTTTTCTCCTTTGTGAACGGTAAGCATGTGGACGTTTAAGCTGCGGCGTGCAGTGAAGCTCTTGCCGCATGTAATGCAGCTGTGCGGCCTCTTCCCCGTATGAACGACCTGGTGGGTCCGCAGCTCCTTCACCTTGGGGAAGACCATCCCACACAGTCTGCACCCGAAACGCCTCGCTCCTTTGTGATCGGTCTTCCAGTGGAGCTTCAGGCTGCATTTAGCCGGGAAACTGACCCCGCACACGGTGCAGCTGGAAGTGCTTTCCCCCTCAAAAACCACCTGGTGTTCTTTGAGGTGAGACTGCGTGCCAAAGATCTTCCCACAGTAGGCGCACTTGAATCGCCGCTCCCCCTTGTGCACAGTGAGCTGATGGACGTTGAGGCTGCACCTGGCGGTGAAGCCCTTCCCACACTGCTTGCACTTGAAGGGCTTCTCCCCCGTATGGACCACCTGGTGGGCTTTCAGATTGCTCTGCTTGCTGAACGCCTTCCCGCAGTGACTGCAGCTGAAGCCCTGCATCGGTTCAGCGGAGTCTGACTTCCGGACCCTTCCGCGGCCTCGTGAACGCTGGCTCCTGCAGTTCAGAGACGGAGGGCGGTCCAGCTCATTTGCAGTGCTTCCCAGTGTATCAGGAACAACTTCTGCAGTGTTGGTCCCAGACTCTATGGAGTTGGAGAGAGGCAAAAACACAGAATTGGTTATCCCAGGCTTTTTTACAGGGCCCAATTCTTGTTCTTGTAGTCTGCAAAGTAGGCTGACACAAGAACCAACATACCATTGATCAGACGCTTGGTGTTGTTTTCATCTGACAGCGCAGTGGTTTTCAAGTTACCTGAATACTGACGGAAGAAGATGACAATGTCACCCATTTTTATTTTCCTTCTTGTTCATATAATTCACTTTGAGGGCAGCCAATAGCGTGTTTTATAAGATCAAGGAGAATTATGGGTTGAGAAGAAGAGCAGTTTGGTGGGAAAATGGAAACAAGTCACTGATTTAAACTTACTGTGTCTAAAACATCCACCTGGCCTTCCTCACTAGATACTCTCCGGCATGTACCTTAAACAAAGGCATATAACATTAAGGTTCACTCATGTATTGGTTTAGAGTTGATGCCGATTACAGTTTCAGTTGGCATAAACATAGGCAGCATTTTGACATTTGCTATTTTTTCCAGTTGACAGTTCATGTTAGCTAATAATGAAAAATAATGCATCAACCACAAATGTGGGAATGTCTGTAAAAACCGGAATGTCATATTTCCACACCGTCAAGAAGTTAAATGAACCTACCTAATGTAAGTCCATTAAAAGTATCTCCAGCTTGGACGCCAACAGAGTGGCAGGATTTGAAAGTAGGTCTGTTTCCATCTAGTTCTTCACGGCAACCTGTTGCATCTCCAGGTTTGCTCTCCAGTGACAGAATCTTTGAATGCAGAGCTTCATATTTGATCTGATAGTCCTTGATTTCTAACTGTAGCGTGGCAGACACATCCTGCATTAGAGTGATGATTTTATCCATGGCATCTCTGGATAGCCTCTCCAAAATTACGGTCAGGAACTTCTGTTGATAGATGCAGAACAAAAGTATTAATACGAGGAACGTCTCCGAGCATTTCCGTCTCACTGCTCCACATCCTGATTCATCCACATGGACATTACTTCACTAGATAACCAGACGTGGGATTTGGTCATTGTGTAGGATCTCCCTCTGTATTACAGTAAGTTACTTGTTGTTTTCCCATCATCCATCATCCTCAAACAAGGTTGAAGTAAGTTTTAAGTTAGTTTGTATAACGCTGTCATAAAACACCTGCGCTTATACTATACCTTTACGCTTAGTATTATTCATGTCGTGGAATAGAGACTGAGGAATGTCGAGGCAGACGTTACTCACTGTGTATTTGTCGTTGTCAGTCTCCACTTCGGATAAATGACCTGCATCTTTTTTGGCCTCTATGCAAGGCATCTCTTTGCATGTCAGAGTAACGATTCCATCGACATATTTACTTATTTCAGTAACAGCTGACTCAACAAATACTTGTATAACGGAGGCTAACGCTCTTCGAAAAGTGCCATGATCTGACATTTCTTAACCCCCTAGTCTGACTATTGTTCAGATGCTATGGTTCATGTGGTTCATGTGTGTGGTTTGTTTGTATCAGAGAATTTCCGAAAAATATGGAACCGGAAGTTTTGATTTCAATTTCCAGGGTATACTGCCCCCTGTTGAGATGGAGGCATGTGACAATTGTGCCATTGACAAAAATAGATCTACACTTCAAATAGATGCGAGATTTATTTTAATACTTTAAACAATACAGAACATCATAAGGCATCAGAAACATAGAACAACTGTGACAAGGGGAGTGTGCGCGAAAACAGAAAGTGAAAAACAAACACTGTTTTCTGTTAAAAAGTGTCCCATTGGCCCAAAACATCAAGTGTAGAATTAGAGTTTTAGATTTATCATTATTCATATTATGTAAAACTGCGAAAATTCAAAGAGTACAAAATATTTAATATTATTGTTGATCCAGAGTCAAAATCCTTATTCAAGTATATACAGTAGGCCTACTATCATATCATTTTAGATCCACTGAGGTCATGATTACTCGGAATGTGTTCATTAAAAACATTAAGGCATTCAAAGAATTATTACACTTTTTAAATGTCTGGATTACTGCATAAAGATGTATGGGGATTACAAGCAAAGCAATAATGAGGTAAATTCAAATACATAAAGGCTAAGTATGCTAATTAGTGATCAAAAACACATGCTACCTTTACCCTCTTATCATCACAAATAGGACTGGTAGTATGAGAGTTGCTGTTGGAATTGATGTGTGGCATCGATTTTATTCAGCTAAAATGTCTAATACGGCAAACATTGTGCACAATTCATTTCATTCTCTTTACCCGCTCCTTCATTTCTTCTGGGATAGCTGGCTCCTATACTGTACATGGGCTTCTATAATCTCCTCGACAACTGTGGGGTCATCCAGAGTGGACACGTCACCCAGGGTTTCCGTTTCCTCCATGGCAATCTTCCGAAGGATGCGTCTCATTATCTTACCCGAACGGGTCTTTGGCAGTCTTTTCACTATCTGTTGGCGGGTAGGTAATACATTTAATATCAAGCACGTCTGATTTGCAACTGGTAGAACTGCTTAATTCACATAGTACAGCATTAGTTTAGTAATTAACATTCTTACCAAAAAGTGATCAGGAATGGCATATTTGGCTATCTTAGTGGCCACAAGGTTTCTCAGTTGTTTAGTAACAGCTGACTGGTCCAGGCCATCACTCTCTTTCAGGACCACAAAAGCAAAAGGCACTGTTTACAGAGGGGGGGGGGGGGGGGGGGGGGGGGGGGGGGGGGATTAGAGACATCATTTTCATTTTGGAAGAAAGAATAGTTTTTTGACAGCTTAATGTTCCACCTAAGTTAATTAGGATTTCTGATTAAGGAACGAAAGGTTTTGCAGGGGCATGAGTGCTATGCATCCCTTTTGCCACAAGGTGGTGCCAAATAGCCAAAGACTCAGCAGGAAAAAGGCCAAGGACCAGTGTAAATGTAATTGTATGCATAGGGATACGAAAATATTGTCTCTGAGCTCTTAATATCTTTCTTGTGTAAATTATTTATCAATAATAAAGCCCAATTAGGGCTTGTTGGAGTAGGAGGGTTCAATCATTCACCAAAGTAATGACTACAACTGATAGACTATAACTGAGTGTCTGAGGATAGCTGATAACACTTTGCTGCTGTTTGTTAGGCTCAGAAACTCAACACCCCCATTTCCAGGAGATAATGACAAAGGCTGTGCCACAAGGTCAACAGACTAAGCAGTATCACATTAAAACATCCCATGTCCACTGTGGAGTTCTACAAAAGGCATGTGACAGTTCATGTGCGTGAGCCTGTGTACATATTTTATCAAACATTTTTAGGAATCACTACGATGCACATGTGTGATCAGATCAGATATATGTCACTGCAGGTTATTGTGTCTTGAGTCCTTACCCTCTCCCTTGAGATCATGTGCAATACCGATGACGGCAGATTCAGGGACTTCTGGGTGTTCATCCTTTTATGGCACAAAAAACGCGAAAACACAAGCGTCATTGATAGAAGCCTCACTGTAACACATATTCCCTGTGTGCATCACACACATATCACACCATGTCTGTAAGCTCACCAGGGCCACCTCTATTTCTGCACACACACACATATCACACCATGTGTGTGCAGCACACACATATCACACCATGTGTGTAAGCTCACCAGGGCATCTTCTATTTCTGCAGTGCCCAAGCGGTGGCCGCTGATGTTGATAACGTCATCCATGCGTCCTGTGATCTGATAGTACCCCTCTGCAGACCGGTAGGCGCCGTCACCGGTGAAGTAATAACCTAGAGTGATATCACACACACACACATACACACACAGACACAGACACACACACACACAGACACACACACAGACACACACACAGACCAAATATTTCATTTTTTCTTTATTTACAAAGCAAGAAGTCTGCCAAAAAGATAGGACCCCATCCACTCACCAGGATATGGTTTGAAGTATGCATCCACAAATCTTTCATGGTCTCCAAATATGGTTCTGGCCATTCCAGGCCAAGGCTGACTGACACAAAGAGCTCCAGTGACATCATTTCCTGCTATTTTCTGTCCCTGTTACAAAAGGATATTATTGGATGGCTCTGCAGCAATAAACATTGCAAAACCACAAAGCTGGTGGTGATTAAGAGTTAATATAGTGTTATTATTTATAACAGTGTAGTATTAATGTGACAGGTCTACACACCACATGGGTGTGTTTAATAACACGTCAATAAAAGAGTTGAGATTAAAATGGAAGGCGACTTTAGACACTACACGGTGGCACCCGAAGCCTTGGCAGGAGGAAGAGTGCAACAGCCTGCGTGAGGTCAAAGAGTGAAAAGGGTACAGTGACCACAACACCCTCAAAGCTGTCTAAATCTGGTAATCGGGGAAAAGCGTAGAGGCCCGTTTTAATTGCAAAGTGAAAGAGGACTTGGGGGAGGGAGGGGGTCCGGCGCAGATGTCAGCGTAGGTCAATCCCAAGAAGTCAGTCAACTGAACAAGGCATTCTGGCCACAGCAGATCAAGACTTAAACGGACAATCCTGCAGTAGTGAGAAAGGTGAGAAAATAGTCTGAGGTCTTATTCCTCTAACTGAAGGACAGTTTAGAGCATGGCTCTCCCATTGTTAGCTGGCCAGAGCTCAGCCAAGTACTATTATGGTTTTATGGCTGCTGTGAAATCTTGGTTCAAAGTACCAGTGACATTCTTCAGGAACAGTTCTGGCTGGAAGTGATCATAGATATATGACACAGCCATTTGGATTTTTTTTTACTATGGATTCTGTTTAATTCATGATGCTAATTTTCAGCCACCTGTAGGATATAATACTGAGTGGATAAGGGTGCAACACATGGGTGCACTCAGTGCTTTTAGACTTGAAACGATTAAATCAGGGCGGTCACAGACGAGACATGCAACTCATTACATATGCAGCACTAATCACTAATTTCCCTAATTGTCCTTTAGTTTTAATTAACCAATCAGCCATCTTGCGGTCACCAAAGCAGGTCAATTTGCAACCGACAAATATCTTAGTGGAGCAATGATGACTCTTGCTGCCAGACATCAACAAGATGATCCTTCAGCTTTAGTCTGCAATACTTTAAAAGATACCTCATGTGTTATTCAATGTGAAGTTATGCATCTGAAAATATATCATTCATCTACAACATATATATATATATATACACCTGACTCAACTTTATAATACATGTATCATATATATATCATCTATAAATAATATCACATAAGTGTTCTCTAAGCCACCAGACAGCCCTCCAGGGTGAGACATCTGACCCAGTCTGTCGGGGTGAACTAATCCCCCAAAACCCTCACTTCTGCCCCTCGTTCGACACACACCCACACCCCACAGAGCGGTTGGCACGGGCCAACATATGGGTGGCATTCTCCTCATAAGTCACTTCAGGAGGTGGATTATTATTCCCTGATTATCTGTCCCAGTTTAATAAAGTCTCCTTAACTCTAGCCAACCCCCCCCATCCCACCATAGCCACCACCCCCCCCCCCCCCCCATCCCCCCACCCCTATTGAGCCTCATCTCACGCACCCTCCTCTGGGTCAGCCCTTCTCTAAGCACACTATTCACCCTTCTATTCAGTTGGGGAGGTGGGGGTGGGGGAGGAAACAATACAAGCAACTCCCGTCCTTGAGCCTTTTGGGTTTGCAACACACAAAATCAGAGACACTGTGTAATGTTAGAGGAGTTCCGAAGAGTTATTTCAAGCTTTAACAGAGTTTGTCCAAGCAACCATTAACTTTTCAAGCTATAGTAAGGTTTTATTTATTTATTATTTAATTTTAAGTGATCATAACTGGTGAGCACAGGAGAGGCTGAGCTGGCATGTGAGACTTATTGGCGACAGAAATCTATGGGGAGGTAATTCTGAAAAGGGGCAATAGAATTCTGAGGAATGTCACCTTCTCCCCCATAAGGGCAGGCTCTATGCCAAAGAAGGGTCTCATCGCCATGGCAGGCCTGATCTCCGCTCCCTCCTCAGCCGGCCGGGGGGCGATGCACACACCACCCGTCTCTGAATGGATGAGAGGAGAGTAAGACATAGAGAGGAGGAGTGCGGAGAGAGAGAGAGTTGTGGCAAAGAAAAAAAGATATAATGTCTCTGGTTTTATCTATGTGCAGCAACACTTTGCCATATTACATTATACTTTGGACAACCATTTTCTTTGGCACCAACATACCATAGAGATGCCACTGCATTGGACAGTAAGAGGCTAAAGAGTACGATAGCAGCTAAACTAATCTGCATCGTGAGAGAAAGCAAGTAGTTTATGGTTGCAGCTTTGTTAAGCTACCTAATTATAAGGAGCAGAACTGGTGGTCTAAAACAGTTTGAATTATAATGTATAATAAAATTAAACTTAATTGTATGAGACTTAATTTCCCTTGACTATAAGTCAATCTATAATTTAATAATTTGAGACTGAATAAATAGTATATAGTTGGGCAATACATACAACAGTTAAGTATAATAACTTGGGCAAAAACTGGTCTTTTGGCTCCCAAAAACGTGACACAGGCTAGGCCAAGAAAAGCTGCTGAGTATGTTTAGGGAGAAATCGCCCGAAAGTGCTTTTCGAGGAATTAGGCCACGACCTCCCCAATTCTCTTCTGCTCGGAGCACACTCAAGAACCTCCCACTGCTAGGGGAGGGGCCAAGACGAGTGTGTGAGCATGAAGGGGGGGGCTGGTGGGGGGGGATTATTTTAACTCCTCTTCAATAGAGGATGCAGATGTTCCACGTGCTAATCGCAAATAAGAACCAAGCCACGGACAAACACAGTATCAGACATACTTAATGCGTGGCTCGGCACGACACAGAAAGCACCACAAGTAAGGGCTAGAAATGGCACGCATTCTCCAAGATCATCCACACTCGCCGCCCCTCGTTTGTCTTCTGCCTCCGAGCATCATCGGCTTGTGATGATTATGAATTCATCATTTGTCTGAGAGCTTAAGAGAAGACAACATCTGCTCTTTTAACTGACAAGCACCTGCGTTTAATGCCTTTTTGTCAGCCAGTGATGTGATGGAGCGGCACTCCAGAAAATAGTGAGGTACAAAGGTGCAGAGGTACGATGGGAAAACTCATGCATTACGAGGAATCCTAGAGAATTCCACAATCAGGCCGACACTAACTCACTCAAAAGTACTAGTGATAAATAATTATACAAGTAACGATAGAAGTAATTGAGAAATCGTAAGTTGGCATAAATCTTCACCTGTCTGCCACCACGTGTCCACTAGGGGGCATCGGCCATCTCCCACCACGTTGTAGAACCAGTCCCAGGCCTCATGGTTGATGGGCTCGCCAACTACAAACAACAGTAACAAAGAACACATATCACTGGGCATACACCAAAAAGAGGTCCTTGTGAATGTACTCTTATACAGTACATGTTATTTTCTACTGTTTGTATGGTATACTAATCTAGTTCTGAGAGTAGAGATGTTTTTAAGTACAAGGTGAATGAAACAATCTGGAAGTAGTTCCAGTGGCTTGTAGTTTCAAGCCTGAGCAATTCCATTTCTCTAATTTCTATTGTATTTGCATTGTAAATGCAGTTCTTTTAATCAATGTTATTGGATCTGAATTCACTGGTTGAGTAGATTGTCCACTGTTTGGTATTCAAGGAGCACACTGTTGGCTCTACTGCTGGCCAAAAAAATCCTTGGCCAGCTTGGAGTTCACAAAACACGCTCTAATTAAGATGTGTCCCAGTTGCCCTGGTACTGAATCTGCCCTCTCGCTGTTAAACCCAGTGAGCACAGCCTCATTAAAGCTCCTTCCATGTCAAGGTGAACCTAAGATCAGAGACCTCGTCTTGAGTAACTCATTAACCTAAACAGAGTCGTTTGTTTTGAAATTATCTTTTGATTCGTACTTTTCTGGCACAGAAACAGACACTCTTTGCCACACTAAATGCCCTCTAAATGTCCCTCTGTATAATTTCATAGGGGTGATAAACAGTAGCTGCAGTGTCATTTAGAAAGAGAGGGTGCAATGTGCAATTGTGTGCTGAAGTAACACTTCCTGTTTCGCTAACCTGAGCCGAGGGTTTTCAGAGAGGAGCGGTCGTACTTCTTCACCCAGCTCTCGTCGTACTTCAGCAGCAGGCGGATGGCTGTGGGGGCGCCGTAGAACTGATTGATCCCCAGGCGCTGCACAGTCTCCCAATATCGCCCTATGACAGGAAGAAAAGGCAATGAACACTTATTACATACATCGTTTATTAATAACAGTGAAGGACTATCAATGATATGATAAAATACCACTACTTTTAGAAATGATGGATAAGATAGCGTTAAGGACACCCTCTGAGTGTACTGTTTAATGACAAGAGGAAATGGTTACTAATCATACCATCATAAATGGTGATCACATTTACAAGCTATTAATGTATAGCATCACTATTAGCAAGCCATTAATACATCTCATTTGCACTAAAAAGGTTTTCTACAAAAAAAGAAGTCACAGCAGATGATAATCAAAAAAATCAACCCATTCAGGTTATTTTCGAAAGTTAGGTGTTCTGCTGTGGCTAAAATCGACTTACTGTAGTGAATGAGACATAAACTGTATGACCATACCAGCAAACGTAACAATACTGATAACATATATATTCACTGTAGCCTTTTACCAAAAATCTCAGTATTCTCCCATAAAGTGACCCAGTTATTGAGCAACATATTGGAGGTCTTATCTTTTATGAGGTCTTTTATGAATCTTGAGGGTTGAAAAAGACACTGAGTCCCAGATAAGAGCCTTAAGATGAAGGGGCCCTATATGACTATCAGGGCCACTATCTGACCTCACAGCATTCATTCATCAGCCCTGATACCACTTAAAGCAGCACTGACAACCAACAGAAAACATGGACAACTCTCACTCTATGTGTGAACGAGTACTCCAGTCCTTAGGTCTGTCATACCTCTTTAATAATCATGAACTAATGCAGTAAATGTGACCGCACAGAGTCCTGGAGAGGGTAATACTAGATAGGAGCTATTCGCTTATGATATATGGGATGTTTACATGGAGCAGAGGAACGATCCTCTCTGGGCGATAAAACACGAGGCTCTTTTGAGACGTTCACAAAAGCCGTGTTGACTCAGCCTGCCCTGATATCTCACCTGGGTCTGGGTACACAGGCGTGCTCTCAAACAGCACAGTGGTAGCGCCGTTGCACAGAGGTCCATACACCACGTAGCTGTGGCCTGTCACCCAGCCGATATCCGCCACACAGCCAAACACATCGCCTGGTCGATAGTCAAACACATACTGCAAAGAGAAAGGACCTGGGTGAGATTAGAGCAGTGGTCATATTGTGAGCATGATGCTCATATTGCTTTCACGATTACACAACTAACGGAAGCATGCTAATACAAATGAGCAATTAATAAGCCCTGAATGAAATTACTTTCAGTGTGGCATTTGTATAGAACACCAAGCCAGCATTGCCAAATAAACCAGATGAATTCATATCACAGTTTGGGGCCGAGGATATTAAAGCCCCGGGTTGGTTCATAAGCGGAAAACCAGCTCATGCATCCCTACGGTGAATCTTGCTGCGTACGTGGCTCTATTAGGAAGTGCTAACAAAATACGACAGGTTTGCCTGGCCTCATGCCATATGCCCAGAGTGTTTCCAGGGGTGGTGCAGAATAAAGCAGCTTTGTTTGTTATTCGATTCCAAACATGCGGAGTGCCAAGGGGACAGGATGTGGATGGAAAGCTAAAGTCTGTTTGTGTGCCTCTGAGCCGGTAAGCTACTTAGAAATTAGCAGCACATCTCGTGCAGAATCATCTATGCCGTGTTGTCTGACAGTCATTATAAACAACATTATGGTCATCATCATCATCATCGCATCAGCTTTGTTCCTGACAACCCCCCCCCCCCCATGCTCCGACACCCTCCTGTCCCGGAGAGAAGGCAGATGTTGCAGTGTGTCACAAAAACAGGCTAATTCTGTTTCGCAGAGGCCCAAAATCTGTTCCCGTATGTTGCGTGGCTGATGAGCAAGGTTTCTCACTACTGAGGGGGAACATAAGGCTGGTGGAGCAATCCTCTGAAAATACTCTAGTTGTACACAATAATTTATCGCTTAATCTGTGTGTTCTGATCTGGTAATTCCAAACAGATCAAAATATGTCTCATATCTTTCTTCTAGTTATTGCATCACACAACACAGTGATACAATCTTTGCAGGACTGTGAAAAAAAAAACACACGCCAGTTTTGCAAAGCAACACACTTTGCATGTCATACATGCTCATGTAAATACAAACATGTTTACGACTGGAACGAAAATGCTGATGACATACCACCGCATGTTTATTTCAATTATACGTGGGGACCATCTGGCTGAAGTCTGCCCAAGTAAACAAATAACTCTAGAAGACAAAGAACTGGCTCTCAAGGAGAACCTCTCCCTACCTGGTGAGTGAGGGCCACACAGGGGAGAACCTGTCCCTACCTGGTGAGTGAGGGCCAAATAGAGGAGAACCTGTCCCTACCTGGTGAGTGAGGGCCCCATAGAGGAGAACCTCTCCCTACCTGGTGAGTGAGGGCCACATAGGGGAGAACGTGTCCCTACCTGGTGAGTGAGGGCCACATAGGGGAGAACCTGTCCCTACCTGGTGAGTGAGGGCCGCATAGAGGAGGTAGCCGGCCTGTGTGTGGACGATGCCCTTGGGCTTCCCAGTACTGCCTGAGGTGTACAGCATGAAGAGAGTATCCTCGCTCCCCATTGGCTCCGGAGGACACTCGGCCGACTCTTTGGCCATAGCCTGAAAAAGAAAATGGCATTATGAGCTTCATTCAATACAACATTGGTATTAATGAATTCGCCGTTCATTTTGAATCTCTTGCTAATAAAAATCCCTAGCTACTTTTTTTTAACTTGCATAGTACTTCTTGTTGATTTTCTTTCTCATGCATACTCAAACTTATGTAAAAAACTGAATGATGCCAGAAGCATGGATTTAGCATCTTAAGGTATATGTATAAAGGTTTCTCTTTGGGAAACACCTAAAGAGAACAACTTTAATAAGGTATACTTTTCTAGTCTCCGTAAAAACAACTAAGAGACACTGTTATTGAAAACCCAGCCCAGTACTACGAATGAATGAATGAATTAATGAATATGTTTATTTTCCCCCTAGTGACCTTCTTAAAACCTTTACCCCACTGTTTGAGCTACCGGAACCAAACATGGAGGTGAAGCGGCAGTCAAAAAACGGGAGCATTATCATTTTAAACTGTTTTTACTAAAGGACCCTTAGGGTTCAGATTCACAAAGAATGGGCCAAATTCCACAGCTGACTTTTGTCTGTGGTTCAGTGTAGTCTCTTTGAGTAGTCCTTGAGCACGTTCAGTCCCTTTCACAGAGGAACTAGAGTAACTCCCTAGAGATGTACTGTACCTCTTCAAGTGGAATGTCCAGTTTCCCCATAGGGACTGTGTTGGTGGTCCTCTGAGCTACAAACACATGTTGGACAGATGGGCAGCTCTTCACAGCAGCATCCACAGTGGGCTTCAGGTTGATGACACGGCCGCTCCTTACCCCCTGGTTGCACGTGACCACGGCCTTGCACTGAGCTGAGGAGGACAGGGAACCAGGTGGAGAGGGAGTGAGCGCTCAGCATTCAGGGAATGTTCCGTGACATGCTTAAAATGATCTCCAAATTCTTCTACACGTGCATACTCTGACTGTGTGCTGAATTTAGAGTGACCCTCACATGACAGTGGCCTGAAGGGGAGTATGCCTGTTAGTGACAGTTGGACCCCCAGAGAAGCTAAATTAATTTCCCTTTACTCTCAAACTGTCCAGCAACTAACTCCACACAATAACCAAGTAAGTAGTGAGCAATATTGTGTAACCAAATATGACAAATGTGACTAAATTGATCAATTCTATGATAGCACATATTCTTTAGGAGGAAATGTGATATGGTTGCAATGGGGTTGACCCTGCATCAAGGGCGGGGGCACTTAGTCATGTTTAACCACAAATACATTTTGCGTTTGTAATCATGGAGCGCCCCCCCCCTCCCCCAAGAAATATGATTGGCCCCCCTGGTCCACTACCACCCCTCCCCCAATGGCACTGGGCTAGAGTACTGTCAATCTGACAATGCCAAATGCCACTAGATCAGGGTGCTGCTAATTGCTGCCCTGATTCACTGCCCCAATTAACTGCCAATCTGGATATGGACGAGTTTATTCGACTATTAAGTAGCCAGCACAAAAAACACAGAGCATAGCCTACATGACGGTGTTACAGTTAACCCACATAAACAGACACAGATTTCAAGCTCGGAACATAGACCACAGAGAACACACATGCACACACACTCACTGCAATGTTTGTGCTTAAAATAAACAAGTTGAATTAATAAGTAATGCCTGTTAATGTGAGGTTTTGCATTTAGTAGGTCTCATGTGTGTAGGTAGTCCACAGTAGTTGTTAGTCTCAGGTCACTGCACAAGACCCTGAAAGTTGTGACCAATGATTTGTAAGCCAATTTTCAACATAATATACCCCCCATCAGTTGTTGTGTTTTGTCTGACCCCCCCTAATATACCCCCCCTCATTTAAAGAACCCTGGAAGTGCCCCTGTCATGGTGTACTTTTAAATTGTACATGTCATGTCCAGTCATAGCAGTGGCTCCCAGTTCAGCCGGTTATGATTTCTTCTGATTTTGAAAGTTATATGGCTTTCTATGATTTACTTTGAACCCGAGCCCATTCCCCTACATGGAAAGTGTTACGCAAGACTGCACTGCACCCGTACAAACTGTACAGCCAGGTTTCTCTGCAGCCTCGAGCCCCACTCTATTGCATTCCCTCTACTGGCTTATGCGTCTTTGGAGTGCAGTCTCAATGTCCCTATGAATAGGTGAGCTGACGTCAGGTTTTCATTTTCAGGAACAAGTGCTATGTCCAAAACAAACCAGAGCCGCTTTTATCACCGCTTGGCTTGAAATTCTCTGAAGTGTGCGCAGTGTTTACACATGCAACACTTATCACCCCTCTCAAGGTGAGAGGGAGAGGGAACTGGACTGGTAACTGTAGAGATGCAGAGAGAGACATGGAGTTCATCTCATTCAAAGGCATTTAAAACCGTTTTAAACATTATCTGTCTTTATAATTAAAGTTTTTTGTACGTGTGTAATGTTTTGTATGCCTCTCACAAACAGTGACTTGTAGATGTGGTTTTTACATTCTACATCTATTTTTGTAGTACATTTTGAGGTAAAAGGAAGTCTTAGTTGTTTGCTAAAAAGGAGTTTGAAAACCTTGATAACCCTGAACCTCATTGTGTAGTTACTATGACAACCTTTAACCTCATTGTGCAGAAACTATGACAAAATTCAGTAATCCCATCATTTCGCAACAGTTGACACATTCAGCAGAATGTCCCTGTCGATTGCTGTGCCTGTTAATTTATTATTTCCTGTTTTCTGTGAGTCACCAACTTTCAATTCACTGTTCATGATGTGGTTCACTCATCTGCTCATTCACATGCTGTCAAATCTGCTGTACTGAGACTGAAGGGGGATAATGACTCAAGGCAGGTGTACACACACACACGCACACACGTACACACACATTTCAAACACCCACACACTTACACACACAAACACACACACACACATACACACACACACACACACACATACACACACACACACACACACAACTCACCGTCTTGGATCCTCCCTGCCAAAGCCTCTGAGCTGAACCCAGCGAACACCACGGTGTGCACTGCACCGATGCGCGCACAGGCCAGCATGGCGGCCACTGCCACGGGCGAAACGGGCATGTAGATGGCCACTCGATCACCCTTCTGAATCCCATGGCTTTTCAGAGTGTTTGCCAACCGGCATGTAGTCTCCAACAGCTCCCTGAGGAGAAATCAGGAGTGTAGTTCATTGAAGTTTCAATTTTTAAATAAAATGTAACACTCCTCTGCAAGACTTGCATGTGAAACTGCTACAGACCTCAGATATAAGTCTAGTTTAGATGTACATAAATACATTTAGAATTTGCCCTCATGAGAACCAACACTTTTTTTTCTTCACCATGCTTTTGATGTGCTTACACACTTATAATACCATTCCCAGTGCAAGATGCAGTGTGGATTCAACTATCTGTGGCAGAGCCCCAAGTATCCTGTTTGTACTCTGAAACAGGAAGCTCTTAAGTACTATAAAAGTTAACCCCTTTTTGTCTCCCGGCACTATGGACACATCACACACAGTCACACACACACACACACACACACACGCACACACACTGACATCGAAAAGTTACCATTCTGCCCCTAAACAAAGATAAGACCCCAATATATACCCAAAGCAAATTACTATGCTTAAGAGACAAATTATTCTGTTCAATGTATTCTTTGTCAGATGGGAATGTTTCCAACCTTGATGAACATGTAAACAATCAACACTCTGCCTCAGCAGACCATGCAAATACTATTTGACTTGCAAAGCAAAAAGCCTGGATGCATAATAATCATTCACGGTGCATTAGATCAATATGACATGTATTTATGTTTCATTTGTTGCAAGCAGTGAATTCCAGTTGGTCTTCTGACTGCACTCGTTTACCTGTAGGTCACTTTAATCTCTGTGCCAGGCTCATCTCTCTCCCACACCAGGGCGATCTTATCGGGATGACTTGCAACATGCACATCCAAACAGTTCACTGCCGACCAAAGAGGCACATGGTGAACACAGCAGCCGTGACAACAGACAGTGCCTTTGTCTCTTTAAACAGTGAATCGATACAATTTTAATACGTTGATGAAAATGTCCCTGCATGTTGCACTATCTGCTTACACAAAGTAAATCTGTCCTGTGACGTCTACAATTGTAGTACAATCTGTACACTTAAACGTACATTGTGGTGTGGGGTGCATTAAATAACGGTTAGGGTGTGGAGTTTTGGCTCGAATCGTGATTACATAATCGGGTTAGTAACAACTGGTATGAATCAACTGTATTACCAGAGACGTTTAGTTGCCCTCCAAGAAACCAGTTGATACTTCCTTTCGAAATATCACAATTCTTCACTTGATCGAATGGTCTGGTCCATGTCAACCTTTCTGTTGCGATTGATCCCCAAAATTTCTCAGAATTTTTCACTGACAGCTCGTACAATTCGGTGTATGAGCGACCAGCGAGATCTGAGCTTAAATGAGGCAGTAACTCCTTGTTCTTAGCGCCTGTACTTGATATTGTTCTACTAAAGTGCACAGTAGTTTTTCCGGACGGAACCAGGACATGTCTTTGGTAACAGTCTTTTCTGAAAGATACAGTCCCTCTGTTAACGAGAGATAAAAAACTTGTGCGACTCCTATGTGCGGCCATATTCCGTCTTTTATGTTGAGACCGCTGTCCGGTTTGAGTTCTCAAGTTTCCCCATGCAGGTTGTAGCCTATAACGGAGAGGAAGGCAGGGATAAGTAAGCGAAAGTTATCAGAGACCAGGATCGTTTGGACATCCTCATTTGTATCTTTACCGACTCGTGTCTGACTAATTATGTTGCGTAAGAAAGGTGGAATATCTTGCATGAAGTCATCGTTGTTGTGCAGTCCTAATCTTAAACTTAAGGCGTATCATAAACTTTTCTTTTGAACAACCTTACTACAGCTAGCATAACAGTATAACATTCCCATACCTACCATTACTTTTGTAGTGATGTTTCGGCAAATAAGGTTATTAGTGTTAATTTACAAAAATGCATGGGCTGTTTCGTTCTTCTTTCTCAAGCTGCAGGTTATATACGTTTTGAAACCCTACACAAATGCAGTGCAATAGCCTAGTGTATTTGAAGTTTAATTTAATTTGTCGTTTTCACTTTATTGACTTAAAATATGGTTGTAAATATCTGAAAAAAAGACATAAAAAAACAATGTAGAACCTGTTGCTCAAGCGCAATAAAATAAAAATATACGTGGCGCGTGTATTACTTTCCAAAATCCCTTATAACAGAACAGTGCTGTCGCCTAGTGGACAAACATATTTACTGTACTATCGTTTCGTCTTGTTGACACGTGACCCCTGACAGAGGAGAAGACAAGTTTCATCAATTTGTTAAACGTCTCTGAATTCTAGGACGAGGCCAAAAAGACAAGGGATTGATCGGTGCTTTGTAGTGTGACGATTTCCATTGCATCTGTCATGATTCTTTGTCTCATATTTGTTTTAATGAATTTTATGAATACATTTATCAACATGTTCATCGGCCTACTTGAATTTCATCTCAGTTAGTGAAAGTATCTCCTTACTGAGGAAGATAATGATATATTACTACATTGCAATATTATAAGTTTAATCATTTTCTTTTAATTTACCAAACAGGAGATAAACGCGTTTCCAATTTAATTTCCTAATAACTGGCAAGTCACAGCAAATTCAGATCCGTGCAGCAGAGACAAAAAAAAAACAGCACTAAGATTAAAATTTAATTCTATTTTTGCATTGCATTGCATCGCCCATGCAAATAAGGTTATTCAATATTGTTTTCCCTGGAGGCTTTAGCAATATACCTGATTATTTGCTCTTTTATTTGCTAACACTGCTTTACAATGGTGCCATCATATAATTGTCATTTAGTTAAGGGGGGAGGTAGTGTGGTATGAAAGTGGCTGAAGGATTTGCCGGGTGTATTGTGATTGATGACATTTTAATAGATTAATACCCCTCAGTCTGTGTCAAGTAGCTCTAATCCCACTAGTCTGTATTTTCAGCCTCCTCGTCCTAATCTGTTTTTCTTTTATCCATAGTAAAAAAAACAATAACATATTATTTTATCTACTATAGTACGTCAGAGCTAATAGTAAGATCACCGTCTGTCTTGTTACCTTCAGCGACAATACAAATGTTTTCAGTGCTCGTACATTCAGCCCTGAATGTAGGTGACTGATACAGTATATTATTTTACTTAAACTGAATATATCCCAGATATTAGAAAAGAAATGCAGCGCGTGTGTATTTGTACTTGTTCATGTCCATACAGTCAGTATAATAACACATGACTATACCCACTTGCATTTGTGTGTTTGGTTGGCATTATATTTAGCAAACTCATGTGTTTGATTATGTATAGTATAAAAGTATATATTGTATAGAATATGTAAATCAGTTGAGTGTCATCTCAGCGTTTATAGGTCATGGGTTAGATTCATGTCATACATGTCATGTCATAATAAGGCAAGCCCTTTTATCTGCATTATGACATTCTGTTGTTATATTTATGTTATCATTAGAGACTCTGTTATCAAAAGTAGTGTCACCAATGTTGAAATAACCATACCACATTAGGAGTAACATTAACAACGGCTATATTGTCTAACTAAGTATGCACAAGAGATGCAGTCAACATTGTCATTTCAAAACAAAACGAGATTAAATGCACTGGGGCATTAGGGCACAATAAGCAACCTAGGGGGCAGGGGGCAATAATGTGATTTGTGGACCATTAAGTGGGAATTATACGTGATTATGTGAGGAGGGTTTTAAAGATTAACCTCCACATTAGAAATAACAAAACTACATATTAATGTGTATCTTAAGGACCATAACCTAACTGGGGCAGCAACCATGGCAGTTAGTATATTTAATAGCTGCTAAAGCCACCACAATAGGGCTTATGGGTCTCAGGGCAATGTGGCTAATGGCTCTACATGACCTGTCAACAACAGCATTCTCTCTGGTACACAATAGAAGTCACGGAGGTTGAAAAACATTGTTTAAAGGAGACTATATCAAATTATACAGGTTCAATTTGAAGAGGAATGTTCCTGCATTACTTTTTTTTGATGCACCACTGATATGATATGAAATATAAGAGCAATCAATGTAAATTTCTTTTCAAAAAGATGAAGACATCACCGCTTTCAGATAAATGAATGAATTTGTAAACAGTCTTCATTGTGTCATCTAATTGCGCTTTGCAGGAAAAACATCCTTTCTACGAAACATTCTGTTAGACAAAAAAAGCCTTTATGCTCAGAACTTGAAACAATTTAAAACTTGGGGGTCTGTCTTATTTGCTGGTGAGGATGTTGGGTCATGGGGTGTTAAGGTAGCTCTTCCTCCACGAGAGACTGCAAAGGGGTCTCTTAGCAACTCTTAAGGATGTGATGGGTCATATGGATGTATACATTACATCCCCTCTTAGTCTGCAGAAACATGGGGGCAGAGTAATCTAAAGAGGGTTTAGTTTTCCCCTCGGAAAGACAGACATTCTGACTTTCGTGTCTTTGACCAATCCAGCAATGCATGCGGACTAGATCATCCCTAATGTCCATAACATGAAAAGGGATGTCAATTATGTGCTGTTAAATGCTCTAAATGCTGTTCCCTGATGCCCTTGAAATAGTCTGTGTGGGCACACAATGCTTTTAAAACACCAACAATGCTGAATGAGTTCAAGCTAAATCCAGCATTAGTGTCTTATGTAGCCTGACGGCATAGGTCATGAAATGACCCCATTGCTCATGACGTCAGTTTTGAGCACTGTGCCTTCTCAATTCTGTAAAAAAAATATGTTTTCCTTAAAGACAAACGCATGGTTGGAAGACATGTCTTGCTTTCTTCACTTAAAACCCACATAAATAAATAATAAAATAAATAATTTCGAAGGACGATTCCTCTAGGGGTGTGCTGAATTTTACAGGCAGTTCAATTACTCAGTAAGTACTCAGCCTGATTTGCAAAATCCAACTCTTTATCTCTCTTCTACTCTAATCACCTATTAGGTAGCGTAATTCATCAAGTGGAAGAGGTAACAGTGTTAAATAGATGAATGGTTACTGTAGAACTGTTTCTATTTATTAATATACATGCACAACAAAATGCATAGCATATATTTTTTATTTGTCCACGCTGATCCTGTTGATAGTACATCTTTCTCTTGAGAATTTTACATGACATTCAGCATCAACACAATTAAAGTGCTTTAGATTTGGGCTCATGGAGAAGCCTTTTTGTATTGAAGGTCCCAGGTGTGTACCCCAAACATTGACAACACAACACAATAAAACAGGTGGCAATATGACTACACCCCACTTTTCACCATGTATTTGAATTGCCAAGGGTAGTCTAATTACTTAACTGAAACAACTGAGCCAATATTGAAATGATCAAAATAAAGGGAACTTTGAGAGGCTAAATCAAAACTGTGGATTCAATAGTGCCCTCACCACCATTGAAAAACCCAGTGTGGCTTCTTAAGTACTAATGCTTGGAATAAAAATGAACAAGAACAATAAAATAAACATTAAACTCTCATATTTCAAACAAAGAGACTTAAACAATCACAATTAAAAAACAAAAGACAAATACATCTCTAAAAAGATGATAGGGCAAGCTGCCCAGAGCTTGAATAAATTAGTCTTCAAGTTGATATAGTTCCTCGTGACATAGTCCGTATTCATTCATTAAATAAGAGGAATATTTAACTTTCGTTTTCGGAATCGCTGTTCGTTGGATTAATCTGCGGCGACGTTTTCAAAGTGCTTTTCTTTTCCTGCTTGGAAGTGCTGGATAGGTCAATTGCCATGTCCTCCATGTCGTCCGTTGCACTGGCCCTGTTTGACCAGGAAATATCGCTGTCCTTTCCCTTTGCCTCTTCGCTGTATGAATCCGAGTGAGTGGATTCGGGAGTGCCGGGAGACTTCTTGGTAATTTCAACCGACTTCTTATGCATTCCTGCGTTAAAAGCGAAAGTACACTGTTATTTCACCGTAAATGTGTATCAAAATATTGGAACCATAAAGAAATGTTTACTTTTTGAGTTATTTATCAGGAATAAAACACATCCCTATATGTTATATTTAATTCACTTTTCACCAGACGTCTCAACTATGTATTCACAATTAAATACATATTTGAGTCAAATTATTAATAGGGTGAACAACCTGCTGGCTCACCTAGAAGCCAGGGAGCGCACGAGCCCATCATGCCGCTTTTGGCGGAGTTGATGATCGATTCCGGTAAGGGGATGGAGTGGCGGACCATGGCACCATACAGGCCGTACTCCGCCATCACGCTACTGCGCCCCCAGCACTTCTCCCTCTTCCTCCACTTGGCGCGACGGTTTTGGAACCACACCTGTTTCAAACACACACCATATCATTTTTTAAAAGCCGTCCGGGGATTGAAGGATTGATAATCTTGCTTGATGTTGCTGGCGCAGTTTTTATGTCAGCAGTGATTTCGGGCAATTACCTGTATCCTGTCCTCTGGTAATTCTGTCTTCATCGCCAACATTTCCCGTGCGTAAACATCTGGATAATGCGCTTCCTGGAAAGCCTTCTCTAGCTCCTCCAGTTGATGAGAGGTGAATACGGTCCTACAAGTAAAAATAAATCCAATAAAAACCCAGATCGGTAAAAGCTGCATCGAATTTCATTTCAACACATTGGTCACATGTGGGTTATTGGTCCAAACACAAAAGTGAAGCAAGCATACCTGTGCCTCCTTTTCTTCCTTTTTTGAGAGTTTCCTGAATTTTTGCCATCGTTTCTATCCCCAGAGAGGCAATCGTCATCTGACAGGAAAAATAGAAATTATTTAAATTACAATTTTGCACTTTGTATTCAGTAGGTAAGGTTACTCGTTTAGATCTTAAAGTTCTTCACATTAAGTACTTGAGCTTTGGAATGCTGCTTGTATTATTTACTTAATTAAAATGCAGTCTACTTAAAGAAAAATTATTCTACATTTAAACCTAATATTTTTTCTCCCAAACAAATGTATGAAAACGACACTAAGGCTAGATAGATTTGTTTTTCCTGTTTCTGAAAAGTTAAATGCTTATCATTTTGTGTGCTGACTAAATGGTTGAGCTTTTATATAACATCTTCAGCACCGCTATAATAATGGCCACAGTGGACAGTTCCATGTAGGTAAGCTGACCAATATGAACTAAAGCATGTATATTTTCAATAGGATAACTACCTGAATAAGCGTCTCTCTGCTGCTCCAAATTTTGCATGTAGTGGCTTTCCGTCCTGGATTGAAGTAGAGGTAAATGACTTGGTAGGAAACACGGAGCTCCAGGTGGTTGCTGAGCCGCCAAACTGCAAAGGAACCCCAAACCAAGTGGCAAGGAGCCTCCGGCGAAAGAGAAACCTCCTATCCCCGGGTTCGGACTGTCACTGTGGCCGCCACCACCATGGCCTGACTGATGCGGCTGGAGATCCGAATCTAGACCCAGCAGGTCAGTGATGGCAAAACCCTTAGATCTAAATCCTGAGCCATTGAGTCGTGCTTTGTCGATTCCAAAAGATGGGGTTAAAATCTTGACTTTAGGTTTTTCGTCCGCTGAATCCTCTCGTCCCGTCATGGTCGTCATCTGTAAATCTTACTTTCTATTTCTGCTAAAGCTCCAACGGATGAGGCAACAGAGCACATCGGCGGGACAATTTATCTACATCCCGCATCACTTCAGCGTCCAATCAGATTCAATGCAAGGGATGTCAACTAAGAGGAGGCGTTTCCCCTTTTCAATCCCAAAGGATTAATTGCCACCAATTTTCCCTTAAATCCGATAAGGATTTTCTTCCCTCTATTTGAATTGGTCCTAAGTAGTTTTTTTCGCTCTAGATGGCAGATTTCACTTAGACAGTAGGCCCACGAACAGACAGACAAGTTGCTTGTTATGTAGACGCAAAATGTAGGCTTATATGTATTTTTCTGTTTGACAATTATGGTTTCATCCATGTTTGTAAATAAACTATTTTAACAAACGCAGAAACTGGTCTGGATTCCATTTTATTTTTCACTTTGCATGTATAAACATATAATGGTCTATAACTGTATGCTACATACAGTAAGACTATTTCGTATATTTGCACACACCGAATCAGTCAAATTAGCATGAATTCCGTGAGTTGTTTTTATGCTACATTGAGAGAGTATTTAAACAAACGTAAGGCATTTATTTTTATATCACATTAGCTTCGGAATCTTCACCAAAATGCAGAATCATTTTATGAGGGACGCCTTAACATTGTCAAGAAATCAACAAGAAATCATCCTTCTGGAGAAAAAACATTGTCACACAGGGCAATCCATCATCACCTATACAACATACTTTAAGACTCCAGCACAATAACTTTGTCTACTGATTGAACCTCTTGAAGGTATGCACTTAAAAAGGGACAATTGATTTACGTGATGCTACAAAAAAGTTTCTAATTACTGTATGCCTGCTTTGATGGATGTTCTAATATACCCAGCAGAGTTTACACAATATACGTTGCAAGTACGTTTGAGCAAATAATGAATACATCATTAAAACAATTTTATCGATATATTAAATCCCTATAGTCTTCGCTTGGTTTATGCTGTCTTCTACATACATCAATAAATATCTCTTGTGAAATCTATTACAGGATTTTCTCCTCTACGTGTTGCATGTTTTTTATCTCGATTTCACAGATATTTCATTAGCCTATAAATGAATGAGTAACAGAATATAAAGAGGTGACTGTAGGCATGTTTGGATATGAAAACTTGTGGCTTGAGCCTCTTAGTTTCTGCTGGAGAAGAGGTTCATATGCGCTTGACACCCTGGATGACACGTGTGCCCTGCATGCACACTTTCGCCCAGGCAGACTAACGTGAGGAGATTCTCCTGTAGTAATTAAAGTTGGTAATCCGACCTTCCACCAAATTTCCTGCGAGACAGATATTAGGATAAAACCTAAATTGTTTGGACGTAGCCATCAAATCAGCTTTATTTCGGGGGTTCTGGTTTAATGACAGTGGGGGGTGGGGACAGGAGAAAATGAAGCTTCTTAAGTGGAAAAGTAATTTGAGAAATTAGGAGCAAGTGGTAACTTCGTCGGATTGGAGCCAACAGAGAAGTCACCTGAGGTAGGCTACTGCAGCAAACAGTCTCCCAAATGTTTTCATTAAACGAGGCAAAATTGTATCATCTCGGCCTCCCTGGTTTAAAAAGCAATTAGAGAAAATCGTCTACACAAGATAATTAAATAAAATACATTAAATTCGTTTACTCTTTCATTAATCTATGGCTTGAATGAAGGGCTACTGGAAATCTGCTTTTGGGTCATTTGTCCATTAGGATAAATAAAACCCTTGTTGTCTGCAGAGATGTGCATGGGACTTTGGTGCAAAGCATTAATTTAATATTTGCAGTTATATTGAGCTATTTTATGGTGTAAATACTGTTTAAATGCTTAGCTGAGATTATTAGGGTCATGTATGGTGTCTTTTTAGAATTAAAATATTTGTGCTTTCAGCATCAGAATCTCTTTTATGTATTAATACAAATTATACTGAAAGAAAAGTATTAACTATTAACACAATATTTTTTCAACGTTCAGTTTTAATGAATTTAAACCACAATAGTCAACTCTGATGGGTCAATTGTGGTTGATCATATATCTTAACCCAGGGCAGCAAAGTCTTTTAAGTGTGATGACCTTTGACACAAACTTCAATAGTCATTACAGAGTGTATAAAATATTGTCTCTTCTTCCTTTCCTTTGAGCACTTTCATAATGTTCCCCCCCAAAATAATTGGGCAAATACTTAATGTCAGTTGGACACCACTCACCCACATCATATTGTTTAATAATTTGGTCAAGGCTTCTGAAGCACATCTAAAAAGCACTCAAAAGAATAAAAGAAGCACTTCCATAATTAAATGTTTAATCACGTATGATCAAAAAAGAGGCAACCCTCTCCCTTCACATGTTTGCTTGCTGTAGTAAACCAAGTAAAGAAAAAATTATGTTATTTTAAGGGCCAGATTACAAGGCTGGGTTTCATGGTGTCATCAGAAGGGATTATCTGGGATTAAACTAATCAGTAAATGTTTCTCTGCTCATTATTTTCCAGAGAAGATTTCCAGTCAATTCTCCACCGCCAAGATTATTAATCTCTTAAAGAGGGAAACGTCAAAAATCGCTTTTTGCTCTAATTTCTCTGGTGATCTCCTGGCACATGGAAGTGGTTTGACTAATAGACAAGCCACGTGCCCTAATTCTGAGATGGATCCCGCCACTAGAAACTGGAGAACTATTCAATATAATACTCAGTTGTTTGAGCATCCCTCCTGTAATGATCCACCAATGAAAAAACTTGGGTGGGTTAAGGATGCTAAAGGACTAAACCTAATAATGTGTTTCAGGCTGTACATTTTTTTAGCAGGAAGTAAACAAACTTTAGAGATGTAGATGTGCAGATGTGCAGATGTTACTCCAAACAATGATGTTTTTTATATATATTTTTGCATTTGTTAGAACATTTAAAAAAAAAAACTCAAAAAAATTGAAATTAATGGACAAGTTATGACTTGCAAAATGGCGAACATTTCCATTTCCAACTCCAACTCAACTTGGAACAAATGAATGCTATTGATATACAGATATCTCTAGCATTCATTTGTTCCAGGCTAGCTTAAGGAGCTCCAAGACACCGGATCTTTCATTACACATTTTAACAGGATGCTCTTCAAGAATGGGACTTCGACTTAAAAAGCTGTGTGGAGACAAGCTTCTTAAAGGCAATGTAAATCTCACCCAGAGATGTTACATGGCGTCCAGTGATCCTCCCCATAAACCATTACCTCCGCACAGCGCCCGCCACATCTGGCAGATGTTCATGGGCAAATCCTCGTGGGCCAGGGGGTGGGGTGTGGTGGGGTGGGGAGTGGAGCATAGTGGAGTGGAGTTGAGTGGAGAGAAGGACTGGTGGGGTGTGAGGGTGTACACATGTTGAGCAACCAGATGGACTCCACCACGTCCAGATGTTTTGGCCTATCTATTAAGATTCCTCCAGATTTGTAATCGCCAGGAACATGGGACACCACTGCTTCAGCCACCAAGGAAAACAGAGGAGACCGTAGGGTTCCACCCAACCACCCATGCCTGTCGGATCAGACCCCCTGCCGATGCACCAGGCATTGGATGCGAGTCTGAAGAATTGACCATGATCGGCTTGTTTTGTTCTTAAGAGTTGTCAGCTCCATGCTGTGTGCCATCCCCTCTTATCCCTCTGTTTCCACAATTACAGACGGACATGTTTCAGTGATTCCAGAATGTCCAGGAAAGGCCATGACACGCAAGAAGAGCAGTTTCTGAAACCCCAAAACAGATGCTCGGGTTGGTGTGGTCTCATCCGCCCAAGTTCACAAACAAAAGATAACCCTCTGAAACAGACAAACTGTTCACATTAGTCATCCTCAATATGAACTGCCCTGACAACATTAATCTGATTTTTACGTCTATTCAAATGTAATCTTTTATTTAATCATAAAGAAACAACAGACTCAGAGATGTAGAATAGATTCACAAGGGTTCATTGTTGCAAAAAAATAGCCATTTGCCAACGTTATTAAACCTGAACAGGCTTAACATTGTTTGTTATAGAAAAATAAAAAACAGAATCAGAAAGTTTAATTTTTGCAACTCTGATTGTCATCGCGTGCAAGTGGGATAATGAGAGGCTGTTCGCTTCTGGAGCGTATGTTATTGCTTTGTAGATTGTGATTCTGCCGTGTAAAAGCTTGCCTGATGATGAGGGCTACGCTGAATCAATGTTTGGATTAGATTTTTGGGGTTTCTTAGCTCCGCTAGTCTGCTTAACCCCACCCACGTCATATTACTTATTTATTTTCATCTTTTCATTTTTTGCCCATTGTTTTATATCTCCCATTTTTTTGGCCTGATTAATTGTTCCTGCTATAAGTATATTGACATCTGTTTCCTAACCAAAGGTCTTGGCAAGGTCCCAATGTCTGCACGATGTCAGGGGTAAGTTGAGCCATCTGAGGAACTGTTACAGTACAGCAACAGTTACTAACTATTGTATTAACCAGATTTTGTATAGAAAAGTTCTAAATGTAATTATTAATAATTAAATCACCCTCTCTGCTAATTTAAGGTGTTTGTAAAATTTTAGTTCCGAGACCTGAAGATGGTTTGCCAAGCCTCTAGGATCAAGAAATGGAAGCCTTAAATTGAATGGAACTTTTGTTTCTTTGAGAAACATCCATATATCATTTGTTGTGGTTATACCACCACCAACATGCCATATTATGTTCTGATATGCAAACGATAACAAACTTTGTAACCAATAATATACACACTAACATATCACAAATGTATAGAAAATGCATTTCAAAATGGCCAAACAAGAGTGATGCTTCCACATCATCCACAAGGAGGTAAACAAACACCAGGGCTACAAGAACATGATGATTGAGCCCCAATCTGTTTTTCTTCTGGATTTAAGTTGCATGACCGCTGTTATGCTTCATCTAAAATATGAAATATAATACCAGTTATTCATTGTTAGGATGCAACACTTTTTTACAAACCAAATATTTAACTTAACCTCATGTAAACATGAGAGGGTAAGACGAACCACTGGTTGAACTCTGAACTCTGGCTCCTTGCCCCACAGCCACCATTTTGGGAAAAGTGCCTAATAGTCTGGCAACCCAGAGCTACACTTTTTCTAATTTACTCACATTTTCACACACTGACAGTTCGTCAGCATATCTGATTCAAGTTTTTTGAACTGACAGGAATTACTTTTGATGTGAGACTGATCGTACCTGATATGGCAAAACTAATTTTAAAGGCAAAAAAAAGAAAATCTTTTTATTTTGTCTTCTTCATTCACTTCATCCATATGATTCTTTCTTCAACAGTGGGATGAAAATGGAGAATGCAAACTACATTTAGGAGCTCATGACAAAACATAGTGTATGGTTGCCTAGATAAAGGTGTCACCCACTGGCTCATTTTACCTACTGTATGTTTTAAATTGCTTTATGTACCAAAACATGAGCATCAAAGTGGTTTAGGACAGAAAAGATATAATACTACTTCTAATACTAATACTTCATGTATTCAGGTCATTTTGAGCCATTACATGAAGAGAGTGTATGACAGGGTGGACCATTCAGTAATATAAACCATTGCCTCTGACTGATGGGGACTCTTACTGCGAAAGCTAATATAATGATTTTCTTCTATAGCCTCAAAGGACAGACACTTGCCACGGGTGGGCCTGGAGAGGTGTCATAGTTTAATGACAGGGACCAGTGTCTCACACACACAACCCCCCCCCCCACACACACACACACACACACACACACATGCTTCTAATAATTAAACTATTAGTGCTACCATTAAACTATGACACCTCTCCAGGCCCACCCCGTGGCAAGTGTCTGTCCTCTGAGAGAGACAAAGTGAAGAGGGAAAGGAGCGTTGGGACGCGGCTTGCCTCCGTCTCTCCAGAGAGTTCTGACAAAAGGCATCAAGTGCCCACCTGGGAATTAGAGCCTGTGATCAATGGAAGGAATAATAATTAGCAACTGTGACTATTTTTTAGAGGGACATTTGGTTGGGTCTTGGATAGCTTCTGATTAATGTTTTGTGAGTGTGTGTGTGTGTGTGTGTGTGTGTGTGTGTGTGTGTGTGTGTGTGTGTGTGTGTGTGTGTGTGTACGCACGTGTATGTGACAGTACAAGCACCAATTTGAGCAATAAGATGGAGTTCAGTCTTGAACAACCAATGGGGCTTTTGGGTGACTATTCAATTCAATGTAATGTGCAATATTTATTTTCATCACTACATCTTTTTTCAAGAGAATCTATAAATATTTGATGAAAAGTTCAAAATGATATCATTGCCTAGACCTGATGGGTGTCAGTATCAGAACCCCCGCTGTTGATTACTATAAACAAGCTCAGCAAAAAGGGGCACTTAACCGAAAATCTAACCTCATGAATAACAGTTAGCAGGATTTTATGTCTAGACTAAACTCTGCTGCTCCACTAAAACACTGAGCAGCCCTCTATTCCATTCTAAAAGTGTTGTAAGCGATAGCAGCAATTGCCGCGCTATAATTCTCCACCCAGACAGTGATTACGCCCTGGGTCACCCCCACAGAGCCAGCCCAACACCAGGCCTTATTGGGCGTGTTGTTAATTGTTTTGCTGGTCTATTGTTTATGTATGCTAAGGGCAAAAAAGACAATAGTCTGGCCACGCGTCACACTCCTGCAAAGAATGCTCCACACCACGTTTCTGTCCCACTTATTATTCAAAAATGCACATTTATGCAAATAGCCCCCGGTAGATTAACCTAATTCACCCACGTAAACAACTCTTCGAACCAGGATTAAAGTTAAAAATTTGACAAGCCACTAATGATCCGAGCGCATCTTGCATCTGAGAGCCACAAAAAAAAAGAAACGTCACTTCAGAAGTGAGGCCACGCTCTGACAAGATACACGAGAAATCTGTCACAAACATAAACAACGCAACTGTCAGCGCCCGCGGGGTGATTAGGTGTAACTGTTTATGATTAAAGATTAATGCCAGTCTTGCGACACTCCTTGGCCAGATACGAGACACTCTCCTGACAGTGGCGTCCGCCCTTCTGGTGGCTAAGTGGGCCCACGTGCCATATGATGCATTCTGTTCCCGCCGTCTGCGGGCTAACGTATGGATAATTAACCTTTAATATATGCATGCGTGTGGCACTTATTATGTACAGTGAAGACAATTATTTGTTCGTCTGTGATTGTTGTGTTTGGGTGGGAGGGGGTCATAATGGGATTAATCTCTAATAGACAACAAGAAAATGTTCCTATATGGAGCACAGGCATCAGGTCTGGCACCGCACAATGCTTGTATTTGATTGGAGATTGTTCTTCAAGTATTTCAGAGCGATGCAAGCATTGCCCAGATTTCTGTCATTAAGTTAAGCCACAGTCCTGGCACACTTCAATTCAATTCAATTTAATTGTAAATGGCCTTTAAAATGAGCATCAATTCGCGGATTCTTCTTCTTGAATGTGTAAGTAATGGTGACCACAGTCATCGTCCCTCTAGGTGTGTTACACCAGCATTGGGTTCTACAGTTTGGTCAATGACAGCTGGACAGAGGTTGGAAGCCAGTGAGATGACCACATGCAGACAGATGACCGTCCAAAAGCCATCCTGCTGGAGGGTCATGAGAACAAACGTATCTTTCCCATCTCTGACCCTCCCCACCACGCAGCAAAGCCTCCCCGCGGCTCCCTTCAGTTAGGGGACCGGGTAACCCAGTGGGCCCACTCCATGAGGGCAGCAGAGCTGAAGCCTCCGAAGAAAAAGGACAGCATGAAAGGACAAAAAAAAGACAGTGTGAACACCCAGCGTCCACTGAGCGGTGGCTCTAACTGGCGTCGAGTTCCTGTGCTCGACTTTGCTGATCCACCCGGCTCCCTGCGAAAGGGGGCGAGTCTGTCCGCTTCTGTTAACTCACTCCAACAATGGCGCCATTCTTTAGGCCACCACAGGCCTGTCGGGTTAACTTACCCCGGCGCAGGCTGATTGCTCGACCCTCTCTTTCTCAGCCCACCTTCCCAAAGTGTGCTAATTAGGGAGAAATCATCAAGTCACTTATGAGGGGAGCCTCATTAGAAGAGCCCCAGCCAGGGAATGTTGTGGCGACCAGACTGTCAACTGTCACCGGCCAACGTTTACGAACACAGAAATAAAGAGCCCAATCATCAGGACGGCTTCTTTGTGCCCCCCTGCATTGTTTTCCCAAAGGGGCAATAAAAAGCCTTTTGTGAGGGCCGAACTGCGACAGGCCTCGTCTTGTGTCTTCCTCTCTGTCAAAAAATAGCAGGGAACCCTCCAATAACCAAATTATTCCCAAATAAATTCAGTAAAGCACTTCAAATTAGACTGGAAATGAGAAAAACAAACATTCTATTGTAGGGTGATTAAGTGTAGTTGTTAAGTCTAATGTGATAAATGAAGCAACAAAAGTTATAACAAAATTTTTTTTTTTTGTAACTGGATTCTGTGTCCTCACACGAGAGCGAAAGTTCTGCTTTAACTGTGAAAAGACTGATGAAAGTGAGAGGGTAGCCTCATAAGAGTATTATAAAAAATGAAAATGAAATCTGGCTTTGATTTAAATAATATCTTTGATATTAAAAACCAGGGGATTAATGTGACTAAAGACCATTGCCTCTTTCATTGTCAGAAAAAAACCTCACATATGGTAAGAGGCATATGGTCCATGTCATGGATGAGGTATGCAGAAGTGCAATCTTCCTTATGGATTAACATGTTATTCCTAGTAAGTATCCTTCACGTCATCCTAAAAGATTTCACTCCTCTAATTATTGCGTGCCAAAAAATGGAATATGATCATGCTGTTACATTAAAGGATTTATTTCCCAAGCAGATTGTGTGTTTCATTAATTTCGTTTTTAAATAATACCTGTATATATAAAAGGACGTTCGCTGATTACAAGGAGCAGGAGCAGGAGGGGTGTGGCGGGAGTAGGGTTTAGGTCCGGATTAACAGTAAGCCCAAAAAAGAACTATTGAGGAATAAAACAATTCCTTGTCGTAATTAGGGAAATATGGTGCGACCCACAATGTGGCACGAGCCCCATGGCGGCTCTGCACTGGCAGCAGATGTCAAGTGTTAACATTCAATGATTAAAATCAAGGAGCACCGGGGCCACTCCCCGTCGCACCCCTCCGACAGGGACCAGTGTCTGACACACACACACACACACACACACACACACACACACACACACACACACACACAAACACACACACACACACTACCCACATACACAATCTGGACCCCGATCTGTTGGAGGAGAGGGGCAGGCTGGAGTCACCACCACCCATCCAGTCCCCCGCCACCCCCAACCTTTCCCGCCACCCCCAACCTACCCCACCACCCCCCGGGCCAGTCACTCAGGCTGCCCAGGTCAGCCAACAAGGAGACCGTGAAGCAATTTAGCTCCCGGACTGTGTGTGTATGTCTGTGGGGAGATAGGGTGCTTCATCATTCAACCCCACTTTAATTTGCATACAAATACAAATACATATACACACTCGCATAGGCTCCTTTGATAGCTCTGTGTAGGTGTTTTAAAGGGGATTCAGGATTCAGTGTTGAGTAAAGTACTGGTTTAAAAACATGGCCAGAGCTAAATTGGAGAGTGCTTATTTTAACCCCTGCCCACACTCAAGCAAACCCCCTCTCTGCTCCCCCCAGCCCCCCCACCCCCCAAAAAATAAGTCTGATGAACATAATCTGGGCTAGGTACCACAAGTAGAGGCAATTCCCCATGCCCCTTCACCCCCCACACTCACCCCCGGGGGCAAGTTCCACCATTAACACTGACCCACCGTCTTACGGGCGTGTGCCCGCTTGCACGAGCCACACCAACTGTGGTGGCAGGATTAGAGCAAACGAGGCTAAGAACAGATTGGAAGAGAGGGGGAAAAGGCAAATAAGAAGAAAATCGGTTTAAATATGCAAACATTAATTCACAATTAATGACAATGAATTCGGTTCCTAACCCGTGAGGCCAAGTTCAGCATTGACTAAGTTTGCCCCAGCAGTGCTGCCTGACTGTAACTGACTACAACTGACTATAACTAAAGCAGCGGTGCTGCCTGACTGTAACTGACTATAACTGACTGTAACTGACTATAACTGGCTATAACTATAGCGGTGCTGCCTGACTGTAACTGACTTTAACTCACTATAACTGACAATAACTGGCTATAACTATAGCAGTGCTGCCTGACTGTAACTGACTATAACTGACTATAACTAAAGCAGCGATGCTGTCTGACTATAGCTGACTATAACTGACTATAACTAAAGCAGCGGTGCTGTCTGACTATAACTGACTATAACTGACTATAACTGACTATAACTAAAGCAGCGGTGCTGTCTGACTATAACTGACTATAACTGACTATAACTGACTATAACTAAAGCAGCGGTGCTGCCTGACTATAACTGACTATAAGAGAAGCTGCTCCCACTGTGTTTCTAGCTTTTATTCATACTCTTCTTCTTCTTCTTTCATTGGAGTCTATGGCAGCTCCTACAATAAAAGTATCTTTAAAAGTTTTTTAAATGTGGCACACTTCCTGGGGACAGTCTCTTGATTCTCAAGTTTCTTAAGTTTCATGTCTGAGCCTCCAGTGCTCTAGCGCCACCAACAGGTCAAAGTTAGAGAAGCGTTTATGCAGGTAACTTTTTAACCTAATGCCCAGTTTTTAACCACTGGATTCCTTGGATAAATCAGAGTGTACCCTATGTCACTTTATGTCACTACGCCATATTGGATTTTAAAAATCAAGGTTTAAAAGGTTTAAAAATTCTTCACAGGCCTCAAATGTTGTCACCTTTTCACCACATTTCTACAAGTGATCTTCAGACCAAGCTTTACAAAAGTTATAATATGTTGTTTTGTTTTTTGAAACCGTTTGTCCATTATAGACAATAAAATCGGCGGGAAGGCCATCAAACAGGAAGTGAGGTCATATCACTACTGTTTGATGTGTTGACAACAAACTTGTTATACGGACTCTGGACTCCTTCCTGAGATTGAGTTAAAACAATTGGACGGGATTGTGTTGTGTTATGTGTTGGCCTTATAAGTGGTTGTTGTGTATGGTAATATCTTGGGTGATCTCAAGGACGGGAAATTACAACCTATCATGTCGTATCATGCAATTCTGGCCTGCCTGGCCCTCCCTCAATGCTGCTTGCAGTATAATGATGATTGGTTGGTTTGCAGAGGGAATCATGTCAAAGCAGTTCCGAACTGAATTTGCAAAACAGCAAAGATAACCACGCCAAAAAATGTTCCTATGAGCCAGACAAGATAGTGAGAATTTTAAAAGAACAACAAGGCAATTGGAAAGCATCAAGGCAATCACCAAATGCTCTCAGTATGCTATAACCACAGTGATGTAAACACTCTTAAAACACATTCACACTCACACTCACACTCACACTCACTCTCACTCTCACTCTCACTCTCACACTCACACTCACACTCACACTCACACTCACACTCACTCTCACACTCACACTCACACTCACTTGCACTCTCACACTCACACTCACACTCACACTCACACTCACACTCACACTCACACTCACTCTCACTCTCACACTCACACTCACACTCACACTCACACTCACACTCACACTCAAATTCAAACTCACACTCACACTCACACTCACACTCACACTCACACTCACACTCACACTCACACTCACTCTCACTCTCACACTCACACTCACACTCACACTCACACTCACACTCACACTCACACTCACACTCACACTCACACTCACACTCAAATTCAAACTCACACTCACACTCACACTCATACACACACTCACACTCACACTCACTCTCACTCTCACACTCACACTCACACTCACACTCACACTCACACTCACACTCACACTCACACTCACACTCACACTCACACTCACACTCACGACTCTGTCCTCATTTCCTCATGAACACAATGAAGAAGAGGGTGCCCATCCCTGTGTATCTGAGACAGCAGGCGTGTGGTGTTCATGACGAGGGCATAATCAGGGCATGTGGTGCCTCGGCCAGGCCAGCAGAAGCAGCCTGCTCTGTCCCTCTGTGCTCCAGAGAGTTTGCCCCGGAGGTGAAACGGTTGCCGGACCCCAGCTAATTTAGTGCATATGCTCCATGACAACCGCGCAGCACCTCGGCAGATGCCCCAGTGGGGGTGGGAAGGATGGAGCAATGGACGGTTGACCGACAACATTACAGCACTGATGATGGCATTTAGTGGAATTTGCAGAGCTAATAGTGTTAAATGCGAAGCTTTAAATGCTTTGGTTGGAAATGTATTTACGATCATATTTAAAACGTGACCTCTATTGGCTTTATGGGCATGGCGATGTTTGATTTTTGATGAGGGGGAACATATAAAAAGGATTTCAGTAATACAGAGCACTGCAACACAACACAGTTATGGAATTGGATGACTGGAGATTTCCACATTTTGTATGGTAAATTCTAGAAACACATACAATACAAAACAAATCTCCCACACATTTCTCTGCAAGTCCCCCCCCTAGCATACAAAACAACAAAAGAAAAACATGAAACGTACCAACAGACCTGGGAGATGCCATAATGTCAGACATCTTAGTTATTGCTATTACTTAATTTTGCTGCTTATCTCATTGTAGGCCTCAAATCCAAGTTAACACGGCTTAACTCTCATGGAAAGGCATTAAGGGCCGGATAACCTCTGCTTCCAATGAGTTAATCTACTCCCACATTAATGAGTCTTGTACTGGATTGCTTGAATTAAAAGCAAATATCAACAGTCACTGGGGGCTGAGTGCCTGGCCTCAATCATGTATCTGCAGTAATGCATTAAGTGATTTGATTCCCTGGGTAGTTGCTTTAATCATGTAATGTAAGTGAAAAACAATACAATTAACAGGTTATCAGGAAATTAAACATCTCCTGTTCAGGGTTGGGGTTGGGGGGCGGGGGGCATTAAGATCTATTGTTCAAGGCAGCATTCAAAACAAGCCTAAATAATTGTCTGGACGCCGGAGAGGAATTGGGGCAGTTAAACACAGGTGGTGACAAAATTAAGATGATCTCTGTCTAGGGATATTTAAGGACCAGTGGTACTGATAGGTCCTTTGGAAAGGGCCCTTAAATGACCAAGGGTATATAATGTGCTTTTCAACCACTTGCACCGAAATCTGACTTAGAATTGATTCGTGTGATTGTGTGTGTGTGTGTGTGTGTGTGTGTGTGTGTGTGTGTGTGTGTGTGTGTGTGTGTGTGTGTGTGTACGTGTGTGTACGCGTTTTGTTACATTCATGCAATTAAAAGGGTCATACAATTCTGACAGGCTTATAGTAAGTTGTTCAAATACAATGGTTAAGAGATTTTAAATAGATATAAAAATTCCCAAAATATGTTTTTGTAATACCTATGATTAAACTGAAGAAGGTGGCATGGGTAGAGGTGGGGGCTGGAGCTGTGTGGAGCTTCTGTGTTATTTTAGGTCTGTTTGATTTCAGATCATACCTACAAGTGCATGTGAGGGGGATTTAAAATTAGCATAATCAATCATCCCCAATACCACTGCCCAGTAATTCTGTGACAAAGACATAGAAGCCAAATCCTCATAATTTTATTGTTAATGGCACGCCATAGTTTACTCTCATTTTCCTTGTTGCACAGTGCTGTATGAGCTTACTCAATGCCAAATCCCTACTTTCATATCACCGGAGTTCATAATAAAGTGAAATGACCATTGCATGTGTTGCCCAGACCGCATCTTTTGCCCAGACCGCTGCTAACTTAAACACAGATCAGGTGTGGATCGGGGAATCGAGAGTCAGCGAGGTTACCAAGGTTTCATTTATTGCATTTACATGTATTTCTTTACCATACCCATTAATTCAAGGAGACTAAGAGTGCATATCAAGCAAGGCTAGTCCATGGTGCTGTTTGCATCATGTTCTGATGTGAATTAAACTGTTCTTAATAGTTGTGTTTTAAAGTGATTTGTGTACAGAACTGGTTCAAGACTGAATTGGTTTGAACAACAGGAAGGGCAAGGCTATCCAGTGATTCAACTGTTCAAGTGGCCAGATGGCATGATGTCTTCAAGCTAAATTAGCAGCTTGAAACTTGAATTTCTAATGTTGCCAGAGTAGTGTTTGGTTAATGAGTTTCCTGAACTGTGTCCTTTCTCACCATGGACATCCATAAGTTCACATTTACTGAAAATGTTTACATGCTTTACCAATAAAACCAATACGTTTGAGGAGAACAATCGGCTTTTCATTAACCCTTTAAAGACAACTCTTTATTGATCACTACTGCACTGTACGTTTATAACATTGTCAACATGTCTATAAGGTGTTTTTGATATGATACACAACATATATACATCATGCGGAACTGCAATGTACCAATGAAAATGCCTTAAAAACACAGTCATCCAGATAATAAAATAAATTGTAAATATTATTATAGAATATCAAGAATTATATGATATATTAAAGGACTCATATATTCATATGGGGCTCCTGTAAAGTCTCCTCCTGTTAAAAGGTCACCCTTGTATTTATTTATTTATTTTTATTATTTATTTTATTTTTATTAATATAGTTCTGTTAACCTATTTTCCAATGTATGTCTGTACTTTATTTCTGTTACTGTATGTACAATATGTGTCTTACTTCCAATAAAGACCAAGTTTAAAAAAAAATAAAAAAAACCACAGTCATCCAGCCTGGGTTTCAGACGTCACATACCTAAAAGTCCTGTCAATGTATGGGGTGGGGGTTTACATATCATTAGCAGAAGGCTACGTCAAAACAAGAGCTATCAGAGGAGAAGGCAGATGTAATTTACAAATTCACACCGCTGAGAATGCAAAATGTAAAGAGGGGATTTCTTTGGTGCAAAAAACTTCTAAAAGTGCAATTTTGATGAGTTTTTAGAGGTTTTATCAATGCCAGGAGAGGACCTTTAATGGTTCACCTAGGTCCTAGTAGGCTAAAATTTAAAAACTGTGTTGAAAACATGAAGAAATGTTTCTAAAAACATGTTAACTAATAGTTTTCATGTCAGGGATCTCACTCGTTTTCATTTTTTTATTAGAAAAAATATTCTGGGCAATCTGCCTCCAATATCAGACAATAGAAAACAAATTTAAAAATCTGAGTCAGAAAGGATTAGCTGCTGTTAAGGTTTTTTTTTTCACTAAACAGTTCTTGCAGATTAGCTTGACCAATCAGGTATACATATTAGATAAAGTAAATTGCATTCAATTATTCCATTTATATTACTATATTGCCCTGTCCTCTCCTAAAACATTATATAATAACCCAAAGGGGCATTAGGCTCTTATCCTTTAATTTTCCATCTAAAAAGGTACGGTCCACGTAAATGAAAATTGGATTGGGCTGAGCTGTTGCAATCGCCAATAAATGAATCACAAAAGTGGTTAGGCTTTGCGGTTCTGGAGACTGGCTGAGACACAGCAAATCTGGGGGGGTGCAGTGTTATCTGTGGACTACTGAGGATTCCCATAGACCATATACAGTATATATATATTGGCGGACATGACAGCTCCTTAATACATAAAAAAGGATTTTGTTTTGTAATGAACTTTCTTTCTGGTGCTAGGTGGAGGTGAGGACAGTGAGGATTGACCCGGTTATTCTGGCAGTCTTACCGTTGTGGCATTTTGTATGGATCCTGGGCAGCCTGGCTAATATTTATGATACCTTTTATTCAGTTATGTGAGAAGCCTTTATCTATCTAAGGATCTCTCTATTCGATCTATCTAAAGGTCTTGCCCACACGTGCAACAGGGAACAAGAACACCACGTGACCACGTCTTCCTATACACTTAGTCCACGTGATTCTATAAGAGGGATTATTAGGGAATAATTTGAAGGATTTATAGGGATATAATTCAGTGTAAGTATATTAGAATAATAATTAATAGAAGATTCCACTTTCATCTTTTAAGTCAGCGGTTCCCTCGTGGATTAGGCTGCAGTGATGGACATCTGGACAGAGCTACCTCTAATTTCTATGTCACTGGCCATCTATCACTGAGGCACGTCATACTTTTATGAGGTCTGACGTCTACAACTAAGTGGTGGACAATGAAAATCATTGTCTGCCTTGCTGTACTGTTAAGTAAACACACTATTTGAGTGTTTTATCTGCAGGGTAAAAAATATGACAGATCGACACTTCTTATCAAAGCTTGTGTGGAGATGCATTTTCTTAGAACACATTCTGAAAAAAATTAAAAACTGGAAAGAACACGGTGATGGAGAGAGTGGTCACAAAAAAATACATTTAATCTCATTGGATTATTTACATTACGATCTACATGATGAAGATGCAAAATCGAAATTAGAATGTGTGTACAATGGGATTTTCCCAGAAATTGCTGTAATGCTCCTTGAAAAAAAACACTTTATGGTAATAAGGAACAATGACTAATTCTCCCAAAGTCTATTTATTGTCATTTAATCTGAGGCAAAACCATCCTTATGGGTCCTGAGGTCCTGTGTTTTTAGAATAACCAATAAAACCTAGATTAAGCAATTCTTTTGTGCTTTGGAGGAGATTAAAGAGTTTCTTGTTATCCTGGGAGCATTGCTCGTAGTATTTAATCTCACTATGTTCATGGGAAACAAGCTATTAGAGAAAGTAGAAATTGGTAAATAGCTCCCGCTATTTTTAGGACAGATCTATACAAGCTCTTATGATACCGCTGTATCAAACCTCTGTAATACTGTATGGAGAGCCCATGTCATGCTGAATGCTAAAAAAAGGGCCGACTACACACCCAAAGACCCACGCAAGCTCCGTCAACTCTTTTCTGCAATTTAGTGTCGTTTTTTATTATTATTTGTTACAGATGCTGAGATCAGTTTAATGATATTTAATTATGATATTTGAAACTTTGTATAATTATCTTATCTTAACTAATTCATGCAAATACAGTTCATACAAGTTAAGAATTGAAATGTGAGTGTGAATAGAGAGAGAGAGTGAGAGAGAGACATAGAGAGAGAGAGAGAGAGAGAGAGAGAGAGAGAGAGAAAGAGTAGTAGTAATGAAAGTGTACACAAGTAATGGACATATTTGGAGAAAGAGAAGAGGAAGAATAAGAATAGATGTATGAACACTGCCTAATGAATCACCCACAGGGAGATGGAGGTGAAAGAGGTACTCTGTCGATCATAGAACAACTAAAAGTAGTATCCTTTTAGCGGGACATGACCCTTAACGTTCTGTCATTTAAATGTAAATCTCTGAACTACTCTGGACTGATTAAAGTTCACCCTGCTTTCGTTATTATTGCAGTTTAGTTGTTATACATGTGGGCTTTTGGAGCCAAACCATTATGCATTCACATGTATGTAGCCTTACCCATTAACTACTAAAAAAAACTATTAAAGGCTTACAGATTAAATTACATTTATAGAAACAACTGATGAGGGAGAGTGTATCACAGCACTCTACACATAACCTGAATGCATTTAATGTTTATTATTTCTGCAGAGTGCTGCTATCCAAAGACACATGATGCACAGGCATACAGGGTATTCTCCATTTGCATGGTAATGTATTTTAGGTCTAAAATAACTTCCACATGCCCCCACAATGTCTCCCACTGAAACAACACCAATAATGCTTAAGAGCAAACTCTGCCCAAAATTGACACCCATAAAAAAATCACCAGTGCTGAATTTACTTCCATGTATTCCTAATGAATCACCCAAACCAGCTCAAGAACAGCCTGCAAACCGTCACTTAACAAATTAATTGCACTGAACAATGGCCGCCATAGGTCACATATTCAGAAGTGGGTGAGGGGACTGGGGGGTGTGGCCTATTGTGCAGCAACTGTTGACGGACATCTGTAATGACTGGCAGACACACAATGGGCCTACTCGTGTGTGCATGCAATTGGATGGGAAGGAGAAAGCCAGTTTCTCTGATGACCCAGGAGAGCAACAGTTTGAGGGGGCGGCTGCCTACACTAACCCCTCCCGAACTTCACCACCCTGCCCACATTGATCTCTGATAACGGAGAAAGGGTCTCCATAAAAGGAAGGTAGTCAGCCCATCAGAGGCTTGTGGCCTAGTTTATGACACACACACACACACACACACACACACACACACACACACACACACACACACACACACACACACACACACACACGCACACAGTCTACATGAACATATGGCACATTCAGTGTCATTCAGATGGGATGAATAAGGAACTCTAATTGAATATCTGAAAACCATCTTCACTGCCTTCCTTTGAATAACTAAGGCCCTTCAATATGGGTTTTTCTTTGTAAACACAAATTAAGTGTGTGTGTGTGTGTTTGTGTGTGAGAGACAGAGAGAGAGAGAGAGGGAGAGAGAGAGAGAGGGAGAGAGAGTGTCCATGTCTATTTGTGCAAGCAAGTGTGGGTGGGTGGTTCCAGATAAAGAACTGCTCATGTGCATGAGAAAGCAGAGAAATGAGATTGGCCCATATATCAAGCCTAATGATCGTTAATTGAGGTAATGAATGGGAGGCTGAAAGGAGGCCTATGGCCACAGCCTGGTAACCTTTAACCAAAGTATTGATGGCCGCAAAGGGAGGTGAAGTGCTTTTGACACGAGCAGACCAGAGACTGAGCAGCTGGTGCCATATTGTCGACAGGACAAAGTGATTGTAATTGCCACCACAGTCTTCCACACTAGCTGAAAAAGGAGGGAAAAGCAAACAGGTCCCTGACGGCATTCAAATTAGTGGCCCTGCATGTGTAATTAATTTAATACGATTTTATATTAGTTTTTGAGAGGAGATTGTTGCTGAAAGAGAATGAGGATATTGTTAATACTGCTGTTCTTATTGGAGCTAGTGATAAAGTGGGTGTATGTGATCCCAGAAGTTGTTGTGATGATATCACTTAGCCATTGGCCCTCCCTCCATTCCAAATTTCCGCAAATGCAAAATAATTGGCCGGAATATATTCATCTGAGTGATGTGATTATGTGAGAAGTGACCCTTATTTTACCTGCTTGATTATTCTACCAAGACATGCGTATACAAAAGCGTTCTATGGCATCATAGCAAGCCAATCTGTGTTATCAGTGTCGGTTTTATTTCAGCAATCATGTCACGTAAATTAGCCTTAATCAACAAATTAATGCAACCAGGCTTTCTGAGCCTAATTGATGTTCGCCAACTTGCAAAGAGCTCAACGAGGAAGTAGGCTAGCAGTGTTTATGAGTATCCGTCGTTAACGAAACTGATTCTGGGTAAATGATTAAGCATCAGCAATGTTTTGATTAGCATGAAAATATGTATTAAAGCTGCAAAATAATCACAAATGATCCAGAGACACTAGCCATTACACGAACAACACTGAAACACCGCGCTTCCTCGGACACGTCATCAACAGGAAGCGCTTCAATGACGCAATCAAACAGAGACACGCGTTCAATATCAGTTGTTGTCACCTGTCTGCTGAGTTTAACCAGTTTAGGTTGAGATTTATGGTCTACTAAAGTGTTTTTCTTTTACAGTTACCACCCCTTACTGTTTAGATGGGAGGAAAATGAAACGACAATTAAGATTTAGGAAGTTATCCAGTCATAGACATAAAGACGAACCGATCACTACAATAGTGACAGTAACGCCAAACCTCAAAGACATAGGACTGTAAAGGTAAGGAATGCAAAACAAGTTAAAGCTCCTCTGCTTATGGAGTAAACACGTCGAATGATATTAACGAGTGTCGTGCTTTACCAGAGAGATGGTTGTAGCCAGCAAACACTGTCAGCCAGTCAACAGATAGTTTTACCTATGTTCTCTTTGTCAGTTATATCTTGCTTCCTAAGTAAAGTAACGTAATTCTGTCGTATCAAGTGTCCAATGGTATGGTACAAACCATTTACAAACACCTGGTATAGTTATCTGCTCCTTGTGTACAAGCCACATTGCAATCTAGATCACGTCGTTGTGCATTCTTAACAGTTTTCTCAGAGTTACTCCACATTAACTTTGTGTTACTTTATTTTTGTATAGTTAGTCGTATGTCCTTGCTGGTGTGGTTAGCTGTATTTTTGCAGGGGAACTACTGAAAGTGTTTTCTTCTAAACCGTAGATAACTAAAAAGAAGAATGAGCAATTGAAGGCTGTCATGAGGATTCCAAAATTTGCCCTCGCCTTTCTCTTTGCTGGCTGTGTGGTTGTGTACCTGACCTATGTCAAGCACCACTATGATGACAAGAAACCAGCACTTCTCAAGCAACCATTGTACAGTCCAGCCCTTCACAGCCACACAAGGCCAACTTCGGCTGAAGTAGTTAGTGAAGAGTTCCAGTATGGAATTATGTTTGACGCTGGGAGTACGGGGACAAGAATCCACGTCTTCAAATTTCTTCTTCTGCGAAATGGTATGAGAAACGATCTTTCAAACATTTACAATTGTGTGTGTACAGTTATAGAGAGTACTCCTCTTAATCCTCTAGAACGGGGCCATTTGGGGAATGCTGCACCACTGGTCCAGTACTGGGCTCTAAATGGGAAAAAAGATGGATGTAGTCGTAGGTCGTAGATACTTCTGGTCTGACAGCATTTTGAAACACAAACTGGGCAGGGCATGGTTTGGGCCTGCATTAAATGTATACCGGTTCTTGCTTGTTAAAAATAGAATGTGTTTTAGCAGTTGTTGATATAACTTGGTCCTTGTTTGGCAATATTTTGTTAGCCCTTATTAGGCTTATGCAGCCCACTGCAGCTCTGAGGGAAAAAAGTTGACATGCAGCTTTGCCGACAGCTTAGTTATCCCATTTGGAATATTATGCTAAATCACTTAAGTGCCGCTTTGGCTTTATTGTTAAACCTATGATTGTCATATTCTAATGGCCATCAAGCACCTGCCATTTATGTTAATATTTTGTTAAGCTCTTGCTATTTGGCGTGTGTGTGTTCTCTCTCTCTCTCTCTCTCTCTCTCTGTCTTTGTCACACACACACACACACACACACACACACACACATCATACACACACACACACACACTCTCACAGAGCTAGCTAAGAGGTCATTTAAGATTACAGTGTAGTTACCATGTCATTTTGGTCAACGCATTTGTTTAACTGTAATCAAAGTGGCATTATGTAACTTTTTACATTGGAGCTGGAGTGATTTCATGTGGTGATTCTGTAGTAGTTGGGGGCCAGCGAGATAAATCCATAATCACATATACCTTAAACTTTAAGGGATATGTGATTATGGATAGACCTTAAACTTTAAGGTATATGTGATTATGGATTTATCTCACTGGCTTAAAGTCAACACACGACACGCCCTCTTTACCTCAGAAGACACCTGCTTACATAATGTAACCTGACCTTGAACAAACCTTCCATTTAAGTTTTCGAAAGTAGCTACATGATCTAACAATGGCTACTATTGACTATTCTTGACTAACATGATTTGAACTGTAGAGCAAATATCCCCAGGTCATATGACTTTCACTCACGCTTTTGTTTTTCTTTCCTTTTTTTTTGTTTTTTTTTAAACAGAGTCCCCCAAATTGGCACACGAGACCTTCAAAGCTATTAAACCAGGTCTCTCTGCTTACGCAGATGATCCTGATGGAGTAAGCTGACCACCAGGCGCTTTGCCTAATTTTTTCCCATGAAGCAAAAGCATATTTCTAGCCATGAAGCACAGTTGTCTCTGTTCTTCATGGTTGTTCCTGTTCACTCTGTAGTGTGCTGAGGGGATTCGGACGTTACTTGATGTGGCTAAGGACAGCGCCCCGGCCCTGCAGTGGAAGAGCACTCCACTGGTGCTGAAAGCAACCGCAGGCCTCCGTCTCCTGCCCGGGGAAAAGGCTAACCACCTACTGAACAAGGTGTGTGTGTGTGTGTGTGTGTGTGTGCGTGTGTGTGCACCTGTGTGTGTGTGCACCTGTGTGTATGTGTGTGTTTAAAGTATAATTGTATTTTAGCTACGCTTATATTTTGTCTAAAAGAATGTCAATATAGTTGCCTTATGAAAAAGATAGAGTTCTAGAAAAGAGTTTTAGCAACAGGTCATAAATCTGTCAAACTGGCATTTGTGAAGAAGGTGTACTCTGTGCACTGTACAAAAGCCCTTTCTTCCTCAGGCATTACCTGAAAGATCCTGCCACGTAGATGTGGACATTGAGTCTAGAGACTTCACAGCTGCCACACCTTAAATAGCCATGAAGGGCTTAGAGAACTTTTTCCTGCGCTGAAATAATTCTGGTCAATAAGATAGTCTTCAAACCCAAACAGGATACCATGAAACAGTTCAGACCACAGTAAATATGTCAAGGTTTAGTGCCTCTGATAGCTGTATGTCTGACCATTCCTCTCATTCATGTCTTATCACAGTTCATAAACTCTTACTGAGGGTGTCCCACTGTTTGTTCCTTAGGTTAAGGAGATCTTTAAAGCCTCCCCTTTTCTCTTCGTGGAGGAAGGTGTGTCCATAATGGATGGCACAGATGAAGGTAGGACTTTAGAGAAGTTTTTGGGCGCAACTTATTGTTTACAAAATAATGGCTGTTTTGTCTGTGCACCGCGTCCCCTGATCTCCAGCTTCATTTGTTGTCACCAGGAATACTTGAGCTTGTTGGTGAAAAAGACACTTGTTTGAAAGTACAACACCAACTGTGCACTGCACTATATGCTCAAAAACACTTAGACTGAGGGTTTTCAACTGGGTTTGTCCCATGGACCACAATTCTGACTAGAAAGTAATTTGCGGCCCACTAATGTGCCTGCGCGTGCGTGTTTATAACCACCACCGTCACGCCCCCTCTCCCTGCACAGATATTCCGCCTATAGCACTTGTCAGTGTAATTTATTCGCTGAATATGGTTCTACATTCGGTATGTTTCAAGCAATGCGACTTGGCTTTTCAGACTATTTAGATTGACATATTTTTCTTAATTTAGATATTTTTCACGATATTCAAGAGTAATCTGGAAATGTGTTGAAATATCAAAGGGAATTTATACAAATATAAAAATTAAATGGTGAACTGATCAACATGTCGCGGACCCCCTGCAATGCCGTAGCGGACCACCAGGGGGGCGCGGACCCCTGGTTGAAAACCCCTGATGTAGAGAATACTTCTGCCACCACGGCAAGAAGGGGGGGGGGGGGGGGGCTGGGCTCTCAGGGCTTTTGAAAGGGCACGCTAAAGGGATCACACGAGTTGACCAGGCTTTGATTTCCCACTTGCAGTAGACCTGACCTACAGCAGATTACAGCAAAGCAAGTTAAATGTGGAAAAGTTTGCCTCCATGCTAAGTAACAGCTTATTTCTCACACCCAAACTGCTTAGTGGTAGTGCTTAAAAGCAGGGAGACAACCCAGCGGCCTCAGGAGAGTCCAAAGCTGTTTGGGGACAGTAGCTTAGCCAATCACTATCCTATTTCACCAAAGTAAGGGAGTTTGTATTTCTTACTTGTTGTTTCAGGAAATAGCCAGATGTACTGGTTCTTGACCCCTGAGTTCTGTATGGGTAATGGAGTCATTTTGCCCTGCACACTAGGGCTGATGAATTGCATTTGCGATAAAATTGCGATATGATAAAACGCGATTTTCTATCCACAACGTGCACGATTACAACGTGGTCTAAATAAAAATATATATAAATGTGCATGCCTTGTGTTTATACTTACAATGACTTTGTTTAAATTACTTAAATGCACAATGGCAAAGCCACCGATTTGTTGTTCTTGTTTCCGTAATGAACAAATGTAAAATGTGGGAAAGAATATTTTACACTAAATGTATCTAATATTGTGTTGGTCACAATTATTTTCCCAAATAGTTCAGCCCTACTGCATACTGCCAATGGTAGAAATTCCTTTGCTTGAGATTCCTTGGATCCAATCCCTGCTGCCCTTCTCAGTTCCCTACTTGTTTATTAATCTCTAGTCCATACAGGATAGCTCCAGTGACACCAGCATAAAACATTAAAAACATAAATGAGTAAGTTGTTGATGTCTGGTTGTGATTTATAGGTCTTCCTCATATAGATGTACTGTATATAGTGACCAAGCACTACACGTATGAGGCATTTTATTTTAATCCAATCCTTCAAAGTAGTTCACACAAGAAATAATGAGTGCAAAGGATAATATTCCAGTTAATCTTTGAAAACGGATTATCTGCCATTAATTTGTGAGGCAGCAAATGTTGACTTTTAAAATAAAAATGAAAAAAGTAAAGGTTTTGATTGATTCTGTAATGCCAAATAACTTCCATGAAATGCTGGGAATTTTGGGAACATTCGATTGAGAATTGCCCTTTGCTTCCCAAATTCTCGCCGAAATCTTAATGGACAAATTCCTTTGGCTCTCTTGTAGAGCTAATGCTGTTCTGCTGTGGGATCCCTAACCGGATTTCACAGACTTATTATCTGTTATATTTTTGCATCTCTGGCTCTTGGGCCCAGGGCTTATCCTGGTAGATTACTTTACTTCTCTGAAGCAAAATGCGTACAAATAAGTGGACTTTATGGGCAGAGGAGGTGTAAGTGGAGCAACGTATGTATGTTCGCTAAGTAACGCCTTGTTTCGTGCTGTAAGCGGTTTCCCCTCTCCGTTTTATTTATTTATTTATTTTGTTGTTTTGAGTCCTGATCTCTTCTTAACGATTTACAAGAATAAACATCAAAGATCTGATATCCTTTAGCATGTTTGTAAACGTATCATCACTTTTAATGCAGCACTTTGGAAGTTGTTATGCAAACATTAGGATTATTTTCACTTATAAAGTCATATGGTGCCATGTATAAAATGTACAAAATAAGTGCCTTATGCTTGAAATGACAAATGTTGACCTTAAGAGTGTCTGCATGGAAGTAATTCCATCAATGTGTTCAACAAATTCAAATGGCAACACCTTTTCTTTTGACAAGTGTCTGGTTTCTTTCCATACAGGAGTGTCAGCATGGATCACCATTAACTTCCTAATCGGTAAGATGTTTACAGAGGAGACGCCACGATGAGTAGTAGCGACGACTGATTTTCACCTGAACGTTGAGGAGTAGAGACGACTGTGATTTTCACCTGAACTGAAATTAATCTGTCTTCAAACCAAAACAGAAAATCATAAAACTGTTATTGACTCACTAAATATGTCAAGGTCTAGAGCCACCCTGACAATTCCTCTCAGTCATGTCAAGGTCTAGGGCCACCCTGATGATTCCTATTTCATGTCTTATCACAGGTCATGTAGACATAGAAAAACCCAAACAATGTCACTGACACACTCCTGACCGTCACAGCCGGGCAAACTGCCCTGACTCACATAAGATACATTATCACATATAACATCATCAAAACAATTGTATTACATGCCATTCATTATAATGTAGAATGAGTGTAGCATGTAATATAAATATATTACTATGGATGTGTATGTATATTCTCTCACTGGCTCGGTCATTCAGTCTTGGGACGGGTCATCCCTCATCCTGCTCTGACCCATGGTGCTGACCCTCAGTGGCCAGGTTAAAACCCACAAGCCCAAACAGGCTTAGCTTCAGCAATGCAAACAGAGCACTCTTTTTTTTCCATTAAAAACGAGGGAGAAAAAAAAAACAGAAGAAAAAAAGGAGAGATTAGTCTGGACAAGAATTTTTTGATTACCTGTTATTGGATTTGGGTAGCATCTTGGCACTGTTACACTACCCAACCCCCTAAAACCATGGCCTTCCTTTCCTCCCCACAGGTGGGCTCCACACAGCCGATACCCCCACCGTAGGGATGCTGGATTTGGGGGGCGGCTCCACACAGATCACCTTCTCCCCGAAGGACGAGGTGAGACATGGGACACCCCTCTTCTACGCCCCCCTCCCCCTCCTCTCCTCCGATAGCAAAAAGCCAGATCTCTTCGTTCAAAGCTCACAAACTACCGGGATGGCCTCCCATCTTAGTGCTTAATCCGCAAATGCCATGCTAATCCTGTAGGGCTGGTAAATAAATGTTGTCGGACATTAGGACGGGGAGGGGGGATTCTTGTTCTTTAACTAGGTCAGGCCTTGTACACGAGGGATTGAGGACCAATTTACCATGTCATTACACTGCTTTTCAAAGAGTCCAGATCTCCTCAGTGCAAGTCCTTGACGCCTTTATAAGTGAAATTGGTTTGCAGATTGGATCTGGCTTGAGGGTTTTTTTCCTCTCTAATGATAGATCTTTTTTTCTAGCTTGAAGGATGATGAACATTACGTGTGTGTGTGTGTGTGTGTGTGTGTGTGTGTGTGTGTGTGCGCGTGCGTAAGTGTGTGCGTGCGTAAGTGTGTGCGTGCGTGAGTGTGTGCGTGTGCGTCTGTGTGCGTCTGTGTGTGTGTACAAAAGTTGGTATTAACATTTGCTATTCTGTTCCTTTCCCCAGATAACCATTCAAACCTCACCAGATGATATTACATCATTTCAGATGTTCAACCTCACCTACACACTTTACTCACACAGGTAACAGAAACTGGCCTGATTAAGGCCTCTATGTGGAATGGATGACCTTTTGAATCATGGCAGGGTAGGCATCAGGGTCGGACAATCTTGCCCTCAAAGGGTCGCTGTGGTTACGAGGGTATGTCCCAACCTATCAGTGGCACACCTGAAGTAGCTAGTCACTCTTTTGAAAAGACTGCTGGAGTGGGCATCATAAGGCACCTCAATGATGTCTTCGGTCATGATTTGAGAAGGTCATAGTTTTGCTATCTATTCCCATTCGTGAAAAGGTTGGGGTTTCTGTTCACAAATCCCATGCATACAAAGCATAACATCAAAGCATTAAGGATCTCTCAGTGTCATAAAGTGGACGGTCAGATCAAGTGTTTGTTAGTGTATTTAAAGCCTGCCGGTGGTTTCAGTGGACTTTTAAAGCACCAATAGGTCACTACTCCAGCCCTAATGTTTTGCATGTGGAGCTTGATTGGGTTGTTAACTGACCCACGCCGGGCCGCCACAGATCACCCACCTCATCTTTAACCCGACCTGGACTTTCTATGGCACATATAACACTTCTAATGCACGTGTTCCTCCAGTTCAGATGAGCCTGTAAAACTAGGCATCTGTGAGATATGTCAATTTCCCTTGTGTCTAAATGAAACAGCTGACTACTACAATGGCCTTATGACCCATTGCTATTACTGTGTACTGAAACAATCTCTCTCTCTCCTGCTCTCTCTCTCTCTCTCTCCTGCTCTCTCTCTCTCTCTCTCTTAATGGCGTCCATCGAGCTGTCGTATTTATTCCTGTCACTTTTCCCCCACAGCTACTTGGGTCTTGGCCTGATGTCAGCGAGACTGGCGGTATTGGGAGGTACTGAAGGACAGCCCTGTATGTGGTTTTCAATTTATCTTCATCTTTTCCTTTTAAAGACCCCCCACCCCCACCCCCCCTCCCTCCCATAAATAAGCCATTATCTAATCTCTTAATAACATGGGCGAAGATTAATTCCTTGGATGCCAGCTGTTGCTGTGGTTTAGTTCGGGTGTAGCTTAACAGGAAAAACTGCCATCAGTCAAACACCCTGTATGCAGTGTTCTGCACGAATTGGTACACTTCATTTCTTATCTTGTAATATTTATTTTTTTCTCCACTTGGGGGATGTAAAACCATATCCTGTATTCTCTATGTATCCCAAATCAGCTGAATTTTTGGTTTTGATGGCATAAATCTTCATGCAGCTTCTGCAGTCAACAACTATTTGTCATAAAGCCAGTACACCAGGTTAACCACTAGATGGCGTAGAAAGATCAATTTTCAATGTAACTTGGCACATCAAAATGATCCCATGCCAAACACGTCTGCATTTTAACTCTTTTGACTTGGGTGCTTAGTTAAGCTTGTCTTAGATAAGATACTAACTAACCAGTTTTGCAACTATTGATTAATTCCTTCTACAGTACAGGAAGGTCAGGAACTGGTTAGCCCGTGCCTTGCTCCCGACTACACAGGCCAGTGGAAACATACTGAAGTCACATACACTATAAGGGGACAGAAAGCAGGTACAGCAAAAAATAATAGTGTCCTACTAGCCTACAGTTCCCATACTGCACCTGTGTGCTGTTGGACTGACAGATGCGTTTTTAAACGTTTATAATTAATGTTGAAAACAGAAAGCAGGTACGACAAAAAATAATAATGTCCTACTAGCCTACAGTTCCCATACTGTACCTGTGTTTTATGCTTCAGGAGAGCCCATCTATGAGTCATGCCTTAACAAAGTGGAGAAAATGCTTTACAAGAAGGTGAAGAAAGCAGAGAACCTCAAAGATATGCAGTTCTATGCCTTCTCATACTATTATGACAAAGGTGTGGACCTAGGAATCATAGGTATGTTGTTGTTTTTTTGGTCTCTTATTATTTCACAAAATCAACTCACTTTTTGGAATAATTATGAGTAATGGATGCAATGATAACAGATGACGATGACGACGATGATGATGATGATGATGATGATAGAATGGCTCAAACTAATTAACAAGGCTAGCTCATGATTACTAATAAATCAATGTGGGTCTTCAGGGCAGCATACTCCAATGAGATGTCATTAAATTAAGAATGTTGGCCCTTGACCCTGTTGTTTAGATGCAAAGGCCGGAGGATCCATTACTGTAAGTGACTACATCAAAGGTGCCAAACAAGGTAAGGGTTTGTTTTTTTATTCAGGAACTCGCAACCTATTTCGGCCACACCACATTCAAAATGAAATTAGTAATAATTCAGTTTGCAAGTCAAATACCTGATAACACCTGATCCATTCCTCTTCTACACTGACATACAACATGGACATCATCCTCTACTTATCTACTCTCTAATATCAACTATAGACTTTTCAGTGATGAAACATAATGGATTTATTGAAGAATGTATTAGTATCACAAGATGCATACTTAAAGAACTTGGTTAATAACACTAAATTACTCTGCTTAATTATAAGACAATGTCTAAAAGTATGCATTAGAAATATATATTTTTAGGCAAGACTCCAGATACCCTTGGTGTTTTTCTCTTCTGGTTTGTTTTATTTCACTACACTGTACCAGTACAGATCCTGTGGAGTAAGCATTTATTTTGTTTATTTATTTTTTTCACAGTGTGCAATAATATGGATTCCAGCTCTGAAGGGAATCCATTCATATGCCTGGACCTCACGTACATCTCAGTGCTACTGCAGGAGCTGGGCTTCCCTGTAGACAAAGTGTTTAAGGTAATGCATGAGTAATGCCAGAAACTCTTTAAATAATAATAAAAAAAGAATCAACCTAACTAACAAAAAGAACATGATACTAGGGTTAGCAATGTTTGAGCAATAACCACTAAAACAGAAACCAGCAACCACATTTGCCGTTTTTCCTCGTCTCTAATGTTTTTTTTAGTAAACTTTATTTACAGGTACCGTTAGATTTTTATTTTCTTACTTTTTATGGCTTCGGAAAACCATGCCCATATCAGCGGTCAGGCCTAAAACAGATACGTCTAATGTGTGTTTGTCATTTTCAGCTGGCGAGGACAATCGATGGCGTGGAGACCAGCTGGGCACTGGGAGCAACATTTCACTTCTTAGAGACACTCCGGACACAGAGCCTGCCACCTGAACAGTTTGGAAGTCAGGTTGATATTGGCCAGTGAAGATTCATTGCAGATATTACTCTGGGATAATGTCTATATTGATTGTATTTTCTACATTTTTACATGGGAGTAATCGTGATAATGTGATCTTTTGATTCTCTTCTGTCGGTTCGAATGTATTGAGTATTGTGTGTCAATTCTGAAGGACTTTCTGTATAAACTCATACATTAAGCAAAAGAGGTACTGATAATGTCATCTTGATAACGCATGTTGAATGTGTTCTACTGTTTTTACTTTTAAATATATAAAGCACAAAATAAATGTGTGTGTATTTCCTATTTGATATTATGTTAAGAGCTGGTTGCATTATTAAGTTGCCTACTAATTGGGGTACTGAGCAGTTTAGACGTGGAGAGCATTTGAAATGCTAGCTAGATAATGGCTTAAAATATAAAAGCAGTCTAGGCATTTCGACACTATATTGCACGGGAATAGCCACTTTATTACAGAATTGCATACAAACAAACAAAAGGGAAAAATTACAGCTTTAGAATACAGGACAAAGTATGACCAACGCGAATGAAGTCAGATGGTCAATAAAGAATGTATCAGGAAAACGAGAGACTGCTCATCCAAACGTCAAACAGGAATGGGATGAGACTACAGCAGAGTAGAGCTGAAATTTCTGCTTTTTTTCTCAGAGGTGCAAACTCTACTTCACAAGAATGCGTCGCACCACTCCTTCAGACACTGTGAGCAGGTACCCGCTTGTCTGGAGTTGGCACCACAGGTATCCTTGAGCCATTCGATGAACAGCTCGCCATCCTTTCGGAGCACCAAGAACTGCCCCAAGACCACATACGCCTGCAATACATGTAGGAAAATACAGGTTATGGTCCAAGTTAGACTCGGTTCACACTATCCCATGCCATGGAGGTTTTTCAAACTTCCATGGCATGGAAAAAAAATCATACTTGGAAACAAAATCGAGTCGGTTAGTTTGTACCCAAGAAGGAGGTTATAGGCGGGCATAAATATAAAAAGTTAATTGCGTTGGTGTCAACCGAACAATTAGCCTGATAAAATCTTACATCGAAATAACGCCGTAATGAATTCGCCGCTTAAGCTTTAAAATATGGAAACTGGTGGGACACTGGCATTTTGAAAAGGGGCGTGTAAACGTTGGGCTACTCACTTTGTCGAAACCTTGCTCTTCAAGTTTCTTTCCCAAAACCTCTCCAATTCCAGATAAAGCAGTCACAGGTTTCTCACCCATGGGCTCAGCAACAAAGTCCCTGTGTTTCTGCGATGTGGTCGACATATCTGTGCCTCAGAATCAATCGTCTGGAACTATCCAGTCTCTTGTAAAAGTAGCCCACACGTTAGAAAACCGCACACGCCAGAGCTCAGGCTACGGTCAAGACCAGAAATGCTGTCTACCAACTAGATATCTAATGTTTGCCTACTAAAAGTAACATCAACCTGTTTGACAGGGTAATTAGCCCAGCCAATTATGATTCATGGTATTTGTCTTCGATGTGTGAAACAACTAGAAAATAGTTTAAATGTAAGCATAGGCTATGCAAGGGTGAGCTACTACTGAAAATTGCCAACAAAGTTAACCGTGTTAAAAGGACGGTAGACATGTTCCAATAAGTAAACATGGCAGATTTAATTTCCACATAGCCTCCTACCTGAACGTTTCAGACACCTGGTAACCCGTTTGACTGATTACAGTCACGTGACTTGAATCCATTAGTTTGTTGCCAATTGGTAAATTAAAGGTTGCCATTACTAGCCGATAAACGTGCCAACTCGAGGTAGTATTTCGGGGTTGGGCCTTATACAGTTTGCAATTATTCAAAAGTATAGTCCTTAGGGGATAGCCTGTTCCAACTAAATAATACTGTTGCTTTACACACCAATTATTGAGTTATGGCATGCTAAGATGATTCTCTTCCCTCAGCACATGTTCAGTGTAATTAATCTAGATGCAACAGAGAATCAAACATAGCCTTACTTCTGAAGGTCATGCCATTTAAAATGAAAAACATATGAGAGTCTGTTTGCGCAAACATGCCCTAAGCATTTGGACATAATAGGTAGGCCTAACTGTACAGTCCCCGCAAACCACGACCAGAACTTTTCAGTGTTACAGACGGTGTTCAGTGTTAAAATCCCTAAAGGAAAATAAATAGGTTTCCCGGAAAATACATTTTGATCACTACAATCATCTAAAGTTTGTCTCGAAGTATTTTTGATGGAAGCCATTCACTTACATTTCGAAAAAAAAACTTCTCTATGGAGAATCACATTCATTTCTCTCAGCGTCCAGAACAACCCCACCAGGGGGCGACTCAAACACTCAATCACACGATATGCGTTCACTTCTCGTACCTTGTCTTGCTAACATAGGCTACTAGCTAAGAGCCTCGGTCAAAACACTGACCCCTCGCGAACTCGCCGAGACCATGACGTCAGAAGCATTGCCGGTCAAGTTCTTCTTTTGTATATGATTGTGTCACGTTTTACGTTTTTCAGCATGCCTGTACATAGCCTACTTGACTGTGGATCTCTAGCCTGTTAAAAATCTTCCAGTTCGCTTTTCCTCCAATAAGAATCAGGAACATTGGCTTGCCTGCCCTTCGCTGCACACAAACAATAAGGGGTGTGTCACAAATATTCTTGGTTTCTGCAAAATCCTGCGTCGTCCAGCCACTGACGATTGACTGTCCCCTAATCCTGTATCCACATCCGTCCTCGTTTTGCGACGTGAGGTGCCTCTCAAGTAATGGCAAAGCCACTGACCGACCACGAGAAGAGAAGACAGATCAGTGTCAGGGGCATTGCAGGGCTCGGTGATGTCGCGGAAATAAAGACCAACTTCAACAGACATCTCCACTTTACTCTGGTGAAGGATCGCAATGTTGCCACCCCAAGGGATTATTATTTCGCCCTGGCACATACTGTCAGAGACCACCTGGTTGGGAGGTGGATACGCACCCAACAGTATTACTATGAAAAGGACCCGAAGGTAAAAGCGAAATCTTTTCCTGTTGATGTCCCTGTCGGATATATAGCAGGAAGTGTCATGCCGTTCATGGGCAGTTTGGATTACTTGAATGCAGGCCGATTGTAAATTAAATTAGAAATATTTTAAGCTTTTGCCATTAACATCTAGTAGGACCCGTTCAGAGAGTGACTGATTCAATAGACTAAGCCCTCTAGTAATCAGAACTTTCTTACTAAATGCATGGGATCCTGAAATGTGATGCCTAACATCTCAGGGTCATGCTTTGTTCTTATTTGCAATGCATGCAGATATTTGTCTAGTCAAATAAATGTCTGATTTTGTATATACCTACCGTGAAGACTAGCAGCCACTCCCCGCTTGGGGATCATAATTCCTTGTCTTCAGTGTTCTCCCAAAAACATAAAGTGTGGACTATTGAAACGATGTTTATTAATATCACAGCAGGAAACTGTGCATGTCACGACCATTCCCCCTGAAACAGTGTTTTTGTGAAACAGAAAACCTAGGCAGGTACTAATTCTAAATTGTGTACAATTTAGCTTTGCTAATGTCCATATGCAACATTTAGGTCCAACTTTCTGCAGATCAAGACACACAAAAGTAATCAAGTCAGTAAAAAACTAAGGAATGTTATATTAGATCACCAGGAGTACCTGGCATTAAAAGGGTAATTTGAATCCAATGTTTTTGCTGTTATGTTGTTGCTGGCTGACAGATATAGGAGAGTTACAGGCCAGATATATCCTGCGGTGTCAACATAGTGCTGGTCTTGAGCCAAAACTCCAGGAACTCCAGGAACTCCAGTGCAGCCCATGTGCTCTGCTTCCTGGTTGAGTTTAGTGTCTGAAGTTCATATCACCCAGGGATTAGGAAATCTACTCTTTCAGGTTCCAGCCACATAAAGCAGTAGTCTGTAAAAGTCCATGGAAATCATATCTTGTGCAAATGTTTGATAAGCCCTTTTACAGGGTTCTCTGAATGGAGTTCTCCTTAATCATTAGCCATTGTATAATCCAAATCATGGGTGTACCTATTTGTATTTCCCTGAAAGTGAAGATTTTGTCATCCCCCAGCATGATTATTGCAGAATATCATCCATATTGTTTTATACACACTTACTCTGTAACATGTTGATCACCTTGGACATGTCCTCTCTTGCAATCTGCAGCGAATCCACTACCTTTCTCTGGAGTTTTACATGGGACGGACCCTTCAGAACACCATGATAAACCTTGGCCTTCAGAACGCGTGCGATGAGGCAATATACCAGGTAAAAGGGCACTCCTGTGTTCACTCAATAGCGTTGAACTGTTACTGCAGCAGTTGCAGGTCCAGTTATCTTCTACAGGTTCATGAAAGGTTCTTAGGATAAAACAGATTGACTGACGCCTCAGGTCAGTAGCCAGTAGTCAGTAGTAGGCCAGCATTGTACAGTTTTAAAACATAAATTGAAAAATAACTTAAAGAGGGGATAATGTTCATGGACGCTTTGATATCAGGGTTTATGTGCCCGCAAGTTGACTGGCTGCGATCCTTTGTCATTATCCATTGGTCAGTGAACAGACTACAGGTGTTGAACGTAACCTCTCTACGGTTCTAAGAGGCTCTCTGAAGCTTCTATCACATTGTTGTCAAACAGCACAATTATATGGATATTTGAAGGATGTACAAACAAATCTGTCGTTGAATACTCTTCAGCTGGTGTGAAGCGGCCTGCTACTGGTGTCTATATGAGTCGGGTTTTAAGTCTTTTTTTGTCTTTGTTATCTTCATTTCTTAAAACCTTTTCAAAAAGGAATTTTGTGAACCCCCCCCCTTCACACACACACACACACACATCTTGCATATCCAGAAAGACAGAAAATCACATCCTGGTTCAACAAGGCATTGTGTTTTTCTTGAACAGCTTGGTCTGGACCTGGAGGAACTTGAAGAGATCGAGGAAGATGCTGGGTTAGGCAACGGAGGGCTGGGCCGCCTGGCAGGTGAGAACGATGATGAAACCATCAAATCATCTTCTAGTATTTGGGGTTGTTAAATCAGTTTGCAGAAAAGCTTTTTAACAGCTATTACCTTCTATATGCATATCAAACATGTGTAGCTGTTTTGATAATATGATTATTCTCAATATGCATCCTTCTACCTCATTCTGTTTTTGTCCACTCTTGCCACCATTACAAGTAGTCTGTTTTTTGGTTGTCTAGTGTAGACGAAAGACTGTTTCAGTTGTACATACCGTTGGTTGATATTTCAATATGCTTTTGATTCGACACACCATTAGCTAACTGCTTCATCATAGATGTAAGAGTTATGGATGCTATTTATCAAACCTCTGATCTGCAGCTTGCTTTCTGGACTCTATGGCCACCTTGGGCCTGGCTGCCTACGGGTATGGGATCCGCTATGAGTTTGGCATCTTCAATCAGAAGATTGCCAACGGGTGGCAGGTGAGATATGGAGCAACTACCAATGGCTCTGGAAATCAGTTTCAATAAAAATTCAATTTTATGTTTAAATGCCTAAAATACTGTCCTTTCCTGCAGGAAGAGGTCATTGCAGTTTGACCAAGAGATTACAGTTCTTGGCATTGCACTGCCTTGTCATTCATTATTTTTGTCACATTGTTCAGGTGGAGGAGGCTGATGATTGGCTGCGCTATGGCAACCCCTGGGAGAAAGCCCGGCCTGAGTACATGCTCCCGGTGCATTTCTTTGGCCACGTGGAGCACACGGCAGAAGGAGCCAAGTGGGTCAACACTCAGGTGAGTCTCACCAGGCTGCAGGAAAATCCATGAGACAAATCTAAACTCAGGACTGGCTTTACTCGGACTCTCAAATTTGTGTCTTGTTTATGCCCATATGGAAAAAGTCTGCAAAATACACATATGAATCACAGTTCATGTACAATACTTGTGTAACAGGAGTGTGTTTTCCTTCTCTGCGCTGTGTTGTGTAGATGGTAAATAACGTGACACCACAACCGGTCCGGGGACTTGTTGCATTTATTGGTCTCTGACCTCAAAAATAAATAAACAAAGGTCACGCAGGGAGTTTGCCAGCACACAGTCGCAAAAGAGAGACATTTAACAGAAACAGCACGGCCGGGGACCTCAACAAATACACATAAAACACATGAAAATACATTTGAAGAGTAAATTCAGAAAACGTGGCACACCTAACGCCAAAAAGCAACAAACAAGTCAAGCAGGGAGCAAGCCAGACGCCCACAGCTCCACTTTAAAATTATAACTGTTTACTCTGCACACAGCACTCATGCTAGTGTCACAAGCTAACTAGCATTCCACCGTATCAACTGCACTAATAGTACAATGCAATGCGGGAGGCAAAAACTTTACTACTTTAAGGAAATGAAACATTACAAATACACAACTGTGCAACATACATTACTCAGTGGCACAGAAGATTACTGCATGAAACAGTTTGAGAGTATTACTATCAGTCAAACTAGCATATGACAGGAATTATAAAACATTTAAAAACTGAAGCATACCTCTACAGTTACACAGTCGCAGAAGAGGTAGAGCAGGTAGGGTTTTATTAAATTTAAGGGGTCCCTTCAATGGGAATGAAATCATTGCACACCTCTTGCCTCCGTACTACTCTACCCTAGATCCACAGAGGGCTTGCGAAATTTAAATGCGTAGAGAAATTCAGTTATGAATGAAGATGAATAGTTGAATGTGACACAGTGCACTACAATACAAGCACAGCATTCAAATGGCACTGTTCCTGCGCGTTCCTAAGCGCTGCGCTTAAACAGCTGTCATCTTTGAATGCCTCTAATGCTTCGTGTTGCCACACTCATCACATTCCAGGTTGTCCTGGCGATGCCCTACGACACCCCCGTGCCTGGATACAAGAACAACACGGTCAACACCATGAGGCTGTGGTCAGCCAAGGCCCCCAATGACTTCAACCTCAAAGACTGTAGGCCTCCCTCTCTCTCTCTCTCTCTTTCTCTCTCTCTCTCTCACACTCTCTGTCTTACTCTATCTCTGTTTGTGTGTGTATGTGGGAGGATGTCTTTCTCTCTCTCGGTCTCTCTCTCCGTGTCTCTCCTGGAGAGTGGCAGTATGGTGCTGTAGCTTCAGTCAGGCAGCCCCCATGGTGCAGCAGTCACACGCCTGACACCCTTTCACAACCAGTCTGTGTCTGAGACCACAGCCGCTGATAATAGCACACGCTTGTTGTAGTGGCTGGCTATCTTTGGAGAGTGCAGGTGTGCAGCAGTTGGCACCCCTCCTGCCTGTAGAAATGCTTGTAATGGGTCATCTGAGTGTGAATGGGTGAGTGGGAAAAAGGAAAGCTTAAATATTGATTAGATAATGGGGGGACCCTTTAAAAATAAATACAAGTCACACAGACTTTTCTGTGTTGCCATTATACCACATTTGAATTATGTGTAATATGAGTCAAGACAGGTGAAGGAGAAGTCAATGGGTGTGTTTACATATTGTAGGGTAATTTGGGGGGTTATGGTTACCTTATACTGGGGCTGTGTGTGTGTGTGGAATACCAAGCAATGCCAGTGGGTCAGCACAATACTCTGGAGTGGGCTCAATGCCAGGGTCGCCATGGATACCCTACCCAAGCTTGTGAGATGTGTGTTTTGAAAAGCTGACGTGCACGTCAGGGCATGCTCTGTCTCCACAGTTCGCATAGGCTGTCACACATGTACATGCACAGACACACGTACACATGCCTGCCTGCTTGCTATTGTAAAATGGCAGGATGTATGTGGTTTGTCATTGCGGCAACAGATATTGTTTTGTTTGTCTAGCAAGTTCAGTTAATTTAGCATCTAATTTAGCTCACACAAATTAAAATGGGAAGCTTTAGACGCAGTGGCCACCGTAGGAGTTTCAACCTTAACCATTATGCTTTACTGTTTTTCTTGTTATTATTTTATTTTGTTTGACAGTCAATGTTGGGGACTATATTCAGGCCGTACTGGACAGGAACCTTGCCGAAAACATTTCCAGGGTCTTGTACCCCAACGACAATGTAAGTGTCTGCACTTCTGTCGTTACATAACGACTGTCATCTTGATTCATTGTCAGGATTGGTAAGGCTGTGTGGCGAACAGGAAGAGGTCTTGCATGTGTTAAGCATGGAAGCTAAGTTGAGCGTTAGGAAGGGGTTGGGGTGGGGGTGGGGGTGATGCATTCTCTAATGGCCAAATAAGGACAACTCACTTCTGCTGTGTGCTATGTGGTGCAGCCAGTGACCACAGATTAACAGACACTCACTGACTGCTCGCATAGAGCAAGCTCTAGAAGCTCAATTAACAGAACAGACTCCCATCAGACACAAATGCTTGAGTAAAAAACAGTCGGCTGTATAAGTAGATATTAAAAACCTGTGCTAAAATTAGCCATGACGCATAATTATCAGGCTGGCTGGGATGAGCAGCAGCTTGACCAAGTTGTTTACCAGGCTGCTGAATAATTCTGTTATGATGTGCAGTGGTAAAGGGAGAGAAGGTGGGGTTATTTTAGGTCAACTATCAAGCCAGCATTGCAAGTGTTTGCTAAATTTACCGTAGAAGTGTGAATGGAATTCAGGAATGGGATTCTTTTATATACATAGTTTTTGGAACACTGGTCCTTTTCTTGGTCATTCTACTTATGTTCTGAAATCAAATTATGCTGACTGAATGGTTCCTTGTAGTGTGGCATTGTGGAGTTTTGAATGAGTGTGTCCATTTGTGTGCATGATCCTTCACAAAGGAGCTTTATCTGGTGACAAAATATCACATCTATGTAATGTGATATTTTCTCACCAGATAAAGCTGACAGTCTAGTTTGGGTTAGGGTGTGTTTTGATTTCTTGAGGTGTCGTCACTCCCTCTCTCTCCCTATCTCTGTGTACCATTTGCTGCTCTCTCTCCCGCTTTCTCTCCTTTTTTAAACTCCAATATATATCTCTATGTATCCCTATTTCTGTCCTTGCCTCCCTGTCTCTCTATGTATGTATGTATCTTTATATCTATCTAAATCATTCATCCCTTAAGAGGTTTTTATTCAAGAGAAGAGAGTCTCTCACAGGGGCAGACTTGGGCAGTTTTGTGGTTGCCATGGCTGCATTTCCAAGTCATAATGTCTTGTTTTGTGTCCCATCTGTCTGGGTGTTGTAGTTCTTCGAGGGGAAGGAGCTGCGTCTGAAGCAGGAGTACTTTGTGGTAGCTGCCACCTTACAGGACATTATCAGACGCTTCAAATCCTCCAAGTTTGGGTGCAGAGACCCTATCAGGACATCTTTCGAGACCTTCCCCGACAAGGTGACGATCTGTTGTCCCTCTCAATCTAAGTATTTCTCAGTATGTAAATCTGCTGTCAGTATTATGGATTTGTATGGACAGTACGTATCTTTGCCTTTATATTACTAGTATTCATGTTCATAGTAGTGCATTATTTGTATCTGTATCCTAGCCATTCCTGAGAACAGTTTGAGTAAGCCGTGTGTGTGTGTGTGTGTGTGTGTGTGTGTGTGTGTGTGTGTGTGTGTGTGTGTGTGTGTGTGTGTGTGTGTGTGTGTGTGTGTGTGTGTGTGTGTGTGTGTGTGTGTGTGTGTGTGTGTGTGTGTGTGCGTGTGTGTGTGATCCTCTCTGCTGCTCCCTCAGGTAGCTATCCAGCTGAATGATACCCACCCGGCCCTCGCCATCCCGGAGCTCATGCGCATGCTGATAGATATGGAGAAGCTGGACTGGGACAAGGTCATTTTGAGCGTTATTTTTTTTTAAGATGTTTGTGTAGAGGTAGAGGTTATTTAAAACTTTTGTGTGAGGTTAATCTTGGTTTTAATATTTAGTGCACAAAATCATTTTGAGGAAATACCATCACAGAAAGCAGAAAAACTCTCTTTAGCACAAATACCTTAACCCTACGACATGCAGTGAGTGAACTTCTCTAAGATTGACATGTTAGAGTTTCTACATACCAGGAAACGATAGACCTGTTTGCTTTGTCATCATAATGCAGGTTGGTTTTCGGTTAGTTGATGAAACAGATAAGCCTGTCATCTATCCATCACATTAATGGAGTTTTTCCAGAAATTCTGCTTCGACTATGACTGCTTGTATGTCAAAACAATAGTGCGGTAAACATTTGAGTGAGTTTGACAGACATTTGTAACTCGTAAAGGAAAAACACTGGTGTGTTTATGATAATGTGTGATTCTACATATAACATTGAGCTGAAACTAAATCGTTTAACTTTTGATTTGTTATTATTCGACATGACTAGGCATGGGAGATAACCACCAAGACGTGTGCCTACACAAACCATACAGTTCTCCCCGAGGCCCTGGAGCGTTGGCCTGTGACGCTGTTTGAACACCTTCTGCCCCGGCACCTCCAGATCATCTATGAGATCAACCACCGCCACCTGGAGGTGAGATTGAGACATAGCCCGCCAAAACAATGAATCACATTCGTCTCCAAATGGTGTCTTGGCAGATGCTGTCCTTTTTTTTGTGGGTCACCCTTTCTTTCTTTTCTTTTTCTTTCTTCCACCCTGTGATTGGCAGATAATCAAAGCGCTGTTCCCAGGGGACGACGATCGCTTGAGAAGGATGTCCCTGATCGAGGAAGGAGACCCCAAGAGGATCAACATGGCTCACCTGTGTGTGGTGGGCTCCCATGCAGTCAATGGAGTCGCTCAGATCCACTCCGACATTGTCAAGAGCACTGTGTGAGTACTAGGCAGTTTGAGTATTGGGACATGACTCCTACCAGGACATCCTTTTCTGTTTGACTGTGTCTGCACTTAATGATTGGTTATTGTAAAGTGTCATCTATCATTTCTTTGTGAAGCTTCAAGGACTTCCATGACGTAGAACCGGAGAAATTCCAGAACAAAACCAACGGAATCACACCTCGCCGCTGGATGTTGCTATGCAACCCTGGCCTAGCAGAGATCATTGCTGAGGTAGGCCAGACAAACGTGTGTGTGTGTGTGTGTGTGTGTGTGTGTGTGTGTGTGTGTGTGTGTGTGTTATGTATCAAATGTCCAAGCAGAAAACATGCAGTTTGTGTGTTTCTGCTGCCGACTACAGACATCTGCAGTTTTACCCTAAATTGACTCAAGTGTCCTCAATGCATTCCACAGAAAATTGGAGACGAATTCATGACCGACCTTTATGAGTTGAGGAAGCTGCTGGACTTTGTTGATGACGAGGCCTTCATTCGTAACATTGCAAACGTTAAACAGGTAGCCGCCCCATGCTATCTCTCATGACTCTGTTTGCACTGTTACACTGTCAAATGCTGAAAAATCACCTAATTCGCCCTTCTCATGAAAAATCTCATTAAATCTTCTCATTAATTTCAGCCTTGATTTGCCCTATTTTTATCCTATGCAGGAGTGCAAGCAGAAGCTGGCAGCATACCTGGAGAATGAGTACCATGTGAAGATCAATCCTGAGTCCATCTTTGACATCCATGTCAAGCGGATCCATGAGTATAAGAGACAGATCCTCAACTGCCTGCACATCATCACTCTCTACAACCGTAAGTGCGTCTAACCGAGTTTGACACCACTTAGAGTTTTGCCTTTATATAATTGTCAGACTTTAATCTCACAAAGTATAGTAAATAGTCGGTGTTTTAATTCAGCCTTAAGGGCAAAACATTTGTTCCTTTTTGTTTGACTTCATTTTGAAAGCCATTCCGGAAAAGCCACCCAGGCATAAAATTAGGTCATAGTGACAGCAGAGAGTCTGTGAAGAATGTAGTCAATGAGTATTTGCTGCCCTCTGCCTGTGGGCTGGAGAACTTTCTCATGAGTTCTCAGTGATGGCTCTTTGGTTAACACATAAGGGACCCATCTCCATGAAGATATTTTCACATCTGTTTCTTATTTTGTTTAGGCATTAAAAAAGATCCAAACAAGCACTTTGTCCCAAGAACCGTCATGCTTGGAGGAAAGGTATGCTTGTGATTTTGGCAGTGTTAAACTGCCTGCTTTTAACGTTGAAAGGCTTGTATTAGTGGACATTCTAGTCTTGAATCAGCAACTGTTTGATCCAACTCTGAATTCTGCGCCCTCCTGTCCTAGGCTGCCCCTGGATACCACATGGCGAAGCTGATCATTAAGCTCATCACTTCGGTGGGGCAGGTGGTGAATAATGACCCTGTCGTGGGTGACAGGCTGAAGGTGATCTTCCTGGAGAACTACAGGGTCTCGCTGGCAGAGAAAGGTGAGTGCCCACCCAGACGCTGAGTCCTCAGGTGTTGCAGGGTCATTTAGGTGAAGATGTGCTATTCATGAGCCCTTTGGAAATATCTTTTCCACTCCAGCGACTCAGAATCTTTAAGTTCTCTCTCTCCTTCTCTCTCTCTCTCCATATCTCTCTATCTCTCTCCTTCTCTCTCTCCTCTCTCTCTCTCTCTCTCTCTCTCTCTCTCTCCCTCTCTCGATCCTTCTCATCTTCAGTGATCCCGGCGGCTGATCTCTCGGAGCAGATCTCCACAGCGGGCACAGAGGCCTCTGGGACGGGCAACATGAAGTTCATGTTAAACGGCGCCCTCACCATCGGCACCATGGACGGCGCCAACGTGGAGATGGCAGAGGAGGCGGGCGAGGAGAACCTCTTCATCTTTGGCATGAGGGTGGAGGATGTGGAGGCCATGGATAAGAAGGGGTGAGACATGGGGTAACGTGTGAGGGGAGGGGGTGAGACATGGGGTAACATGTGAGGGGAGGGGGTGAGATATGGGGTAACATGTGAGGGGAGGGGGTGAGATATGGGGTAACATGTGAGGGGAAGGGGTGAGACATGGGGCTACATGTGAGGGGAAGGATTGAGACATGGGGTAACGTGTGAGGGGAGGGGGTGAGACATGGGGTAACGTGTGAGGGGAGGGGGTGAGACATGGGGTAACATGTGAGAAGAGGGGGTGAGACGTGGGGTAATATGTGACGAGAGGGGGTGAGACATGGGGCTACATGTGAGGGGAAGGATTGAGACATGGGGTAACATGTGAGGGGAGGGGGTGAGACATGGGGTAACATGTGAGAGGAGGGGGTGAGACATGGGGTAACATGTGAGGGGAGGGGGTGAGACATGGGGTAACATGTGAGGGGAGGGGGTGAGACCTGGGGTAACATGTGAGAGGAGGGGGTGAGACGTGGGGTAATATGTGACGAGAGGGGGTGAGACATGGGGTAACATGTGAGATGAAGGGGTGAGACGTGGGGTAACATGTGAGGGGAGGGGGTGAGACATGGGGTAACATGTGAGAGGAAGCGGGTGCTTCTCCACAACATTTATGGCACAAGACCATTCTTAACTGTATACTAAAAACATCTTTCCCAGTCCATAACATAGGACTCATAGGGGTTCTTTTCTTCTCTGTGTTTCCTGTATGTCTTTAGCATACATTCTTTTAGCTTCATACACTGGGGTTCAGTCTCGGGAATGTCCCATGAGGTGGCAATACTAAAACATTCACATCTTTCAGCTACTCGCAGGCTTACACAGAAGACTACATTAGAGCAGGGATACCACTGAAAATGAAACTATCCTAAATCAAATCCATAGAAATGTTTCAATGCATAACAAAAGAGTAGTGTGTTTATTGCAAATAAATTACTTTTCAACGGACTGACCTCTCATGTGAGTGGTGATCACCAAAGACTATCCAGTGTTTGGGAGCAGTGGTGGTACTTCATCTCTAAAAATCCCATGTGCAGGTATAATGCCAAAGAATACTACGAGCGCCTCCCAGAGCTGCGGCAGGTGATCGATCAGATCCACACTGGATTCTTCAGCCCCCAAGAGCCCGAGCTCTTCAAGGACATGGTCAACATGCTGATGGATCATGACAGGTATGAGCAGATGGGCTTCAAGGCCTCCGGGCAGCTCACAGTCTAGCCATACTCTGTGCTAATTTATAAGGCAGCGGTGAAGTAAAATGTCAAACAATGCACATTTTTCTTTTATCCACAGAACGACATGTCAGTGAAGTTTGATTGACTTTTGTGTTTGTGAAAAACGTGTGTTATTTTCAGGTTCAAAGTGTTTGCTGATTATGAGGAATACATCGCCAGTCAGGATAAAGTGAATGACCTTTACAAGGTAGGTCACGGGGCGGGGTGGTCTTACAGTCTCAGTAAGACAGGTTTTTGAAGCATTAAGCGATACAGTGCTAAAGCTCAAAGGGTAATTTTGGCTGCCTGGTCAGCTAATTTCGCAGCATTGCTATTATGTAAACAAACAGTTGAAACGTTGGTCCATATTCCTGTGACATGATATGATTAGTGCTGTGTGTAATATCACAAGTAATGGAACTTCCTGAAAGCCCTTCCTGAAGTAGCTGACTAAAAGAATGTTTCTAGCCTGTTTCTATTAATAATAATAATAATAATAATAATACATTTTATTTGTATTGCACTTTACATTATGCAAATCTCAAAGTGCTACATATACATATAAAACAACAATGAAAATTGATTAGCAGAAAGCTTTTGAAAAAAGATAAGTTTTTAGGCCTTTTTTTTTTAAAACATCAGTAAACTGTGGGGCCCTGAGATGGTCAGGGAGGGCATTCCACAGCCTTGGGGCAGCAGCACTATTACGTACTTCCTACTGTTATGGGCCTGTTTTGTGACTCGATTACAAAACCGTAAATATAAAATGCGCCTCTTTCTTGAATGTTTTGCAGAACCCAAAGGAATGGACCAAGAAGGTCATCAGGAACATCGCAGCTTCTGGCAAGTTCTCCAGCGACCGCACCATCTCTGAGTACGCCAGGGATATATGGGGCGTGGAGCCGTCCGACGTCAAGATCCCTCCTCCAAACGAGCCACGCTACAGCGAAGATGTCTGAGACCAGTCCTGCACTATCCTCTTCCTCCTTTCTCTCGTCTTCCTCTTCCTCTCATCACTCCCCCAGTTTCCTAGTCGGACCAGCGGGTCGAGTGGACAACATGTTAACAGACCCAACAAGCCTGTTAGAAAGTTGCCTTACTGCACTTAACCTTTTGTCGTTTAACTTTGGAAAATAATGCGCTTTCACTTCATCTTGAGTCCTTACGCAGCGAGGCGGCTTACGTGTGCCTCATCCTTTTGTACATCACCTGCCAGGCCAGACGTATCGTGCAATTACAAACATTAAGATCATTATGAAATGACACGACATCCTTGGGGACAATAGTGCCGCTAAAGAAGTCATTCAAGCGTCTAAAACAGCAACACTGTAAATTTAACGTAGTGAGGAGTATCCCATTTTTTGGGTAGACGCCAGTTGGATTTTGTAACCATTTTGAGTGACCGCATGAATTAGGAAACCTTTATTTCTTTAAGAGGTCCAGTTTCTACATTGTGTGACATCACGTGTGATGCATCAGGTCATTGTGCTGTTTTATTCTGTTAGCAGTCTGCTGTGATCTTGCACACATCTGGGATTAGCAACATGCTTGGGGCAGCTCAATCAAGTCTGAGGCATTTGGTAGGAATTACTGAGAAGTATCATCCAAAATGTCACCATTTTACTTTCACCCTTTGTCTTATTCGTGCCATGCCTGACCTATACAGATCAGGTCAACCCAGAGCGACCTTTTCAGAGGCACAAGCTGTGTCTGTGAATTGGTAACAGCAAGTATAAGGTTGTTTGTCCTTCACCTTGATGTATGGAATCATTTTGATATATTATGGTCAGATTTAACACTGATATAAAATAAAGACTGTATAAATATATTACTGCTTGTTTGTGTTTTAATGGAACACCTGGTGTCCCTGTTGTGTATTCAGACGCTTTACCAGTGCTGGTCAGACCTGTACACGGTGGATTACACCATTCCACACCCACGTCATGCCTTTGTAGCCTCACCTGCACCCAGCCCTGCTAGACTGACTATACTCATCCATGACGATACATTCTCTACAGATGACCTTTGACCTTTGACCTCTGCCAGCTGAAGGCAACCAGTTCATCTAGAAGTTTAAGGTCTGTTTTACAGATCATAAGGACTTGCCACATGAGGTGCTGGTGAAATTAAGTCTAGTCTGGAGAAAATGCTATGAACAGACCCAAAACTCACAGAGGGGCTGTTTAAACCTAGAATATACACAGAGCAAGACCAGACACCATAATTTTCCCCAAGTCCTTTATTATTGAAAAACATACATACTGTACTGTACATAATATTCAGGTCTATCCAATAAGGTTTAGCAGCTTAAAAATGATTTGTAAACCACTCCGATATATTAGCAAAAAATAAGATCAAGTTACTCTTAAAGTAAAAGGGCAGTTTCAGAACATTTTAAAAATCACGACCGCCTTTAAAAATAGTGTTTGCTAATTTGTGTAGGCTCAAAATTCAGTCTCATCCACTTGCTGCACATAAAACAGGCTTTGGAGATTCAGAGAGTAGTCCATGTCTAAGTACAGTACAGCTGTCAGAGTTCTACCATCTTCAGTGGTCGTTATCAGCCAAACGTTCATTGTCAACTTTATCCATCATGGAACTTAAGAGCCCTTAAGAGTTCACTAATCAATCAGGCCTAGAGAAAAAGATAAACACTCTCTAATCTGATTCCATCTCTTAATCTCATACTGTCAGCCTTTCAGTTTGTAAAAAATAAACTAATTCAAATATTGGCCTCAAATTGATTAATCAATGTGTCTTTTTTTCCAACTTCAATCTATAAAGAACTCATCCCTGGCTGTTCTCTTCGTCCCACTGCACTGGACTACTCTGGGCATGGTGGGAGGGAATGCAGATAGTTTAAACAGTCTGGTCTGTGGCAACCTGAGCCCCATTAGAACATCAACCTGTAAAGCCAATCACTGCTGTCCACCAGCCTAGGTGAAGAAAATAAATACATACTTAATGAAATGTGTGCTTTTGAGTGGGGTAAAAGTGTAAATATCCTGAATATGCATAATTTCTTTCTGATAGAACTCTATCTCCTACACAAAGCGACCTTGAAAGTCACCCCTTTCATTCCTTGCTAAACTCTACTAACATGCACGTTGGACTCCACACAACAGTGAACAGAAGATACCCAAGCATCATGTTAGTCACCAAGGAAACCATTGCAGCCATTTTGGAGACCAATGCAAGTTAAGAGTGTTCTCTCAGATTCAGACTGAAAGAGACAGTGAAAGATCATCGTTGTCATCACGTCACATCACCTATGACCAATGGTGTAGTGGTCCCCGGAGAAGTGGGTATACTCTTCATTTTTTTTAAGCAGCCCATACAGTACAGGATAAACACCCTGTTTTGAGAAGTGGGTATACTCAATCCTGACTGAAAAATAAGTGGGTATACTCCGCATTCCTGCGTATACCCTGGACTCCACCACTGGTCACATCACCTAAGACCCCGTGGAGCTCAGCTCCCTCCACTCAAACTGGGCTCAAAGATGAATATGCACGTAGAGAAGCCGCCTCGGTGCTCTCCACCGCTCAGAGAGCTTTGCCTGTCCGTATAAATGTAACATTAGATAAACTTGGTGTTTATGTAAGGCATGTACACAGTTCTGTTAATGTCGCGTGCAAATGTTTGTCCAACTACCTACTGACCCTTTCGGAGACGACTCTAGCGATCTACAGCAGGCTACATTCCACAGGCTAGCACTGTGGCCACAAGCAATAAATAATCAAGAAAAGGTCTGTGGAAAAAATGTATGCCATTCTCAAACAAAGACAAAAAAAAATAAAACAATCGCCAAGCATATTGCTAAGAATGTCTGCATTAGTATTAACGTTGCTTTGGTTAATGAGAAGGGGAAAGGGGTAAACAAGTGTATAATAGAGGAAGCCGTATTCCTGTTTTTGCGATAACTTAAAATGGAATTGCACTCACATCCCTCAACTAAACCAGTAAGCCCTTCTTCCTCACTCGACTTCATCAGCGCTTCATCATAAGCCTAACTGATTGGCTACTCCACGGGAGGAATGTAAGAAGACAGTAAAGGACGTCTGGACATTTTCATAGAAAAACTCCCAGCCTCAATATTCAGCAGTAGGTCTTTAAATAGTACTGTGACTAATGACATTAACTTGGCTATTAGGGAACTGGGTCATGACTGTTTTTTTTTTTTGCTTTTTAAAATAAATGAAAAAAGTGCAAGAGAGCGTTAAGATCACCAGAAGAGATGTGAAGATATGAAGTGTCACCACGATAGTCCACTGGGCTAATGTGTGAGGATCTGCTGCCACTAGCTCTCTGGTTAATGAAGCTCTTCAAAAGGGGAAGAGGGGAGGTGGTGGTGGTCTCCCTGTCACAGCCACAAGGCCCTCTGCTCCGCCTCCGCCAATTACCCCGTCCGACTGCCGAGGCCCCGTGTCATTTCTGCTCAAAAACCGCCTGGCGACGGAGAGGGAGAGGAGAGGAGAGAGAGGCACTTTAAGCGATTCGCCCCGGATCACTTTCCTCTCCTAATCAGCACGAACGCAAACCACAAAAAAGGTCAGTGACGCAGCGATGCGCTCCACTTTGCTCCGGGTAAACAAACTCATGCCACGAATCAACACAAAAGCTAAACTCTGATGAGTGAACCCAAATCCCCCCCCCTGGACTCTTTTTCTCATGATTCCCCAACAAGAGCAGAACCTGCACGGCTCTCAACCGCACCCCACCCCCAGATCATCCCCCTCCTCCCTCCCCTGGCCTTCAACTGTAATCGCTGGCTCCAGCGGCTGGCTGCCATGCCTAGGAAGTGAACAGGGCTCTGAACCGTTACAGGTTTCTGACAGTCACCCGGAGAGCTGGACAATCGCCCATGCCACTCTTCTCAAGCGCAGGGGGGCTGCCAGTGAATGAGCGTGGGGGGGGGGGTGGGGGGGGCTGGTCCAACCAAAACAAATGACAGGAAGTAGGATAGACCCCTGGAGTCACCGTTGCATGAGAAGATGCTGACCACTGACCTGCTGTTTGCTATTGTCTCTGTTAGTACACGTTGAAGGCTACCACCTTCTTCTGTTGTAACATTACTCATTCATTAAATGCCTCAGAGTGCCTTATGAGGATAACTGTGATAAGACTAGTGTGTGTGCGTGTGTGTGTGTGTGTGTGTGTGTGTGTGTGTGTGTGTGTGTGGGGGGAGATGGAATATATCAGAAACAAAAGGAAAAATAAGATAAAATAAAATGTCCATACATTGTACACTTTCAAGTATATAACTTCACAAATATAAAGTTGTGTTGTGCCCTTGATCCTCCACAAGGCGCTTCAGAAAAAACATTTGGATTTCACATTATGACATCATGTCCAGAGGTTAGAACTGATTGATGAGAGCGGTCAAGTTAGAGATCAGTTGCAGTGGCAAGACGTTCAAGAAGGTGTGGGAATGGGGCTGAATAAATAGAAAAAAGCTAATGCGAACAATAACACACAACACTGGCCCTCCGACTCTTCCCCACGGTAACACAGCACTGGCCCTCCGACTCTTCCCCTCTGTAACACACACCACTGGCCCGCAGACTCTTCCCAGATTCATATGTCATCCCTTCATTCTCGCCTTCTCTCTCTTTCTCTCTGTCGTCCTGCAGGAGTGTCAGTAGTTTAAGGGAATGCAAAATGAATGGAATGGTACCATTCTTCTTTCAGTTCATGCTTGTGTGTGTGTGTGTGTGTGTGTGTGTGTGTGTGTGTGTGTGTGTGTGTGTGTGTGTGTGTGTGTGTGTGTGTACAGTACTAGATGTGTGTGTGCATTGCATATGTTTGAGACGTATCTTGTACACAACTTCTAAACTTGTGTTCATGTTCTTTTGAGAAAAAGGTGTGTTTGTGTGTGTGTGTGTGTGTGTGTGTGTGTGTGTGTGTGTGTGTGTGTGTAAGCGTGTGTTTAGGGGGGTGTCCAGGAGGCGTTCTCAGCTACACGTGGGGGTGTGTTGTGCCAAGGAAGTCACTAGAGGAGAGACAAAGAGGGGAAAAGAAAACCCCCCCACACACACACACACACACACACACACACACACACACACACACACACACACACACACACACACACACACACACACACACACACACAAGAAAAGATACTTAAATTAAGCTTCATCTCGCCCAAGACTGATGAAAGTTCTCAGCTGAAGGACGAGGAGACAGAAACCTCATTAACCCTCATCGTCCTCTCAATTGATACTTCAGGTTCAGTCAAATTTATTATCATATATTGATAATTTAAACAGATAGGTATGGTTCAGTCAAATTAATTATCATATATTGATACTTTAATGAGATAGGTAGGGTTCAGTCAAATTGATTATCATATATTGGTACTTTAAAAAGGTAGGTAGGGTTCAGTCAAATTGATTATCATTAATCACATCATGTCTTGGTGTACTTGGGGGGGGGGGGGGGGGGGGGGTCTACGCTCTTCAACAGCACAGATCTCTATTCTGTGAGTCGGTGTTGTGTTCTGACACTTTCAACGTTCCTTTAAATGGCTACAGGACCTAATTAACCAGACTTTAGGAATGAGCCCATGCTGGCAGTAAGGCTTAATGAACTGTGCAAATAAGGGCTTATGTTATAGGTAATAATAACTTAATAAAATAATTAATAATTCTTAATAATTAAACTAGAAAATGCATTTCCTGAAGGAAATACCAGTGCATGAAATGCAAAAGTTAGGAAAGGAAGAAGAAAAGAAAGAAGAGTGAAAGAAGGAAAGAAGAAAGGAAAGAAGAGTGGAAGAAGGAAAGAAGAAAGGATAGAAGAGTGAAGAAAGGAGAGAAGAGAGGATGAAGGAAAGAAGAGTGAAAGAAGGAAAGAAGAAAAGAAAGAAGAGTGAAGAAAGGAAAGAAGAGTGGAAGAAGAAAAGAAAGAAGAGTGAAGAAAGGAAAGAAGAGTGAAAGAAGGAAATAATAGTTGAAGAAGGAAAGAAGAAAAGGAAAGAAGAGTGAAAGAAGGAAAGAAGAAAGGAGAGTGAAGAAAGGAAAGAAAAGTGAAAGAAGGAAAGAAGAGTGGAAGAAGGAAAGATGAGTGGAAGAAGGAAAGAAGAGTGAAAGAGAAAAAGAGAGTGAAAATATTGAAAAAAGGAGATAAAAATGGAGTGAAGAAGAGAGATTGAGTGTGAGAGAAAGTAGACTGAGAGGGATAGAGAGAAAGATGGAGAGATGGAGAGAAAAAAAGTAGAGAATGGAAGGTGTCTTAATGTTCCTAGTTACAGTTAAATTGAGAGGGACAGAGAAGAGGTTCCTTTGATTTGGCGTAGCTGTCAGTGAAGCACAGGTGCAAGCCAGTTTAAAGACCCTATTATGATGGCATAATGGCCCAATGTAAGTCAATGGGAAAATTTTGATTCGTTTTTATTTAATATCTTAAAAAGTATAAAGTTTAGAAAAGTGAAAAATACATAGCATAAGTGTCCTTTACAAGAACTACGCGACAAAGTTTGAATGAAGTTTCTACGTTAAGCGGTTCGGGCTGAATTAATCGCAGAAAAAGGTAAGAAGAATAAGAAGAAGAAGAAGAAGAAGAAGAAGAAGAAGAAGAAGAAGAAGAAAATGCCTAGGAATAACAATACAGGGCATTTCATGCACTGTAATTAAATATTCTTAATACTTCTTATGTTATAGGTGCTGCGATAAATAGGGTCTGAACGCCCATGGGCCTGTGCTGTACCTCAGTATATGTGGCAGCTCGGTACTCCTGTAGATGAACTTGTGTCTGTATCCCAGGCTGACGGGGAAAGGGATGAACTGGACTTTGTGTCCACTCAGGCTCTTGGACTGGGCCGCGATGTTGTACAGCTGAGCAGAGGGGAGAAGATGGAAGAAGCACACATGAGGATCTACTTCCAGCTGACGATGCAAACCGGAAAATTACATTCAAAGCACTAAAGGTCATCTGAATCAGAGGGCCCTGTTTTGATGGTGAAAAAAAATCGGCCTGTTCTGCCTGGGATGGGTTGTCTTTAACTCCGGTGGTAAATTTTACTTTTTCTGTTGAGGCAAGGATTTTGGATATAGGCGTGGTGACCTATTCTTCCCTGACGGGGAACATTTGATGCGCCAATCATTAAACCATCCCTGGTTCCGGTTGGTTTATTTGGACCCGTAGGTAGATTTGGTTTGAGGTAGGGGAGTCATCATCCATCTAGACACACATTTTACAAACAACAATTGACACAAGTATTACAGTTATAGAGTATTCCAATCAGTCCTCAACCACTAAAAACTACAGTGGAAATAAAACATTTTTGCTTCTATATCATCTCTGCAATGCTGCTGTGACTGCTTCATCTGAGTAATCGCTGCTGGAACAAAGCTATTTTTATACCGCCTTGTTCTGCACTTTGGGACTATAGACCTTCATCCAGAGGGAAGAAGCTGAAGCTCAGTGTGCAAAGGGTGGGAGTCGTCATTTATAAATGAACCAGTTATCCGCTTTAACTGTCTGGTCTCCAGGTTAAGTTGTGACTCACCAATCAGCCTCTAAGACCATTTAACGATTCGGTTCAAAACATTTCTCCTTTTATGAAGACAGGTTTCCATACCATGACACCAAAGTAAAAGATCGATTCAATAAAAAACAAGTCAGAATAAGATCATCAACTTTGCGTCACTGTAATAGGACATGTTAAGCATGTAATAAACATAGAATAGAAAAGCCGTTATTGTATTTGAATACAAAGGAATCTGGATTGGCATACAACGAAATTTGCATAGAACGGTTTTCCATACAACAAAAAGTTTGGACGTTTAAATAAATTCTCCAGAACGGACGTGAGGTGGACTATATTAATTTGACAAAAACAACATTAGCTTGTCAAGGAATCTAAGTGCAAAAAAACCCTCCAAATCACATACCCTGATTAACAGTAGAACTGTTATTTTGAAGGAATTTGCTTGGGCATTTAAAAACAGGTTTGACAACCGAGAATTATTAGCCAACAGACTAAGTTGTTTTAAACAATAGAAAAAGCGCTCTGGTTTATTCCTTGTAAAAGCACTCCTGGTGAAGAGTGCCCAGAACCCACGACGATATTGGCATCCATTGTAATCTCGTCTGACGCATTCAGTTTCAAAATGGTGCGTGTGTGTGTGTGTGTGTGTGTGTGTGTGTGGGTGTGTGTGTGTCTGAGGTTGATGATCCATACCTTCTTTCCCAGGTGGAAGGGTACAACCGTGTCGTCCTCTGCATGCAGGATAAGAACAGGGCACGATATGTGGTTCACGCTGCAGCAGGGAGACAGAGAGTGAGAGAGTAGGAGTGAGAGAGAGAGAGAGAAAGAGGCCACAATCTGAGTGATTGAGCTCACATGGAGATCTGGCTTAAACTCCATTTTGTAAAGAAATGGCAGGACCGTAGGGCAGAGGTGACCTACAGTACCCGTGTAAAAAAAAAATCACACTGGCAGCAGACCTGCTAACCACACTGTAGATATTTAATGATCTTTCCCAGGCCTGGTCTTCTTTAACAGGGTACACAGCAGAGCCTTCACCTCCCCTCCCCTCTCCTCCCCACCACTGACAGCACAGCATCCAACTGTTGAAATGCAAGAGGCAAAAGAAAACCTACTTCTCGTCGCTGGCAAATCGAATATCATTTGCTGATATGGCGTCCAGAAAGAACCAATCGAATCCAGGTAGGTATCTGTAGACCTGTAGCAAGGGAATGAAATGAGAATGATTTTATTCCTGTTTTACTGTAACAATTCTGTTTCTAAAGCCAAGAAAGACAGGGCTACAGCCGACGTGAATGTTTACCATTGAGAAAGGATGGCTTTTGGCTTCCTCACGAATATTGGTGAAGGGAGACTCCAATATCAGAGAGTCTGGTGGAGTTCCTGCAGATGGGAAGGACAGGAATTTGACTTGAATGCTTTCAAAAGGATGTTTGAATCGAACACTTAAGTACCCGAATGGAACCTTGGAACCGGACCAAATCAAGCTGTAAACAAGATGAAAGCACTATACTGTGTACAGGAAGCCTTGTAACTTTCCCCCTCACACTCCTATTGTCAGCGCAGTAGACTGTACCGCGCTGGGAGAGATAATGTGTTCTTGAAACTGAGCTGGACCTTCAGGGAGGTGAGAGAAACCTACACCTCGGCTATAATTCAGGAATTGGGAACCTGATGCTGATGGCAAAACAGGACCTGGGGGTAATCAGGTGTGTGTGTGTGTGTGTGTGTGTGTGTGTGTGTGAGAGTGTGAGTATTTGTGTGCGGTGTGTGTGTATGTGTGTGTGGTGTGTGCGGTGAGTGTGTATGGTGTGTGCGGTGAGTGTGGTATGTGTGTATGTGTGTATGGTGTGTATGTGTGTATGTGTGTGTGTATGTGTGTGTGGTGTGTGCGGTGAGTGTGTATGGTGTGTGCGGTGAGTATGGTATGTGTGTATGTGTGTATGGTGTGTGTGTGTGGTATGTGTGAATGGTGTGTGTGGTGTGTGTGTGTGTGTGTGTGTGTGTGTGTGTGTTGGGTGTGTGGTATGTGTGTGTTTGTGTGTGTGTGAGTGTGTGTGCCTAGAGACCACAAAGGCTGATCCAGTGCTTCCTGTGCTGGCTGCATGCCTTCATGACCGCATACCAAACAGACCGAGCCTCTGATAACATCCACTCTGATCCTGCCACCGCTGTGGATGACCCTTATCTCCCCCTCTCTCCCAAACGCTACCAGTCACCCCCACAACAGCCCCCCACAAGAGCCCCCCACTCACCCCCACACCAGCCCTGAAAGCACAGTCCTCATCTCCCCCTCTCACCCACAAGCCCACACTGACCCCCACACCAGCCCCCCACTCACCTCCACACCAGCCCCCCACTCACCCCCACACCAGCCCCCAAAGCGCAGTCTTGCACACAGGAGAGGACATTTGGTTAAAGGTCCGCTGCTGAATGCTTTTATAGCCTCTACTGAAAGTGTCCCTTTCTGCTGACACGTCACAATTGTGCAGAATAGCGGCTAGTGTAGGGGAGTGCTGAAGAGGGGGGAGGGGGGAGCAGCAGGTTGAGTTAGAGCCCTGACTGGGTTATAAGAGCCTGAAGAATTCAAGGCTATGGGGAGAGAGAGAGAGAGAGAGAGAGAGAGAGAGAGAGAGAGAAAGATGGCTAAATTTAGCCCTGGAATAATGAGCACACACACACTTACCTTGCTCACACAGATGTCGGACGAGGTTTGTGGCCACGCTAGGGGAAAATAGAAAAAAGAGAGTACATCTGATGTCACATGAACACATCTTATTAGTCATGATTCAGCAACTCTCTCTCTCTCTCTCTCTCTCACATACACCCACACACACACACACACACACACACACACACACACGGTCTTTCTCACTTACCACACACACGCAAACGCACGCACACATGAGATTTAAAATCCAGCAATAGCAAGGTCAAAAAGACAAAAAAAGGAACAAGGAATTAAGCCAATTATGCTATTGTTCTGCCTTATTTTATAATTGTATATATATATATAAATATATATATAAATAAATAAATGATGAGGGACATCAGAGAAATTGGACAAAATTGTTTGTAATTCAGCTTTTCTCAAGATAGTAGCAAGTCCAGCTAGTTGGTCAACTAGTCATTTTATTCTCCCGAACAGAGAGTTTTGTCCTCATTGGTCAGTTTAGACGTGTGGGTCTCAGAGCTTCCCCTCCCGGCCTGACACTCACCCCGTGCCCAGCGAGTGGCCCCAGATATAGAGGGACTTCCTGCCGATCTTCTGCTTCACCCACTGGTAGATGAAGAGGGCATCTGAGGTCATGCCCTTCTCAGAAGGACTGCCATCAGAGTCGCCCCAACCTGAAACACACACACAAACACACACATTTCAATTACTGTTGTCCAGACACAATGAACTGAAAATAAAAATAAAAAAAACAATGCAGAAATTCCAACTTACCCCTATAATCAAACGTGACTACATGGTAGCCTAATGAACTGAGCACCTAACAAACAGAGAGAGAAGAGCTGGGTTAGCATTTAGGAACAAGCATTATGCTTTCCTATGCTATGGGAAATAGCTTGGATATGTTCTACTGCTGGCATTAAGCTTGCATCTGCAAACCTGTGGTAAACCAGGACCTTACGAATAAGAACAAGATGCTGAATGCTGACAATAATCACAGCTTTTATTTATTTTTGTACACAGGATGCAATGTAAATCAAGAAAACTCCACCTTAATGAGGTTCTAAACACATGAAACACACCATGCTTCCCTGTCAGACTCTCCATTTGTTGAGTTAAATACGCTTCCCTGTCAGACGCTACATGTGTTGAGTTAAATGCAAATGTAACCGGCAACAATTAATGCCGATGTCATCCACCAGTAGTGATATCTTGCAGCTGGGTGTGTTCGCTCACCTTGTAGAGCTGTACTCTGTGGTCCCCTCCCCTGGAAGAGTATAGAGATGTTACTTATTAGCGTATAGCACAGGAAAGATCACAGTCCATACCAACACCAAGCCTATGGAACACTTTGGCCAGGGGCTGAGTGATGTGCCTCTTTGATTCCTTCTAGCCATTGACAAAACCTTAAATACCCAGGTCAAAGGGATGACCCCAGTGAATGTGGCTAATACTGGAAACACTTAAGCCCAACTCTTATTCAGCACAATATACAATCGTTGCCCTGGATACAGGCACCAGCCATACTGTGCTAAGGTTCTATTTAGCAGAAAACCTTTAGCATCTTCCCAGAGGTTCAAGCTTGGGAGGTTTATATTTTAATTTAAAGTTAAGAGCCCAATTACTTAGGGCTGCACACAAAAGAGACTTCAAATCAATACAACATAAATAATAAACATAGTTTTTGTTTTTGGTGTATAGGTGTGACGGATGCTCCGGCATGCTCCTAATACACGTAATCTAGAGGAAAAACGGACACTTCTGATCAATTGCTTACCTGGTGCCGGCGTTTCCATGGAGATAGAGCATGACGGGATGGAAGGACTGGAGCGTGTTCTCGTACCACTCGCGGTCCTTCCCCTGGGCCTCCTTCCACATGTGCGCGGGGACCGTGTGCCTGAGGGACACACACAGACACACACACACACACAAAGGCAGAGAAATCAGACACTGCAAGATGACACGCACAACAGGCACTGCATCGCAATGGATAGCTCAGGATCAGATGGCCGCCTTTAGTCAGAGGTTGCATTCGAGACAGATGTTGGTTTTAAGTTTGGATAAGGAACAGGGCTTTCTTTCTTTGGGGATAATTGTATATGTGGTTGGTTGTAGTTTTCTATTCTATTGTATTCTATCTACATCACCCACTGTTTTTGCAGTGCAGACCAGCAGCATGTTTTCCTGTATGGAACACATTGGTGGGTGAAGTTCAAATCAGGCATGGCTGTTCATTGTGCAGACATCACCAGCTTGCACTTCGGATGTGCAGAAGACCCAAGGGCCCACTCTGTCCTTTTCACTAAAACAGAATGTCCCCCTGCCCTGTGCTCTGTGTCCTCCACGCAATCACTCACACAGATAATAGCTGACACAATCTCTCTCGATCACTCTCTCACACACCCACACACACCCACACACACACACACACACACAGTGTGTGTGCAATAAGCCGTGCAACTGTGCCCTCAGACCTAAGGCACTTTTCACACCCTTACAGGCGACGGCTCTAGGGTGAACAAGGGAGAGAGAGAAACACAGAGAGAAAGAAAGAAAGAAAGAAAGAAAGAAAGAAAGAGAGAGAGAGAGAGAGAGAGCAGAGGAGGGAAAACAAGAACAAAGACTTCTAATTCTGTCCCTCTCCCCTCGCTTTGCTTTGCTGGCTCAGCGAGGATAAAGGGCATTCGAGCCCCTGGGCATGGGCATTGGTGCTAACGTACCACACGCCGATGTTGACGCCCTCCTCCCGCTGCAGGTAGAAGTTGTGGGTGTGGTTAAGGCCCTGCTCCTGCGGCCGCTTCAAGTCAATGAAGTAGGGCATCCGTACTGTGAGGAGAGGAGAGGAGAGGAGAAGAGAAAGGGGAGGAAGGGGAGAAGAGGAGAGGAGAGGAAGGGGAGAGGAGGATGCCGAAAAGAGGAGAGGAGAAGAGGAGAGGATAGGAAGGGGAGAGGAGGAAGCCGAAAAGAGGAGAGGAGAAGAGGAGAGGATAGGAAGGGGAGAGGAGGAAGCCGAAAAGAGGAGAGGAGAAGAGGAGAGGATAGGAAGGGGAGAGGAGGATGCCGAAAAGAGGAGAGGAGAAGAGGAGAGGATAGGAAGGGGAGAGGAGGAAGCCGAAAAGAGGAGAGGAGAAGAGGAGAGGATAGGAAGGGGAGAGGAGGAAGCCGAAAAGAGGAGAGGAGAAGAGGAGAGGAGAGGAGGAAGGGGAGAAGAGGAGAGGAGATGAGAAGAGGGGAGGAAGGGGAGAGGAGGAGAGGAGAGGAGAAGAGGAAGGAGAGAAGAAGAGCATAGGGGAGGAGGAGAGGAAGGGGAGAGGAGGAGAGGAGAAGAGCAGAGGAGGAAGGGGAGAAGAGGAGAGGAGATGAGATGAGAAGAGGAAGGGGAGAGGAGAGGAGAGAAGAGAGGAGGGGAGGAAGGAGAGGAGAGGAGATGAGATGAGAAGAGGAGAGAAGGAGCGGGGGAAATCGAAGGGCAGAAAAGAACAGAACACGTTAGTTTACACCATCATGGCTGTAACTGCTGTAGCGGAGACATATGACATATGAGACTTTCTGTGGGGGGGTTTTGGTGTTAGGTTAAATCAGAGGGGGGGGGGGGGGGGGGGGGGACGACTGCAGAGAGGAGCAGCTCTGGCGTGCGTGACTGATGTTTCACAAGACAGCCACCCACCGCAGACTTCCTGTGCAGACAGTGCAGACTAGCTTTGTTCACTTCCTTTGATACCACACACTGCCTGTAGGCAAGGGCTGCCACCTCTCACTGCGTGCGGAGCAAGAAGCCTGCTTTAAAAAGCTGACTCGTGTGGCCAGAAGTTCTATTTACAGACCCTGAAGAGATTAACGCCACTAATATGAGCTGATCTGGTGGCGCTTTAAAGGGCCAAAAAGATCTCCATGCTGAAGTATTATAAGTCTTATAATTGTGTTTTGTAAGTGATTAGCATAGTTTGGCTCTTAACAGCGGCCCATGTGGCCACTTACATAGCAGATGAACTAGTGACTCATGAATTTTTTAACTGTGACTGAGGACGTTTCTCCTTCTCCCCAAGCTGGCATGTGAGGGGCTGAGGAGGCTTCTAGGGTTGCAAACACACACACACACACACACACACACACACACTCTCCAGGCTGACATGTGAGGGGCTGAGGAGGCTGCTAGGGTTGCAAACACACACACAAACACACACACACACTCTCCAGGCTGACGTGTGAGGGGCTGAGGAGGCTGCTAGGGTTGCAAACACACACACACACACACACCCCCCAGGCTGACGTGTGAGGGGTTGAGGAGGCTACTTGGGTTGTAAACACCCACAGAGAATTTCGGATGGAGCAGCCCGCCTATTCCGCCCCGGCAGATGGAATATCCGCTGCCATGCTCCACTTCCGTATGGGGTTCCACACAGTGTTCAGTTTCAGGGTCGGTCGACATGTGCTCAACGCTCTTACGAATGTTCTCACTCAAGCACACCTTCACATACACACACACACACACACACACACACACACACATATATGTACTCACTCACGCACACATTCACACACACACACACACACATGCACACATTCACACACACACACACACACACACACACACACATACATATGTATACAAACACACACACACACAGTTGAAAGTCACCCTCACTGATGTACAATAATAGATCCTGACTGCATTCAGGGCACAACTAAACCACTATTACAATTGCTAAGGGTCTACCAAGTCACAGAAAAAAGAAATATCTAGTGACGGAGTTTTTATTTTTAGGATTACTATTACGTTTACTATTATTATTATTATTATTATTAATAATAATAATAATGCATTTTATTTATAGGCACCTTTCAAGGGGACTCAAGAACACCTTACAAAACCCAAGAAAAATCAGCAACACACACACACACGGATGTTAATATGAATATGAGAGAGAGTGAGAGAGAGCGAGTGTGAGGGAAGGAGAGAGAGATGTGGTCAGAGCATGTACAAGGATAGCAGTAGGGCTGGGCGATATGACGATATATATCGTGAGGACGATAGAAACGTGTCTATCGTGACCTTTCTCCTCTATCGTTTCTATCGTGATAAACTTATTTTTTCACTATTACAGCTAATATACATTTTAATATAATTTCACATCCTAATATAACATTTTGCTTTTCTTATTATGCAAACTCTAAGTTTATACAACTGTAAAAAAAGAATATTAAGATACATTTTAGAGAACGTGGTTTTGCGACACGACACCGCTTTACATTACGCTGCTTTGCATCATACGCTTGCGACATGATTGACGGTGAGAGCCCGCGAAATTTAATTCTGGTTTAAAAAAAAAATGAATAATGGACGCGCTGCAGGAAGGTGGTGTAACTGTTACCACAGCCGCTGTTATACAATTGGGCATCGACACCCATTGCTAATGACAGCGTCATTACTTTATTGCAGCAGTGAAAATCAAGACATTACAGACGTGCAAATGCTGGGGTGGCCCATTCAAATCAACGGAACTTTTTTGAACATTTTGGAGAGCCGTATAATACGAGTATAATACAAATGTAGCCATTTATTAGCAGATTCTGTTCCATTTTTCTCAATGATGGTCAAATAGTTGTAGTTTAAGATGCACTATTTCGTTAGTTTAGATTTCTTTTCAGTATTTCAAAAGTGAAGGAGCTGTGGGAGCACAAGAACAGTGAGCATCTAGCAGCGATTATCATAGACATAGCATATGTGTATATGTCTTTGGCGTTTATAGCTTAACTATCTAGATTCTAAGTAGCATGGAGGTTTTTTTTGGTACTCCACGTAGATCATAAACCCTTGAAGATAAAAATGAAATTGGTTGGGAAATGTAAACGCTAATATGCTTTTTATCCAGATAAAACGCAGCTCCATCGTTTACTTGCGTTTGTTTACAGGACCATCTTCACTGTTGCACCAACGGGCTGAAGCGGTCAATGGGGCGTATGTGTAATGGAATTTCTTATTTTTATACGTGGCCATATAAGAAAATGTTTTTCTCATCATTATTGCTATAGCATATGAACAAACATTGAAAAGATTTTTTTTTAATTAAATTAAACTTGATTTATCTTCTGAAAGTAGGCCTACATTAAAGAACCACTAAAAGTCACAAGCACTGGACTAAATGTCATGCACTTTGTTTTAATCTTACTATTTAAAGATTCAATGGAAACGTTCAGTACAATCTGCGTAATTGTGGTACAGGTCGTGATGGATCACACTTTTAAGTACACCCCTATCCAGTAAAGCAAGAGGGCATATCGTGATATATATCGCTATCGTGATATAAAATAATCCATATCGTGATATATGTTTTTTTCCATATCGCCCAGCCCTAGATAGCAGTACTGTGTAAGAGATGGGTGTATGCAGTTGATATTGCGTAGATGGAAATAAGCAGGCAGAGTGATGTGAAAGTGTGTCATCCTTCACACGTTGCAGCACACATCAGACTCTTAACTTGTAGAGACGGAGGAACTATGGAACTGTCAATAATCAGAGAAAATAAGTAGGACCAAAGTCGTTTTAGTACCTATGACAGTTTTACACTCACACTTTTAAGTTAGTACAACTAATATTATATTTCCAGTAGACTATCAGATAGGGAAAAGGGTTGAAGAGTGGAGCTTGGTGGCTTGGTAGACAGGTGGAGCTAGGTGTCATCAACGTAACA
>NC_137910.1:10665878-10810878 GCF_963457725.1 Sprattus sprattus | reverse complement strand
AGAGAGAGAGAGAGAGAAAGACAAAGGAAATGTGAGAAGAGAGAGAGAGAGAGAGAGAGAGAGAGAGAGAGAGAGAGAGAGAGATAGATAGATAGATAGATAGATAGATAGATAGATAGATAGATAGATAGATAGATAGATAGATAGATAGATAGATAGATAGATAGATAGATAGATAGATAGATAGATAGATAGATAGATAGATAGATAGATAGATAGATAGATAGATAGATAGAGAGAGAGAGAGAGAGAGAGAGAGAGAGAGAGAGAGAGAGATGAGAGACTGAGAGAGAGAGAGAGAGAGGTGATCTGTCTGGTCAGCTGGGCTGGGCTGGGCTGGCACAGTGGGCTGAAGTACCTGCACTCTTAACACCCCTCTGGCTAATGTGCTTAGCGGAGCAGCCAGGTCACACAAATCTTCTGCCATCTGGGCACAATTATGCTGGTGGACATGAAAGGGGGGGGGCAGCAATCAAACTCCACGTCCTGCAGGACCAGACTGACCGACTGCCTGGTGCAAGATCACATCAGGTGTCCATGTGCATCCCACAGGTGCAACAATGGAGGCATCTTTGGATACTGTGCTTTCAGCATGCCAAGTCTGCACAGAAGTATTAGTATGTGGGCTAGCATTAAACATTCTGGGGTCGTGCTAGGCTTTGTAGCCTACACTTCTGTCTTCATGTGATGCATGTTGTATGTTTGTTGTATGTTGAACAGACATGAAAAGATGTCCTCTTAGGTTGTGGGTGATGCAGTTCTTGTTCTGAGCGGAAATATTCAAAATGTTGTGTTGGTGGCCAAACACACCACAAACTAGAAGAGACACTGGACGTCCTGGAAGAACCTGGTCCACCCAGGTCACAGTGCACAGCAATGGAAGACTGCCGTCCACAAACAATACCACTGTTTCAATGATGAAGTGAATTAAAGTCATCCTCATCTAATCCCCACCAACTACTCTCCCCAACAGTTCTGTGGTCCCCAGAGCATCAGCTTCATTAACCACCAACCCCAGCCCAACACACACCCACACACACAAACACCCCGTTCTGCTCACCCCCTGCCCTGGCCAAGGTTACAGTGCGACTGCCAGGACCTTGAGACAACTGTGGCTGGCAGAATGGGTGCAATCAGAGCCGGGGGCACTAATGCACCCTGACAACGGAGGAGGCGAGCACAGCTTGGAGCGGGATCACTACGGTGACCCTGTCTGCCTTCGCTGCAGTCTGGCCTGCGGACCAGCGGACCAGCCGGAGAGCTGGATGGGGCTTGGAGGGAGGCGAGTGGATATATGGTCGGGTTCGGATGTTTGATCAGGAAGCTGGTTGTGTGCTTGAATGACTGCTTGGTAAACTTTGTAGGTTTCAAGAAGACTGAAGGGCTGTCTGCTAAGGCTACTGAAAAATAGAACCAGCATTTAACATAGTAGGCTTATAACTGAGGTATTTTCAAAATCACGGTTAAGGCAGCAAGCTTTCAAGCACAGATGCCATCTTCCTGAACAGTTGTGCTTTTTCAGCGGTCTATCGCTTACTGCTTGGTAAGTCTCCTTACCAAACTCTCGGTTAAGACAGGTTACAGTAACAAGGTGGGGTCACTACAATATTCCCCAGGACAAAAGGCAAAGATGGTAAAGAGGTAAAGATTTGATCTCTTGTGCACACATCTCTAATGAGCCAAGTGAAGACTTCAAAATCCTCACTAAGGTTGGATGAACCTTCCGGAAGGTGTCAGATTTCAGTCTTACTCAATTTCCGCAACAATAAGAGATATTTTAGTGTCTTGGATATAGATCTGACTGCAGCTCAGGGACTCTGCCAGGCATCTAAGGTATCCGGCAAGAGCCTCGTTGCTAAAATTGTACAACAGTAACGGCACTGCACCCGCCCCCACAACATGCCCGCACGCACGCGCACACACACACACACACACACACACACACACACACACACACACACACACACACACACACACACACACACACACACACCTCAGCAACAGACTCTCTCCACCAAAAGAGTAATGCTGATGAGCAGAAAGGATACAAAAATATCTGCAGTCCATGACACAGCCAGTCTAAAGGCACAAGCCCAACTCGCACACACAAATAGGGAAAATGAAAAAAAAGACAGAGAGAGAGAGAGACAGACAGAGAGAAAGAGAGAGAGATAGAGAGTGTGAGAGGGAGAGAGAGAAATAACATGGCTTATCAAAACACACTAATTCAGAGTGAGCAAACAATCAGCTGATTCTAAATAAATACTGAAATCTCTGGTCAACAATGTTTCCCTTTGCTGTGTGTATTGTGCTGGGTGTAGCACAATACACAGCTTTATCAGCTGCCTTGGCTCAGTTCAGTCTCTGCAGCAACTTGCTGTTGCATGTTGCACCCACTCCTTCAGCGTGAGGCACTGCTTTGGAGAGTTTGTAGATAAGACGGGACTCTGGACAGCATCTGATCTGTGGGCATAGTTCTAGATAAGGCAAACAAATTGCCACTGGAGAACTGTCAGCGAATATACGGGTGTCCGGTACAAGAGCGCTGCAACACAAAAGACTCAGGCACGGTTTTTAACACAGACCTCTGGCATGAAGGCCATCACGAGCAGGAGGTTCAGTTTGATCGGTGAAAACAATCAACAAAAGAAATTGCCTTCTCGTGTCATGGCATAAGGATGGATGGAGGCTTCCGGACGAAAAAGCACCTGTCTCTGTACTTCACATAGACTCGTTTCAGCTGGGACCTGCCAGGTATACTAAGACAAACAACCCACAGCATCCTCCAACTCAACACAGACGCAAAGTCACAGGCCAGAGAGAGAGACAGTCGGAGAGAGAGAGAGATAGAGAGAGAGGGGGGGGGGGGGAGAGAGAGCGAAAGAGGGAGAAAAATAGAGAGAAAAGGTCCAGACAGTAAGGCAGAGGACTTGGCCGGGAGGCCTCTTCACTGCAGAACAAATCAATCATCTTTAATACTGCGATTAGGAATTAGGGCGCTCGCTGCCAAACTGTGGCTTATTTTGTTAGTTAATGCATGCATAACAGCGCCGGACTTGAAGTCTCCTCCGCTTTCTATCGGCAAGTATTCCTACAAGTCCTTTTCCATTATGTAACAAGGGCTCCTGGTTTAAAATAGATACCCTCTTGTGCTTATGAAATGCACAGCCTACCTGTTTTGTGCTGTGTATTTTTATGGCTGTGACAGAGATCCCTACATCAGCAATTGTGGCTGTAAATTGTGTTGTTTCAGGAAGCCATTATTCAACAGCAACCGCATGGCTGAAAAAGAGGTGTCGCTGACCTAAATAAAGACAGCGAGTGCAGTGCTGAAAACCATAGAGACACAGACATGTATGAAATGTTTTTTTTTTCCCTTGTTCTTCTGCCTATCTGCTATAATACACCATGACAGTCAAGCCAAAGCCACCACACGCACAGCGTCTCTCTCCCCAGGGAAGGAGGGACAACAATAAGGTGGCAGGGATAGAAGCCTGGCAATCCAGTTCTTCAAGACCCACTCCTGCCGTGGAGTTCAGAGGGAGGGTGGCAAGTGCTGAAGGACCATGAACGGTTTAGGCGGTTTAAGGAACAGAGACAATAGAGGGGTAACTGTGGTGTAGATGAGTATTTCTCTCTCTCTCTCTCTCTCTCTCTCTCATTTTTCCCACGTTCCATCTCTCTTCTTCCTCTATCTTCACCTCCCTACTTCACTCATGCATGGCTGAGAGTCTCTGGCTCCGCAGCTCAGCTCCTGTGGATTTTGACACAGATAACACTGCACGTTATGCCCCCCCCCCCCCCCCCCCCCCCCCCCCCCAGACCTTGGAACAAGGCAACTAAAAAAAGGAACAAGTCTCAGATCTGCTACCCTCTAGTGTTCTTGAATACTGTCAAGAGTTCATTGAGCCAGAGGGGTTGTTTGAGGGGGGGGGGGGGGGGGGGGGGGTGTTGGTGACTGGTTCCAAGAGGAGTCCAAAGAATGACTCAGATAAGACGTGCTAATCATGAGGAGACGTGTAACCCTCCACCAGGGGCGGAGTGGGACACAAAAATCCACCGTGACAATTCTGACTGCAACGGCCCACCACCGGCCCATAACGTGCCCACAACTGGCCCAACCCGCATCCCCTCCTCCCAAATATAAACTACAGAAACAAACGGGCGGCTTTTGATCATTATTGTTAGATTTAGAGTTGATGTGTGGGTGAAATCGCGTCCTGTATTGGCTCAAATGTTATGCTAATTCGCAACAATGTGTCCTGTCAACTTACTCGCACCTAGTTGACGGCTGGTTGAATAAATCCGTAATTCTTGTACATTTTGATGCACTTTCCTCCAGCATCCGCCTCTTTTTCAGTCTGGCCTTTTTGCCCCCTCCTTTCTCCTTTCTCTTATGTCCCTCCATCAGGACCGCTTCACCTGCTCTCTCTCCCTGATAGCCGCTAATTTATCTCCCTAGGTTCACTTGATAAAGGCAGAACGATACGCATTTCCCATGATGCTTTGCTCCGACTATTCTACATTCAACAAAAAAAAAACGAATTAAATCGCTGGCCAATTTATATTTGTGGTCATGAAAGTAATGGAGCGTCTGAATAAAAAGAATGACATCAATATAGGAGGCTAAACAAAAATCAGAAGGTTGGATTGATGGGAGTGAGTTTGACACTCACCATAGATGTGATGTACAGAGACATATAGTGCTATAAATAATGGTTGGGCTGCTCGCTCTTGTAACTCTCTGAGAATTTAGAGATTTTCCCGGGACCAGGATTTGACGTATATTCAAATTCAATGGGCCGCTCATGAATTTGATGCGACGACTGCGAAGGCCGGTCTGCAGGCTGGTTCTTGAGAGATTATTGGCCTACCGGCCGACCGGGAAAAATCCCGGTGCTCCCGATGGCCACTCCGCCCCTGCCCTCCACTATCAGTGAGTGAAACTCAACCAGATCTGTCAGTCCCGTGTGCAAAGAGGATGGGTAGATACAGTTACTGGCTAAATGAGTACAGAGCACAAAGGTGTGTGATTTCACTTTCTAGTCAAATCACAGAGGCCCTGTGGAAAGAAGCAACTTCCTCCACAAACAGCAATTCATTCAGACTCATTTATCATCCAAGCCTTTCTGTAGCTTTTGGCAAAGTCTATCTGTAACATGTCAACACTGACCAAATTGACCTAGCTGCTGCTACAAATTGAGAGAAAGAGAGAGAGAGAGATAGAGAGAGAGAGCATTAGAAAAAAGTCTGATGGTAACGTGTATGAATGACATGAAAGATTTGATGGCTATCGATGCAAGCACTTTCACAAATTACCTTTTATACTGATATGACCAAAAAAACACCTATTTTAATGAATGCTGCTGATACCAAAATAAAATGGTTAAGAGTAAAAGTATATCAGTACAATACTTAGCTCTCAGCTCTTCAATGTAATGTTAAGACCAAAAGTCTTTTAGCTAATGTTCTATTATTGCAAGTCAGCCCAAAAGCCTCGACCTCACATGACAAATGCAGGCCAGGAGTATAGCAAATCGCTTCTGCTGACTCGGCGTCCCATTCACCCAATACCCTGGCTGACACACGAAGGGGCTGGGGGCTACTTCCCCCTGGGCTACAGGCAGCCTCCTCAAAGACACAAGAGCTCTACTGCGCAATACAACCGCTCATCAGATCCGTGCACACAGTGTTGGTTAAAGTTAGACAGAGCTGGTAAATGTCACACTTTGCTCCATCATCATACTGCGGCATTCTGATGCATTGGGCAACAAACTGAAATAAAGCAACAGGATTTGCCAAAGTAATCATCTTGCACAATGAATCTGCATTAAAGCAAAACAATTGATAAACGAATATATTGCTACTGGATGTACTACTCTCAAAGCTATAAAATACACAATAAAAGGAAAAGTTGGTTCGACAGGTTCGCACTGGTCCTTTTTGAGGAGACACTTTCAGATTCTTACCTAGGTATTGGTCTACAAAAAATATGCAAGCAACTGCATCTACTTTCTGACATTAATGCAAAAATAAGTTAGCCAATTATTTTGAACATGGATTAAAATACATAAGAACTACATCTACTTTCTGACATTAATGCAAAAATGTATTTGTTAAATATTTTTGAACATGGGCTTTACTTGTCCAATTGTTAACAGATTGAACACAGTAACTCCGGCTTGTGGCAATACTGGCAGCTATATAATATACTGCATGGATTCATGACTGGGTATCGTTTTGAAAACACCAGCTCTGGGAACAGGCAATGAAGCAGGTTTTCTAAGAAACAAGCCAGGCACTAAGCAACACAGGAGAACTAAACCCCTTTGTGTGCCAGTACCTGTTCCTTATTTCATGACATTAGACTGTTTAAATTATTTCACAGGACTAAAGAATTCTCAGGATCAGGGATAACCTTCAGAGATTACACCTGTGGGACACAAGAGGAGAAGAGCGTGGACAATAATCCCAATTAAGTGACACCTTTCACTAGACTATAAATAGAAGATATATCTATTATATAATAATATATAAATATCTACAGTCACTGTGTGGAGATACATTTTGAAGGCACATGCCCACAGTTGACCTTTGGGCTTAATTGTGTCAGGTAACATGCAAAGTAGCATCAGCATCCTGTACTTTAATACAAAGCGCCGGTCCTACAGCAGTCTATTTTCAGGTTATCGACAGCATCTTAACTACTTTGAGTGTAGACTGCAAGTCATCAGACACCGTACCCAACGTTGTTACCACAGACACGAGAGAAACGAGAGACTTTCTTATACAAGAGGTCGTTACAAAGTAATGACTGTATTTCGGTACTCCATGGATTCCTTTGAACACACTGCATCCAAACTTGAAACCGGGGAGTGTGACAGTAGAATGTCTTGTGGTGATCAATAGCCTAACGTATTTATACAACGCGTGGGATACAAACTACATTCTACAATTAAGTACCAAGATCGATTGTTCGATACGGCATTTATTTAATTATATCCCAAGTGAAACTCATTGGAGAGCTATTGCAAAACCCGTCTGGCACCCTGGTTAATAAGATTAACGAAATATTTAGCAAGCAAGTCCACAGTTTGTTCGTTATAACGGGTCGATATCTCACCTTCTGAATGCACTACCCATCGTCTTATTCGAGTCTACAGAATCGTATTGGACTCCAGATTCTGTGCTCCCCTCTCCTTTCTTGTGACAGTGTTTCAAATTGCTGTCCAGCACTGTTTTGGTAGCAGAGCTGTCATTATCCTGAGTGAGCGAGTTATTCCGCTTTCTCATCACTGAAATCTGAAGGACCAATGGAAAAAAGAAGAGATCAAGTAAATATCACCGCAGCAACAAAGACCGCTTCAACCTTGCTAAATTTCGTTCTCTAGGCGATGCAGGTTTGTTCCCTAAAGACGAAGGCAGCCGCTGTCGCTGGAAACCGCTTCTAAGTGCAGGAGGCAGTGTACGCCGCCGTTAACTCCACCGTTGTATCCACTCCCAGCGCAACTGACATTCAGCACTTTTGCTACATTGTTTGCAGAAGTCCTATATCTGCAGAGACCAGCTGATCAGTTCAACCTTTCCCCTAAGTTCCAACTGCAGCCAATCAGAGAAGACCTGTCAGCCATGTTTGCGACAGTCGTAAAGTTTGCTTAGCAATAGCATGTCGCTGTAATTGTATACTCGTAAGAGTCACTGAGGGCACTAAATCCTTAATGTCCCTAAGTGCTGGTTGTCAAAACAACAACCCATGAGTAAACGTTGAAGAATGGCGTGGGGGGGGGGGGGATTATGATGTTCAAATATTTGATTATCCACTTTCCATTACGAAAAGGATCTGCCTATGTCAAATCCTTGGGTCGATTTGCTAATTAGCATGTCTTGAGAACCTACAGCGGTTGAGCGTTGTCTCATTAAGTATGGTTGTAGTTACCTTAGGCGGTTGTTGACAGGTAACGTTAGCTATAGTTTTCTTATTCATTGAGTCTGTATCATTCGGTCACACAAACATTGCACAACCCCCGAGGTGCATATTATAAATCATAATAACCACTGTAACGTTTAAACACACTCGAGAGAGAGACAGGCATCTTCCGTTTTGGGAGCTTCAGGCACGGTTCAGATGACGATAGCTTTACTGGCTAGAAGGTTTGGCTAGCTGTCATAGCTAACATTAGCTAATTAACTAGAAACGTAAAACACTAGTATGCTTTAAGTGAAGATCGATCTGAAAGGTACAAAACACGACTTAAATGTGATGAGAAATTCGCCTCAATTGGTTTTGAAGTTTACGATATAAGTAAAGATACTCAAGATACAAGTTTGAAGAAAAGTGATTATAAACAACCTGTTCATCTTGAAACTTCTTCAAAGACTATCCATACGAGTTGCATAAGCTTTCATGAATGTCCCTTACAGTTACCCTTACTTTGGGCATGGTCACATGATCATCACAAATGTGTTTTTGCCGCGAAATTACTCGTTTGTGTGTTTCACTTACTGAGGCTACTGGACCATTTGGGCAATATTATTGTTTTCTTATTGACTGTTACATTTGTAAAGATGTTTTGTGAAAAAGCAGTTGAACTTATCCGAGAACTTCATCGAATGGGTGACGGGCAGTTGCCAGCTTTCAATGTAAGTGTGTGAACTACGCTTGAGAGCGGTCTCATTTTGTCCTGGTTATTATGCTAGCATCAAGCGTCATAGTTATTTTGTTGGTAACGTTAGTCGGAGTAAAATCACTGGATGCTAACTGCCTGGTGTTTTCAAATAGCGAGTTATTTATCGAAATTATATTTTTCATTGAAATAGGAGGATGGCATCCGACAGGTCCTTGAAGAAATGAAGGCATTATACGAACAAAATCAAAGTGATGTGTAAGTATGATTGACGTATAGCCTTAGTCTACTGTTAATTAACGTCGAATTTTAAACTCTTGTCGGAAAATCAGAATTAGACTTGTAACTTGTTTTTGTATGTATTGTTAAATTGTCTATTCGAATTCAAGTTCTCTGTTTTTGTCTGTCGCTTTAGAAATGAGGCGAAAGCTGAGGGCAGGAGTGAACTGATTCCTACCATCAAATTCCGTCACTGCTGTCTGCTGAGAAACCAGCGCTGTATCGCTGCATACCTGTAAGTGCTGTGCCTCACCGTTGTCTGACCCTTGCTCCTGACATGTTAGTTAATTGGGTTGTATCGGCTTTGTGTCAAATGGTCTCCCCTCTACAGCTACGACCGCTTACTCAGGATACGAGCACTTCGGTGGGAGTATGGAAGCGTCCTTCCTACAAATATTCGTTTTCATATGTGCGCAGAAGAGGTATGTTCGCTCATGCAATTCACTGAATTTGGTTTGGTTTGATAACTGCCATTCATAATCGTTTTGTGGTTTAGGGGATCATTAAGATTAGCCTCTTTCCAGATAAAGCTATGTTTGAAGTTGATGCATCTTTGTCATATTTACATTTTGGAACAGTTGGACTGGTTCAACCAGTATAAAAAATCCCTCGCCACCTATATGAGATCAATTGGTGGAGACGGTGGTCTGGATATAACACAAGACATGAAACCTCCCAAGAGCCTATACATAGAGGTGAGTAAGATGCCGAGGTGCTTAGCAAGCACTCCGTGGCATTGTAATTGTCACTCAATTATGCAGAACAAGATATTTTGTCATGCATGCTTAGTTGTTGATTTCATTAATTTGTTCCTCTTAAAAAAAAATACCTCTTATGCTCATAATTTTATTTTGTGAGACTACCGGTACTAGAATAGATTTGCATGCAATATCTATTCAGTTCTGTCTGAAAAGCTTTGTTAGGCAGGCCATCTGAGGCCACATCTACAGACTGTAGCTCGTCTCAATTGTCAAATATTTTTTTACCTTACGGTGAATGATGGGATTTTGTTCCAAGAATATTGGATTTTTCTTTGAGATTAATTTTTTTGTGTAGGTGCGCTGTTTGAAAGACCATGGTGAATTTGAGATTGATGATGGCACCGTAATCCTACTTAAGAAAAATAGCCAGGTATGCTTCAACAGGATAGGTTTACTTCCTATTCTAATTTGTTCCCAAGGTTGAGTTGATTGTGAATACACTGATAAATGTTTCAAGAAAGCCGCTTCGTCGTGTGTGTGTGACATAGTTCTCTAACTCGTCCACGCATTATCTGTCTGCAGCATTTTCTCCCACGTTGGAAGTGTGAGCAGCTGATTCGCCAGGGCATTCTGGAGCATGTCATCTCTTGAGGTCACGACAGGAGGGTGTAGAAGATGTACAGAACTAAGTATGGAGAGAAAAAAATGGTTCTGAAAGCATATGTGTTCAAGGGAAGAGGTTTTACTTGGTAAACATTTGTACATACATTTATACAATGATGTAGGACAAAAATAAATTTACATCCTACTTAACAATTACTCTTTTTACAATAATGTCACCATCTGGGAAAATTTCTGAATAGTGTTTACCACAATCTGTAATGTTCTTTCCACAATCCTTTGCAATTCTACAAGCTTGAGTTATCCAAAAACAATTGTACAGTAGTGCATAGAGATTTCAAAATGTGCAAGTGTCAAAATGTAGCACCCGTGTATCAAAACTATACATTATGAAATACTGTACTTTTGGTTGCTATTACAAGTTTATTAAGAAACACTTTCATAAATATTCATTCATTCATCCAGACATGATTGTGCCAAACTTAGTTCTCGGATCCATGCTGACAGAAGACATAGTGGGAAGATAAAGCAACACCCTGATTTCCCTGTGATGTTAAGATTGGGAATGATTCCCAGGCAGTGCTTGAACGCATCTCCACATCTACTCAGAGGTACACAGGGGACTGGGATTTACCTGGGAGGGGGGTCACTGTCACTGTACAAGACCACATGTAGCTCGAGACTACACTTCATCCATGGATCTACAACCACCCAGTCATAGGATTATATCATGGGTTTTAAGAAAGCAGTAATATCTTGTCGCATGGTCCACTACTGGTCACTTGTCTCAACCCACTTCATCAGACACGCTATTAAAAGCACAATATTTGAACCTATTATTGAAACCTGCAACACGTCTTACAGCTTCACAGGAGGTGAAAAAATATATAGAGCAAAACAAACTGTGCCCAGTACCCTAGATGAAAATATATACCAAGTTACCTGCTTGGAAAATATACGCGAGGGTCATTTATTGCTTTGGGGTGACGAAGGACAATACAGCACGTGCTACACTACGCTGTGATCGCATCCTACTTGGGTGTGGAGAAAAGAGAGAGGTATGTCACAATAGAATATGGCTCTTGTGGAAGCTTGTAGGGAAAGAAGTGCTCTATGCCGACAGGGATGCAGGAGCGATTTTGCGTAGGAGTTTGTTCAGAGCAGCCACCTTCTCCTCGAGCAGGAAGCTCTTCTTCTCGGCGCTCTTCTGACGCTGCTCCGTGATCTGCAGAGCCTTCATGAGCTGGGAGTTCTCTACGTACAAGTCCTTCAGCAGGAGGTCGGACTTGGCGTTTTTGGTCAGCTGAAAAGTAAAAGAGGGACCCAGAGATGGCGTGGATTAGATCATAAGATAACGTTGAATTCTTTCAATTATGACAAGAGTTGCACAACAAATCACTATGCAGGCCTGACTGAAACATAACTGCTGACAGTGTAAGTTTCTTGGTATAAAAAGAACCGAAAGCCCTCACAGTAAATACACTTAAGCAATATAGCACGAGTGGGAGTGGGGTAGGTAAGGGATAATCCCACGGGTGGTGTTCGGCCGTAGCCATCGAGGCCGAAGGCCGAGTGGCGTAGGCAACAACACCTGTGGGATTATCCCTTACCTACCCCACTCCCACGATGGCTATATTGCTTTTATAAAACAATTCTACTGTCAACAAATTAACATTTCAACACGCAGTTATTGATTAAAAATGGTTTATTTCGCCATTGTTTCTCCGCAACAAAATAGTTCCATTGTCAACGTCTTGGTTTGGAATTTTAAAAACTTTGAATTAACGGTTATCATCAATGCGAATGTTTCATCGCGGAGTGATTTATTTTTAGCTGTGAAAAGTCCCGTAACTGTAGGTATGTTGACGAATAACCTATAGCATGGAACGTCTCTCGTCCAATCAGAAACAGCTAAATTACGCGCTAGAACCCAATTGTTTTATAATGGGTATTAAAATACACAAGTTACTGATGTAACTCACATGAAATTAAACCTGCAATGTCCCCTAACTCAGTTTAAAGTGGCATGTCAATGAGGCAGCTGAGGAGAGCTGGCTGTAACAGTCGGGTCCGTCCGAGCCACTTTGTTTCCCATTTACAGAGCCAGAATTTTACCTACACACCAGACTTTTCTTTGAGCGCACACACTGGGCAGATAGCTAGGGGGTGCAATAGAATTTAGCTGAATTCAGCAAAAAAGTGTAATCAATCATAATCAAAAACTGCACCTTCAACAGATTTAGCCAAACTTTGTGTCATCATTTACCCAGCTTCAGTGATGTGAGCTCCTCCCTAATCCAGGCGCTTTCAGTGTAGTATGGATTAATGCTATATATATAGGCCAATTACAATTCAATGGAACAGTTCCAGCCAACAATGAATACAGTGAATGGCATTTTGGCAGAGCCAGGCCAGCTCTCTACAGCTTAAAGATAACATTGACTGAAAGATTGAATGAGGCAGTCATTAGCTTGGCTGACGGAAACATGAACGTGCACTTCCTCAGGAAAGGACTGGATTTCAGGTGTGTCCTGACAGATTTAGGACCTGTAGGTTTGAGAGATGTAAACCGACCTGCTCTTTTAGCTGAGTGACCTTCTCCTGTAACATCATCCGAACATTCTTCAGCTTCGCCTCCACCTCCTCCATCCTTTCCTGCATGTGTCCCATTACTTTCTCATATTGCTCCTGCGAGGGAATTGATGATTGTAAAAATGTTATCACAGATATTCAAAATGTTTTTTTTTTTTTTTTTTTTGTCGTTGTAGCCTTTTTAAAAATGAAATAAGACTGAAAACAAACATTCAAGTTATACTCAGAATAGGGAGTTTCACAGCCGTGTGAGACTCCTGAAAATGGGCAGAAGACGAATGAAACTGTCGGCAGTTGAAATTGGATAACTGAATGAGTTTGTCAAATTGTTGATTGTCTGGGGATTTAAATTTAGTACATCCTGCCCATGTATTGTGGGTCACACTCTGCAGTGCCAGAGAGTGTTAAAGAGTTGGTGTATGTGTTTGTGCTGGTCAGCCGCGTACCTGCTGCAGTGCCATGCTGTATGTGTTTGTGCTGGTCTGTCTGCGTACCTGCTGCAGTGCCAGGCTGTATGTGTTTGTGCTGGTCTGCCCGCATACCTGCTGCAGTGCCAGGCTGTATGTGTTTGTGCTGGTCTGCCCGCGTACCTGCTGCAGTGCCAGTTGCGTGCTGGCCTTCTGTGCCTGGGAGCGGAGCAGCTCCTCCAGATGTTGCCCCCTGCGCTGCTGCTCTGCCAGCTGGGCCTGGAGGGGTGCCAGCTGCTCCCTGGAGCCCACCCCAGCCTGCTCCCTCATGTCCTGCACCGCCCGCGCGTGCTGGGCCTGCGCCAGGGAGAGGGCTGTGTCTGCCCGCAGTGCCTGAGTGACAACAAACAAACAAACACACACACACACACACACACACACACACACACACACACACACACACACGTCAGCTTCACTTAAAGTCTGAAGCTCCCAATTCTATAGCCATGTGAATTATGAAGTCATAACACTAAAGTCAAAGCCAGAGGATAAACAGAGATGGGGCAATGGTCACTGACCATGTGATTATAAAAGTTGTCAATTATTTTAGTTATCATCTGTATGAATGCACCACCTTCAGTGGCTGTTTTTTTTTTTTTAAATCCTCAAGAACAGTTCAAGTATCAGTACCTGGCTTTCTGAGTGTTCTGTGATTGAGGGGGCATATTTGGCTATGTTTTTCATTTAAAAAAATAAATGGTTTGCTCACTTGATCCTTGGCCTCCTGTGTCACCGTCTCTAGTTGTGCCTGTTTGTGTTTCAGAGTCAGGCATTCGTGTGTCAGTTTCCTCAGTTCCCTCTCCTGAATCTGCAGCTGTGCCACCTAGCGGAGCCAATTAAAGTGTTTACGTCCAGTTTATTTTGAACATGGGTTGGTTTGGTGCTAGTCTCTGCACAAGTGAGGAGTTCATGAATTCACTCAACTCCACTTTGGATATTTGTCACATTATCATAACCAAGGTGCATCACCGGAATGGAAAATGGTGCTTCTACCTTTTGAAGTAGGTCCTGGTTTTGTAAATGAAGCCTTCGGCATTCCTCTTCCAAAGCTCGAGAGGTTTCATCCTCGTGCTGCCCACGGCTCTTCTGAAGCTCCTCCTTCTCTCTACACAGCTGACCCAAGCTCATCTCCAGTTCAATGACCTGAAGGACACCAAGTACACACACACACAGCCATGTAATCTGTTGTTGTGTATAAAATGGCAACTTGTGTAGTTTATATAATGATGAATTGGCTCCATTCATTTCTCTGAGCGTGGCAAAAAGTAGAAAGCATGCATTCGTTGGCTACCTTGTCCTGAGACTCTTGCAGCATTCTCTGAAGTCCAGCAAGTTCCTGGTTGTGAGCGTGATTCTCCTGGGATGCAGCCTGGAGCTGGGAACGATTCTCCTGGTATGCAGCCTGGAGTTGGGAACGCAGCTGTTCCGTCTGAGTGTCCACAGCACGAAGTGCTTCCTGGAGTTTCTCAACCTGTCAAGACATTAAACGAGTTCATTGTTTAAATACACAGAACCACTTACATTCAACTACTAAAAGTTCTAAGGAAGGCAAAATGACCCCTCCTACCTTGTGGTTTCTCTCCTCAGCCTCCTTCAGCAGCTTCTCCTTGTCCCGCTGGAGCCCCTGCTGTTTCAGGGTGAGGCTGCTCAGCTCTGCCTCAACTTGAGACAACTGCTGAATCTGTATTCCACACACACGGCATTAAGATATCACAAGGACAGACGGTCACAGACTCAGTGTCATTCATGGCTAGCTTGGACTCAAAGTCAAATAAATGTCAAACACCCATCCCCAGATGACATTTAAATATTACAAAAGAAACACTTAAATGTCAAGATCAAAATGTCGCTGCGTTCATATACTCCGTATGCTCTGAAGCACCCTACTATAAAGAGATGTCACATCTGGCTATGCCCAAATGGATTCCTAAAACTAAAGGTCTACACCAGTTTTAGTGATGGCTGATGCTTATCTCAGCTTTGAGTGTCAGGTACCAGGCCTCCGTGACCATACCTTCTCCTTGGCTGTCGTCAGCTCTCTCTCCAGCAGCCCACGCTCTAGGTGCCAGCTGGCCTGGAGCTGGGATCTCTCCCGGTCCTGCTGACTGGACGCCTCCTGCAGCTTCTGGACAGTCGTCTTTTCATCCTCCTGTTCGCGGCACACCTGGGCCAGACGTTCCGTCAGCATCTGGACAGCACCCTGGTCGGCACGGAGACGAGAGTTCAGCTCAGCGTTTTCACTGCTGAGTTGGAGGTTCCGCGAGCTGAGGTCCAGAACCTCCTCGCGGTGTTTTGCATTCTGAGGAAAAGTAAGATGAAGAGGATAAGCTGACTTGTAAACTGCCGCTTAAGACAAGTATGGCAGTATTAAGAAGTTGATGATGACTGAATGAATGCACATTAATATGTGCCTGGCTTGCTATGCTAAAACGCAAAAAGAACAGACAAAGTTCTGTATGTCAAAGTGCTTGGCGAAATTGAAGGGACAGGGTCAAAATCAAATGCATTCAGTAAATTTAAATTTAGTTATGTTGCACCCTTCGGCTGAATCCATTTAAATTCTTTTTTTTCCCTTACCAGTCTACACTCAAAACCCCAGAATGACAAAGTGAAAACAGGATTTTAGTATCTGGAGCTAAATTGAAGTGTCTAGTGTCATAGCAAAAGGTCTAAACACTCATGTCAATATTTCAGTATTTCCTTTTTAATACATTTGCAGAAATGTCAAAAACGCTTTGTCCTTCATTGCTTTATCCTGTATTGAGTTTAGATTGATTGAATTTAAAATGATTTTAGCATAAGGGTGCAACATAACTAAATGAAAAAATTAAAGGGGTCTGAATGCTTTCTGAATGCACTGTATGTGTGCTGGTTGACAGAAAACAGGTGTGTGTGGAAGCACTCCGATCATTATGAATAAACATGAGATGATTCCAGGAGAAGAGGGGAAAACATCTTCACCTCTTTGTGTAGCTTTTCCTCGTCCTCCCTTTTCTTCTCATGTTCTCGCTCAATGTCATCCAGTTTCCTCCTGGTAACACACAGGAGTAATTACATGTTCATATCATAAAGTTTATATGATACAAGTATGCATCAATGTCCCTTAGGACACCATTCTTAGATTAAAACACACCTCTTTTTGTCAACCTCGTCTTCAAGTGATTTCACATCTTGTTGTAGCATAGTCAGTCGGTCTTTTAGTGCACTATTCTCAGAATTGACTTCATCAAGTTTAGCCCTGATGCAACAGAACAAAAATGTCAAGAATTATTATCTCCATGATGGAAAGGGAACATCAAAAGGCGAGACTGATGGATCAGCATTTATGCATTTTTCTAGTCAGTGAACTGAAATAATCTATAATCAGGTAAATGCAATTTTCTTTCAAACACACAAAAAAATGCTTTCAGTGTTCAAAGCAATCAATCTAGATTAGTTGTGAAAAACTAGACTTTCTGGGACTCGTGTTATTCGCAAAATTCTCTACCATGCAATCAAAAGAAATCATTCAGTTAGTGGATGGAGCACATGTTTCACACGTTTGTGGATTCCATAGCGGTTGAGCCGAAACTGTGCAAGAGAGGTGAAGAGAAAGAGAATGCAGTTAATGACCATTCCATTAGACACGCAACATTCGGACAGAAAAAGAAAACTCAAAAAGTTAGACACTCTTGAAGCTATAGTTATTCAGTTCATTGCATCCGACGTTCAGCAGGCAAAATGTCTCAGATCACGGCGGTAGGGGGTTAGTCATTGTTTTTTATTGGCTCGTTTCCTGGGTTACCAGTCCGCACGGCAACAAACCTGTGTGGACTGGCAGGGTCCATGGCCACCTCCAGAGCCATGACCAGCTTCTCCATCTCCAGGAGCTGCTCCTTCATCCTCGTCTTCTCCTGCTCACACTCCTCCTCCACCCTACTCAGCTCCTCTTGGGCTTTCACTAGGGACCTCTGAAGCTGACTGATAGCTCCTTCTGTCTCCTGTCTAACAGCACTGAGCTCTTTCTCCTTGTCCTCCAGCAGACTCCTCAGCTCCTCCACCTCCCCTGAGAGACTCTTACCCTGCGCAAACAGGTGCATCTTCTGCTGGACCTGGCCCCACAGCTCGTCCATCTCCGCTGCCCGGGCCTCCAGTTGGGCCCGGAGCTCCTGCACCAGGCAGTCTCTCTTCCCTAGCTCCTGGGTCAGGCGCTGGAGGTCCTCCCTGAACCCATCGGCCTCGGCCTCCATCTCCACAATCTGTGCAGACAGCTGGTTGGTCAGTCGCTGGTAGGCAGCGTTTTCCTGAGCGAGGCATTCCCTCTCCTCTTTGTCTTGCTCCAGCGTAGACCGGACGCCATTCACCTTGCTCTGCTCCGATCGAAAGGCCTCCTGCAAGCTTAGTTTGCTCTTCCTCATTTGCTCAAAGTCTTGCGTCATGCTTTGCAAGCGCGTCTGCAGGTGCTCCAGGTCCGTGCTCTGCCTCCTCCGCTCCTCAGTGAGCGTGGTTCTCTCCATCTGAAGAGCTCCTAGCTCAGCAACCTGTCTTGTGAGTACTGCCTCTTTGCTCCTCACTGCCTCCTGTGTCTCCTCCATGTCTGCCCTCAGCGCACTCATCTCTTCATCTCTCTCCATGAACTGAGCTTGCTGCAGGGCAAAGGCACTCGAAAGATGGTTACAGTTCCCCTGTATTAGTTCCTTTTCATCCCGCAGCGCGGTCGCTTCTGCCTGTGTGCTCTCTAGTTCCTGCTTCATCTGGAAGAGCTTACAGAGCAGCTCCTTCACGCTGTCCCTCTCCGTCTGAAGTTCCTTCTCCTTACAGAGCAGCTCCTCCACTCTGTCCCTCTCTGTCTCAAGCTCCTTACAGAGCAGCTCCTTCACTCTGTCCCTCTCTGTCTCAAGCTCCTTACAGAGCAGCTCCTTCACTCTGTCCCTCTCCGTCTCAAGCTCCTTCTCCTTATGGAGCAGCTCCTTCACTCTGTCCCTCTCCGTCTCAAGCTCCTTCTCCTTATGGAGCAGCTCCTTCACTCTGTCCCTCTCCGTCTCAAGCTCCTTCTCCTTACAGAGCAGCTCCTCCACTCTGTCCCTCTCCGTCTCAAGCTCCTTCTCCTTATGGAGCAGCTCCTCCACTCTGACCCTCTCCGTCTCAAGCTCCTCCTCCTTTCTGAACAGGTCTGAGGTCAGGCGCGTGATGGCGGAGTCCTGTGACTTCAGGTGGACCGTGTTCTCCTCCAGCTGCTCACACATCTCCTCCAGCTTGGTCTCCAGCCGCTTCTGCAGCTCACATGCCTCCACCTCCACCCGCGCCTCCAGCTCCCCCTGCGTCTCAAGGCTGCGGATCTCCTCCTGCAAGAGCAGCACTTCCTCTTGGTGTGCCTCCTCCAACATACTCTTCTCCAGGTCCGCCTTGTGACAGATCTGAGCCTGCTCCTCCTGCAAAAGCAGCACCTCCTTTTGGTGCGCCTCCTCCAACATCCTCTTCTCCAGGGCCGCCTTGTGACAGATCTGAGCCTGCTCCTCCTGCAAGAGCAGCACCTCCTCTTGGTGCGCCTCCTCCAACATCCTCTTCTCCAGGGCCGCCTTGTGACAGATCTGAGCCTGCTCCTCCTGCAAAAGCAGCACCTCCTCTTGGTGTGCCTCCTCCATCATCCTCTTCTCCAGGGCCGACTTGTGACAGATCTGAGCCTGCTCCTCCTGCAAGAGCTGCACCTCCTCTTGGTGTGCCTCCTCCAACATCCTCTTCTCCAGGGCTGCCTTGTGACAGATCTGAGCCTGCTCCTCGCTGACGCGCTCCTCGTGACGCATGCGCTCCTTGCACGCCTCCTGCTTCAGCTCCTGCAGGCGGGCCTCCCAGCGGCCCTGGTCACAGCGGTGCTGCTCACTCCGCTCCTGCAGGTGGCGCCGCTCGCAGTGCAGCTGGTGCAGGAGGCTGCGCTGGGCCTCACCATACTGCAGCTTACACTGAGAGAGCTGCTTGTCTGCCGCCTCCCTGATTCAGCACACATTCAAAGCTTTTACACTCACTTATGTACATTTACAATGAACGTGCAAATCATTTCATGGACGCGTCTACACACGCACACACACACACACACACACACACACACACACAAACAACCAAACACACACACACACACAGTCACAATTCAGCAATTCTCACACCCCCACACACACACACACACACACACACATACATACATACATGCACAAACACTCACAGGCCTATGGAGGCAGTACTTCAAAAACATTGAAGGACACAGTTCCCCTTCTTGCTGCTGAATAGAGATTCTGTATTGGGGTTGGTTATGTAAATGAGTCAAGGCTTTTAGGTGGTAAGACATGCAGAGTTGGGGTCGGCACCTAATGTTGACTCATTTATTTATACAGGGGGAGGATGATGCGTATTAGCCACCAGTTCAAGACAGGAAACCCAATTTCATCGCGTGCATGGCCTTAATCAATGGACAATGGCTGTTTTAGGTAGGATAGGGATCCTATATTATCTGTGGTCAGTTAAAATATACTGTAGAGTATCTATACATCTACACTGAAGAGTATACAATCTGGTCATAACCCTTTGTGCAGATAAATCAACTTTAGGGAACTTAGGGAGAATTTAGGGAACCCTCCTCCAAAAATCATAACCATTTTTTAAACGCGTACCAAGACCTTCTATGTATGACCTGCAAAGCTGAAACAGTTAAGACCTCCTTAAACGAATAAAGCAACCTGCCACATCACTCACCTGACCAGCAGCACCTCCTGGTCCATCTTCAGCTTCAGCTCGGCCTCCAGCTGGTCCTTCTCGGAGGTGAGCCGCTGCACGATGTTGCCCATCTCGCGGGCATAGTTCTGCTCCAGCTCGGCCCGTTCCCGCTGGAGCCGGCGGTCCATGTCGGACCCCCAGGCCATCCCCTCGGCTCTGGCCTGCAGCTGGGCGTCCATCTTCTCCACGGCCTGCTTCAGCTTCTCGGCACGCTCCTCAGCCTGGGCCTTCAGCTCCTCCAGCTCACTGATCTCCACCTTGAAGCTCTGGGAGATATCTTTGCGCTCCACCTCCATGTTGCAGCGCATCAGCTCCATACTGCGCTCGTAGAAGTTCACCTGCACAGGGCGGGGAAGAGACACGCTTATACACAGTTCCAGTGTAGTTGGCATTTTTATATGTTTTAAATCAGAATAAGGCCAATTGGAAACTTAGAAAACAATGTGCTTTGGTCTCTCCCACAGTGCGGGCACATGATGGCAGCACTCCGATCCCATCCAATTCTCTCCATGGGGTCTCCATGGGGGGTTAACTGCTCTATCTCAAAGCACATGGCAGTGACCAATCTAGTTCTTGGCCGCGACAGTTCAAATCAAATGCGGAATGTTTACATCTGCTACCGTTGATTATACAGTAAATACGTTGTGAAATGAAACAAAAACACACCACAGTTAAAGTTGTATTAGTATTGATTGATTCACATCGATATGAATGGATTACATGACTAACAACTGGTGGAAAGTAATATGAAAATATTTGTTCACTGAATTAGCGTTCTGTCCCAAACAAAGTTTCACTTTCGCTTTCAGTATTTCAACGTGAATGAGAGGGAGCACAAGAACTGAGCGTCTAGCAGCGTTTATCATATCATATACATTATATACAGTGCCACTTGAAAGTATGTGAACCCCTTGAGGACTTAAGCGTTTTCTGTTGTTTTACCATGATTTTTCATTTTTTTATCACCAATTTTCCATAGATGAAATGTCAGGTTTATGTTTATCATTTGCATGTACTTGTCTAGAGGAAATTGTTTGAGAAGCTGAAAAACTACATGAAACATGGAATTAGTCCATTTCAAAAGTAAGTGAACCCCCAGCTGAATTGATAAAGTCAAGCAGGTAACAGATTCAGTGAAACTTATTTGGGTGAATAATTAGTCAATTGAGCAAACCGATCATCCGAGACATCCTTAGGGAAAGGTTTGGGCCATACAGATTAAAAGAGAGAGGAAACCAACCAAACTACTGTAGTGCCAAGGTGTACCCACACAGATCAACAATGCCGAGAGGAAACAAGATATCCGAGAACATCAGAAAGAAGGTTCTGACAGCCCATCAGTCTTGGGAAAGCTATAAGACCATCTCCAAAAGATTCCAGCTCCATCCATCCATCCAAGACAAATAATTTTGAAATGGAGGGTATTCAACATGACCGCATCTCTGCCTAGAAGTGGACGCCCATCAAGACCATCACCAAGAAGCACCAGAAGAAGAATAAATCAGGTAAAAGTCAACCCACACATCACCTCCAAAGAGTTTCGGACCTCTCTGGCAGCATCTGGGGTAAATGTACATGGGTCTACAATCAGACGAAAATTGTTGGTTTTGATTGTGACAAAATAATTCTATCTCGGACTCATCTGTTTAAAGAAGGGACTTCCAGAAGGCCTTTGGTTTATCCAAGTGCTCTCGGGCAAAGTTGAAACGGGCAGTTTTGTTCTTTCTTGAGAGCAGAGGCTTCCTTCTAGCAACCCGATCATGAATGTCATGTCTATTCAATTTTCGTCTGATTGTAGACCCATGTACATTTACCCCAGATGCTGCCAGAGAGGTCTGAAACTCTTTAGAGGTGATGTGTGGGTTGACTTTTACCTGATTTATTCTTCTTCTGGTGCTTCTTGGTGATGGTCTTGATGGGCGTCCACTTCTAGGCAGAGATGAGGTCATGTTGAATACCCTCCATTTCTAAATTATTTGTCTTGGATGGATGGATGGATGGAGCTGGAATCTTTTGGAGATGGTCTTATAGCTTTCCCAAGACTGATGGGCTGTCAGAACCTTCTTTCTGATGTTCTCGGATATCTCGTTTCCTTTCGGCATTGTTGATCTGTGGGTACACCTTGGCACTACAGTAGTTTGGTTGGTTTCCTCCCTCTTTTAATCTGTGTTGCCCAAACCTTTCCCTAAGGATGTCTCAGATGATCGGTTTGCTTAATTGACTAATTAAGCACCCAAATAAGTTTCACTGAATCTGTTACCTGCTTGACTTTACAAATTCAGCTGGGGGTTCACTTACTTTTGAAATGGACTAATTCCATGTTTCATGTAGTCTTTTGGCTACTCAAACAATTCCCTCTAAAAAAAAGTACATGCAAATGATAAACATAAACCTGACATTACTTCTATGGAAAATTGGTGATGAAAAAAATGAAAAATCATGGTAAAACAACAGAAAACTCCTAAGTGGTCAAGGGGTTCACATACTTTAAAGTGGCACTGTATGATGCATTTATATGTCTGTGGGCACGATCTCAAGCACGTGCAAAAGTTGTTGTTGTCCAATTTGAATCAGATACGAGAGACACATGCGCGCCCAGTCCAATTACCAGCGGAATCGAATCGTGTGTCCAGGGGTTTACATCGGAGTCCAGTGGGACTCAAGTCGGACACAATGAATCTAGTTCTGGGGAGACACATGTGTCCAATATCCAATTTAAATCGGACTGAAATCGGAAATTGGACACATGTGTCCACACTGCCAGTGAAGCTCCTGCTGAATATGAGATGCAGACCTGTGTATCCTTTTACGCCTGTCTGTCCCCTGTGTACATCTCCACCCATATTTCCAATGTTATTCTATTCATATTTTCACATGGTTGTGAAGTGTGTGTGTGTGTGTGTGTTTCACAAGGTTGTGAAGTGTGTGTGTGTGTGTGTGTGTGTGTTTCACATGGTTGTGTATGTTGCCTCTGTACCTTGGTCTCCAGCTGGATCTTGAGGTCCTGCACCTCCTGTTCATAATTCTCCTTTAGCTTTTCCATGGCCAACTCTGTCTCTATGCTAACAGGTGCAGATAGACTTTCCAGAGAACCCAAAGCTGAAACACACGCAGGCACACACACACACACACACACACACACACACACACACACACACACACACACACACACACATACACACAGACACAGTAAATCTCTTAAAGATGCTACTTATGGTTAATTAGTGGCATCTTTTTTTTTTTACTCTGTTTCTATATCTTACCATTTTTATTTTCCACTTGAAGTTTTTTCTTGACTTGAGGAGAACTGCCTTTCTTCATCTCAGGGTCATCTAGAGGAAAGGCAGAGAGGTTGAAGACACACAGACAAGACACAGAAGGAAAGCGTATGGAAGTGAGACACCAACATAGAGAGCGAAACCTTGTGTGTGTGGAGGGGTGTATCATTAAGCAAGTGACTAACAACGAGTGGGCGGGGCTATAGTAGTACACCCAAACAGTACAAGCTTTTTACCCACATTCTCTGAATCTAAAGTATGGAGATGAAATCCTAACCCCAGTCCCTGTGTGTACCTGAATCAGACTCGGTGTAGAGTGCTCGGCGACAGGACCAGTTGGGAGAGGACAGGCTCTCTCTCGAGCGTCTGGGTCTCCTGCCCAGGGTCTGGCTCTTCAGCATCTCCAGCTCCGAGCTCAACTCGTCATTCCGGTCTCGCAACTCCTGCGCAGTGCACACATTCCAACCATTTGAGTGTTAGTGCTTTTTCTCTCTCCACTTCTCTCTCTCTCACACATGCACAATTTGTCAGACACAAACAAAGACACACACACACACACACACACTCTACAGGTATTCTGGCAAACCCTCAGAACAAGCCACCTTTGCCAACATGACTCACCTAGAGGCAGGCACGCGCACAAACACACACACACACATACACAAGCCATGCATGACACACTCTTCTAGAGGCCTGAGGAAAAACAGTGATCATCCTTTTAAAAACTGGCATGCAATACAATGACTATCAGAGACCAATCAGAGAGCAATCAAGGCCTTGTGCACAGGCTCACCTTCACTTTCTAAGTCAGCACAGAAAGGATGCATTTAAACACAAATGACTCAATTAGCAGGGAAATTTAAGGAAAAGGTCAGTTTAACTTCCAGATGTCAGTTTCAACAAAACGATGGCAGATACTACATTTTACCACAAGCCACAGCAAGCAAACATTTAAAGACAAAAACGTATAGACGACATCTTCCAAAACACCTTTAGTGCTCAACACGTCAGCAGAAACTGTCATCTAATTCGATGCGAGGCTGCACAGACAGCCTGGACACTTAATTTCAATGATAAACTACATGAGGAAGACCGAAGGGAGGTGACAGTGAGGCAAGCATTTGTCATAGTCATCACTTCAATGACACACTGACACCTGCCTGGGGGGGTGTTCCAAGAGCGTGGTTAAGTGACAACCCTGGGTTATCTCAAAGCAAGTGGTAAACCGCCTTATAGAAGAGCCCTAAGGATTTGATTTGGAGGTTAATCACTATGAGTAAACTTCCCCAGGTTTGTCATTAAACCACACTCTTTGTAAACAAAAACACAGGCATATACACAAACAGCTACAGGTGACCTGAGGTGACCTGAATGTCACTCCCATTATGAGGAAGATACACGACAGATTGATTATATCTCCAGCTGTAGTCTTGTAAGTAGGTCTGTACGTCTTAGTTTACAGTGGTGGAACTTGTGTCACCCACTCACCCTGCACTGGACTTCATAGTCCTTAATGACCTCGTTGAAGCGCTCCTCCTGATGAACTCCACTCTGGCCCTGATCCTGATCCAGGCTACCAAACTGGGAAAGGAATGACACACATTTGCTCAGAAAACCAATTCATCTGATCATCTGGGGGGGGGGGGGGGGGGGGAGAACTTTCATGTAATTCAAGATGATAAAAAAAAATAGATGGAGATAAGAAAATAATGGATTCCATATGCGTGTATAGAGAAGCCTTTGGTTCTAAAAAGCTTTCTAAGTGTCTATGAACTGCTTAAGGTTTGAGTTTGAAGCATTTTTTAGCAAGATACAGCAGCAGCAGCCACCGCAGCAGTCCCTCCTGTCCCCTGCCTCACCTTGTCCTGCAGCAGCTGCTCCAGGTCCCGCTGTAGCCTGGAGACGGTGCTCTCGCTCTCGCTCAGCTTCCCCTTCAGCGCGCCCGCCTCCTCCTCCAGACGAGTGTTCTCCTGTGACAGCAGAGCAGCTGTTATTTAACACCGCGCAAACACACACACAGGGAAACACACACCAGTCCACTACTAGGCAACAACGGGTCTTATAATGAGTGGGATTAGGTTGAGGCTCGTGAGTTCGGGAAGCAGGCAGCGAGGCGGTTTGGATATGGCAGCGACAGGCACTGCTGCATAGGGATACACGACTGCCAAATAAACAAATCAATGAATAATCAATAAAAACATATTTGGATCAAATGCGGTCTACCTAAACCTTATCGTGTTACTCTCTGTTTTTCAGTAAATTATGCTTAGAGGTGAATGCGAATGGAAATAGTTTTTCCTGGACAGATTTCACATTTGTGTTCCCACATCATGGTATTCCCTGAATGAGAGCACAGCCCATGACTGCCTCCACTCCAAGTATGTCTGTAAGGCCCAATTTACACACAGGTTTTCGCAATGTCGGCGTCATCTTCGCGACATCTGCACGTAGATGTCGGGGCGCATTTACACACACCGCAGGAAGTTTCTCAGTTTGCCTCTGTTGATAGCGATGTTGCCTAGCAACACTGTCTGTAATATGCCTTACAGATGTCGGGTCGCGTTTACACGCACTTTGAAGATGTCGGGGACTTCCGATGGGCTGTCGGGCGAATAGTACGGGGCTGTCGGCTGAAATTCGGCCGACATCGGCACACCGACAGTTAAATTTGCGTTTAGACGCTGAAAAAAGCTGTCGGTGTACAGATGTCGGCTGTGCCGACATCGCGAAAACCTGTGTGTAAATTGGGCCTAACTCAGCTGCATGTTTGAACTAGCACACGCCGAGGCGGGCAGGGCACAACCAACAGCTTGAGTCATGAAGGCCCCTAACCTGGGTGGCGTTGCAGACCTCCTCGTGGAGGCTGACATCCTTGGCCTGCAGGGCCTCTATCTCCTCTTGGAGTTTGGTGCGCTCCCACTCCAGCTCCTGCATCAGCACCTCGCTCTCCTGCTCCGTCTCACTACGGAGCGCCGTCAGCTTTTCCCGAAAGTCCTGCTCCAGACCCCTAGCCAAACAGAAAGTGGGACGGTCACACAGCTGGAGACTAAAAAAGCTTTTTTGTTAAGGTGAATCAATTTGAGGGCATTTTCAGAAAAGAATTCCACAGTCCATCTGAGACTTTACCTCAGTTTTTACTGAAACCGGTCCAGTATTGAGTTGGAATGCTATAAATGCTAAAATGGCTATATAATTTAATTGCATGGGGCAAGCATCTGCATCAAACTAAACCACTTGTTTTCGCCACCAACAGGCTCATAACTATATTACTGGGGGGTGTAATCGGCCTCTTACTTGATTTTGGTTTCGTTGAGAGACTCCATGGTGGCATGGCGATCATCCACCTCACTGACCAGCTGCAGGTTCCTTCGGTCGGCCCATTCCAGGTCAGCCTTGGCTTTATCCCGTTCCCGACATGCCTGATCCGACACCATCCTAAAACAATCGAACAAAGGACCACCTCACTGTGTCATTAAATACACAATACATACTCATACTACAATAGGAGAAGGCATTGTAGCCACCAGATTTAAAACTCCATGCCCCAGGCTGGCATGGATGGTGCAAGCACTTTAATGCCATGGATTTACTCCGCCGGCACAAAGACAACAAAGGCAAAATGGGACAACATGTTGTAATTGTTCCAAAACTCAGAATTAAGATCATTGCACAATGACACCAGTGTGGGGCAGCACGTTTCAAACAGCGCCGCAAAATAAGTGTCACCTCTAGATGGAGACAGTTTGAGCATACACGTTCTCCTGCTATACATTTGGAATGTTTGGATTTGGATTATGAATAGAAATGGGTCAAGCTTTTTTTTCTTCTTTTTTTTCTGGACTACAGATGAATGTCATGTTTTGCAAAGTAGGGCACCCACTGAAGGAAGTGGATCTCGTTCTTGTAGGAGATGAGGGCGGCCTGGTGGATGCCATTCCCGCTGACCAGCAGCTCGTTGTCCAGCGCCAGGGTGAGCTCGGCCAAGCTCAGTCGCTCCTCCAGCGAGAAGTCCAGCGTCTGGAAGACCAACGAGACACAGGCACATTCCAGAAACTTCCTTCAAGCTCACGTGTAAGCTCAGTGCATTCTAACACTTACTGAACAGAGCTACACACAAAGAACCTTATCCAAGTGTTACAGTCTATATCGTCTGCTACTCGAGGAAAAGCAAAGGTTTAAAGCCATCACCTGCCCTTGAACATACTAGCACACACAAACACAGATTAAGCATGCTTCAGTGCCATGTATCATTTTTAAGTGCAAGTAGGTTTTTAGGCTCCAGTAAGGACAAACTCATTAGATGAGTGTAAGGTTAATGTTGTCCATTAATTAACCACCATAAAACAGTTTCAACTTCCATCGATTACGATTAAAAGGGCACATGGTGTTAAAGCAAGGAGGAATCATGCATGAGTGTGTTATGGAGTACACAAACAGCTAATTAGTCATGAACTCAAATATTGGACCCCTGAGAGTTTAAGTACATCAAATCTATTTAAGTGGTGAAGTGAAAGCGTGTAATTACGTTTTTCAAGGGCACATCTGAAAATAACTCAAATCACTCACTGTGACCTCCATATCCCTGTCAAAAGGAAATCCAGATAGCCAGTGAAGAATGACACCAATGAACATTTAGCTCATCCTTTTTGCAACTATAGACACAAGGTAACCTTCACACCCCCAACTCCCCTATCAGATAGCAAAGTGTAGAAATTGGCTCAAAACAAAGGTTCTTTGAGAACTTTGAACACATACACCAGCACGCCAGAGCAAACATGTAAAGGCATTAGCCTCATACACACATATACCAGCACATCATGGCACACATGTAAAGGCACTATCCTCATATACACATATACCAGCACATCAAGGCACACACATGCAAAGGCACTATCCTCATACATACCAGCACATCAGGGCGCACATGTAAAGGCATTAGCCTCACTGACCTGTAGGATGTCCCTGCTGTTGTGGATGCCCTCCTCGGTCCAGAGGGCAATAACCCCCTCCGGACTGGTGCATCCCGTCCCATCATCCAGCCTAGTCAGGAGCTTCTGGCCCACTGTGGCCGAGAGCAGAGAAGGGGAGGTGGACCGCGCCGCCCTCTCGTCGAACGCCTGCAGGAACACAGAGCGGGCCATGAGCGTCTGCGTCGGCAGGGCAACCCGAATCGGATCAGGCTCTGCCAAGTGCACACTCACAGGTCAGCTCGCCCCCCTTCTTCTCGCCCAGATCCCCACCTCACGCTGCGCCTTGCTAGCCCCCATTGGTTGAAAGAGCACAACCGGCATAAATAAACTGATTTCACGCACCACTAATAAGTGTCTTTTTTTTTTTTTTGCTGGTGTAACCCATAATCTGGCTTAGCCTAGTTTCAGCCGTCATGCGCTAATGTCACGGAGCCAGTGCAGCGTTCAACATCTATATAGACTGTGGAGACAGCATTGTGTGTCGAGGCGAAACTCTTAACATCTGCTCGTCTACACCAGACAGCCGAAGCTATTGTTTTAAAACTTCACATTGAGTTAAATACCCAGATATGCAGATTAGGATGTTAAGGGTGTATAGCCTGCTGTAGATAAACACTGGTAGTGAAAACAATGACGGCTGCCATATTCACCCTGGGTGAGCCGATACTGTTGGGCTTCAGGGAGGAAATGTTGTCTTTAATTTTGCGCCTTATCAGCCCACAGCTAGATATGAGGCCAGAGTAATAAGTCATGAAGAGCTCAGGTTGCTTGCTAAGGTGAGTGCTAAAAAGGACAGAGAGAGAGAGCTCCGCTTGCTAAGGTTAGTGCTAAAGAGGACTGAGAGAGAGAGAGCCCTGTTGCTAAGGTGAGTGCTAAAAAGGACAGAGAGAGAGAGCCCTGTTGCTAAGGTTAGTGCTAAAGAGGACTAGGAGAGAGAGAGAGCCCTGTTGCTAAGGTGAGTGCTAAAAAAGGACCAAGAGAGAGAAAGAGCTCTGCCACCATATCGATCAATTAACTCAATTAGGCTCCAGGCTGGGGCTATCTTACTGATGAGGACTTTTCAAATTGGGTCCTACTCAGCAGGCAGGTGATCACTTAGCTGTCCTGGCTGTGTGCCTGAAAAAATATGTGCTACCATGCAGAGATGATTTAATCTTGCTCATGCTCATCTGTGGCATTGCAGTGATGTATCCATTCAAGATTTGATTTCTGGTACTGTTTAATCTTTTTACATTGTAGCCTTCTGTTTGCAGCCAAGCCCAATACAACTCTCTTGATAATTACAACATCACCACCATAGAAAAAGTAAGCTCTATGCACATAATCTCTTTGTTAACACTGATCTCAGATCCATTCTGCTCCATTCAAATAAAACATTACTGAGATCCTGGTGCTGGTGTGGTGCAACCATAGGTATGAGGCCAGAGGTCAATTTAGCATGACCACAAACCCAATAATCTACTATGTTGCAAGACAACAATACGATTAAAAAATGCAATGTGAGTAAAACATATCTCTGTATGAATGTTTGTTTCTATTCATTCTATATAAGAGAATCCATCCACATCATTACATGCTGCTAATAGGCTAGCTGCAGATAAAGTACTCTGGTCACAAGGTTAACGTGGGTTTATAGTTTGTAGAACGACATGTCAATGCGACAAACTACATCTTTTTTTGTTACAACGACAGACTATTTTTTTTTTTTTCAAATTTTTCCCAGCAAGAAGTCGCTGAACATACTTGTCTCCCGACATGCCGCTCTGAGTCACACTATGCTCAACTTTAACCCTGTCACCGGTTATGTCAGCTTGCGTAGTCATAGCAACTGTAAGCATCATAATGCAGCAGGTACTCCATGATCAGTGAGAGACAGTTAGTATATAGACTTAAAAGAAAAACTAAAAATGTGCAAATGTATATGTTAGTTGGAAAAGATATAATGTACTATGAAAGACAACATACATACAGACATTTTAAATTAATTTGTTTAAAGTTGTTTTCATCTCGCTGTATCGTTGCCCATGTCATTTGACCTTTCAGACTTCATTAAAAGCATGCAGCAAACGGCACCTTTTGCACAAATCGATTTACTCTCAAATCTATTTCGCTATGACGTGTCCTTCTACAGAAATGAGATAACAACACCCATTAGAACACCTCTGGGCAGTGTGTCTATATATGTGTGTGTGTGAGTGTGTGTGTATGTCTGTGTGTGTGTCTGTGTGGGTGTGTGTGTCTATATGTGTGTGTGTCTCTATGTGTGTGTGTGTGTGCTGTTTCTCTCCGACAGACCTGTAACAGTGATTGCTGGGTGCTGGGCCTCAGTGGGGTGGAGGAGGACTTTGGAGCAGGCAGATCTCCATGGTTGAAAAGGCCCTTCTGGAACTCTTGCAAGCTCACTCTCCCATCCTGATCCGTATCGAGCTTCCTAAAGAGAGCATCCAGCTCCTACGCACACACACGCACGCACACACACACACACACACACACAAACAATGCAAACAAGCACAGTCTTAATGATGTCCTCAGGGAGAGATTTTCTCCAAGCAGGTAATGATGTTCCCGGGGCAGGATGTTACCACTTGGCACTTGACATAAAATAAGCAAAACAAAAATAAAAGAGTCAACTAGTGTTATGAACAATAACACATGAAGTACTCCGCAGCATTCATTCAACTTTGACTTTCAAATCCAAATGGGGTTCTGTTGTTTATGAAACTGTTTGTTTTGACCTTTATTTGGCCTGTCAACGGTTAGTGACTAGATCCACCCCAAACCCCCCCAACCCTTTGGGACACCTTCAAGGACTGTGACTGACTCATCAGGGGTGAACGGCGTGTTCACAACTACGAGCCAATTTGGGGCTTAACCGTGTGTGTGTGTCCGTGTGTATGTGTGTGTGTGTGTGTGTGTGTGCGCGTGTCCGTGTGTGTGTGTGTGTGTGTGTGCTTGCGTGCCCGTGTGCGTGTGTGTGTGCGTCTCCGTGTGTGTGTGTGTGCGCGTGTCCGTGTGTGTGTGTGTGCTTGCGTGCCCGTGTGCGTGTGCGTGTCCGTGTGTGTGTGTGCGTCTCCGTGTGTGTGTGTGTGTGAGAGTCATGCTTCTCTCCTCACCTCTGTCTGCAGGTTCTTCAGGCCGATGTGCTCACACACAAGCGACAGCTCCTGCCGGCAGAGCGAGCCTCCGGCGCCGACCCCCAGCTCCTCCCACACGGCCCTCACCTGGCCATCTGTCACTTCCTCCCGCGGGCCCGGGGAACGCGGCCCACTTCCTGTGCTGTCCGGCTTCCAGCGCTTCTGCTGGCCTGCAAACGCACACACGCCGCCAGCCGCAGATTAAAGCGGATGTCAAAACAAGGCGCTTTACACAGAACACCCTAAACCTATCAGGGCAAAATGTGGCACACATTATTCACAGAGTTCCCCAATATGTGTACGCGATAGAGAAAAACAAAAGTACCTTGTGCTTCGAAAGAGGAGAGAAAAGCCTCCTTGTTGCTCCCCGTCTCTTCATCTGACTTCAGACTCTGAAAGGAGGACATTGAGTGAGAGTGAGTTGAGAGACTGTGAAGCTCACAACCATGTCGCCTAAGTCTCAGAGATATGATTACACTGTTCACAGAGGAGCTCAGATAATGTCCTTGACTTGCTTGCTACATACTATACTAGTGTGTGGGTGGTGTTAATTCCTTGGTAATTCCTGTGTGTGTGTGTGTGTGTTTATGTGTTTGTATATCTGTGTGTGCGTGTGTGTGCGTGTGTGTGTGTGTGTGTACAGTACACATGTGTGTGCATTTGTGTGTGTGTACACATGTGTGTGCATTTGTGTTTGTGTGTGTGTGTGTGTGTGTGTGTGTGTGTGTGTGTGTGTGTGTGTGTGTGTGTGTGTGAACGTGTGTGTGCATTTGTGTGTGTGTACAAGTGTGTGAGTAAATAAGAACAGGAGAGTGAAACTGAGAGCGCATGGAACCCCATGTCTGAGCAGGGGCCAGTTACAACAGACCAAACAATGCAGCGGCCATAAGGAATTCCTCCCCAACGTTACTTCCACAGCACTGAGCAAGAACAACCAGCAGACTGTGATGTCACAGAGCGGAGCAGCGGCAGCTCACAGCATATGGGCACTGCACCCATCCTAAGGGGCTTATCATGCACGTGGGTGTGTGTGTGTGTGTGTGTGTGTGTGTATGTGTGTGATCCAGCTTTCACTAATGATCGTTCACTGATGAACATCCAGCGCCATTTCCCAAATACTATTTGTGTAATCCTACACTTAGTCACAATCACAACTTAAATATCTTAGTAAACATTGTAATGCAATTAGTTTCCTGTAATTTTACATTTTGTAATTAATGTCTGCATTTTACATACAGATTACTTTTTCTGTGTGTGGGTGGGGGAAAGTTGTTGCCATTTTTTGGTGTGATTACGTTGTGCACTGGCGCCAACTAGTGGCCAATTTCATTAAGCACATGGGGGCGGGGGGGGACTAACAAGGTAAATTACAGTACATTGCTGTTCTTCATTCTTAATTTACACATTCTTTAGTTTTCCAACTCACATGCAAGCTATATCTATCATATTTAATTTAAAGAAAAACCTACTTCTATTGTGGGGTAAAAAAAAAAAAATATGACCGGACAGACACAACCCTGCAGCATGTCTTACAGAATTCCTCCACACACAAAAAAAGAGCAGCACAAACTACAAAGAAACATTAATCACTTGGCCTGTCAGTCAAACGTGATCACATGAGCGGGTCAGCCGAATCGGGCCACATCGACTAAATCCCTCAGTCATGATCAGAGTCAATCAGCCCACAGCCCTGGGCACACAACCGAAAGGGAAGGGGGGAAACGTGGGGCTGCCACAATATGGGACAAGCCACAATCAATTTTCATCAGCTTGAAATATTGAACAACATTACGTAATGGGCCACAAAACCCTATTGAGGGAGGAGGACACTTTGTCTTCCTATTGTCTTATGCGTGTCTGTGGTGGTTCCAGGCTCCAGGACTGGCACACACAGGGAGCGAGAGAGAGAGAGAGCGAGAGAGAGGGAGAGAGAGGGGGGGGGGGGAGAGAAAGAGTGGAAAAGAGAGAGAGAGAGAGAAAGAGAGGCCTGGCACACAGAGGGAGCGAGAGAGGAAGAGAGAGAGAGAGAAAGAGAGGGAAAGAGATAGAGAAATAGAGGGAGAAAGAGAGAGGGGGGAGAGAGAGAGGGAGAGAGAGAGAGGGAGAGAAAGAGAAAGGGGGAGAGAAAGAGACAGAAGGAAAGAGAAAGAGTGGAAAAGAGAGAGAGAGAGGGAGAGAAAGAAAGAGAGAGAGAGAAAAGCCAGTCAGAGAGGCTGGGTGCTTGCAAAGTGCACTGGCAGTCTTCACTCGCACTAATTACACATGAGAAAGTATTTATTTCTGGCCTCTGCCCAGTCAGGGAAAAACTGCCACAGTGCACTGACATAACGCACAAGTCTGTGAGGATGAACTTTATGCAGTCAGTCCAAATCACGATTCAACTTTGGATTATTACTTATTTAGAGTGGCAGTGGTGGCAGTGTGTTCAGTAAGGGAAGAATATGCATTCAGTTTGAGAAGAATATTTATGGTTGCTTGCTTTTACCAACCTTTGCAGTGACTGAAGTATAGGTCAAGGTAAAAGTAGTCCCCATTTGTCAGACTTAAAACAAAATCAGTTATGCAACACAAAAAGTATGGCTCAGCCAATATGAAATATTTAGGAGTACTAGCTCAATTATTTACAAAACAAGTGCTGGCTCGGAGCAATATTCCACAAGGATACCTACAAAGGAATTTCTGTGTCATAGCAACGCATGTGTGCCCACCCCCTCCTCAAAACACACACACACACACACACACACCAGTTTTGGCAGAACTACATTGGCTCCCAGTAAGGTTCAGAGTTGATTTTAAGATTGTATTGTTTTTATAAAGCTGTGAAGGACTAGCTCCAGCCTTTTTTTCTAACCTCGGAGCCCGTACACTAGGACTAGTCAAACTAGACTCTAAGGTCCTCCAATGAGCTCCAATGAGCTTTTACTGGTTTGGCTTCGGTCTAATTCTAAACTAAGGGGTGGTCGAGCATTTACTGTCATTGGTCCCAAATTATAGAATAGTTTTGAATTTTATGTTAAATTAGTGGCCTGCTTGAACACTTAAAAAAATTAATACATTGAAACCCAACTTTTACTCACAGGCTTTCCCTGGAATCAAACTTAGTGATGCATTCTTTTAGCTGTTCTAAGTCCAGTCTGAACTCAGGCCTTAATTTGTGTTTTTAGTCAGTCTTGGATTTACTACTATAGCTTTTTGGTCAAGTTCAGGTTGTTTGTTTGTTTGGTGTGTTTTTATTATTTTGATTGGTTTTATTCTGTTCTTTTATCCATATGTATGGTTTTACGTTAATGTTTCTGTTTTCCATCCTCTTTTTTGTCACTCTTTTGTTCATTTTAATTTGTCTTATTTTCTTGAGCTTCTGCTCATCTATATATCTCTTTTATTCTTTAACTTGTATTGATTTTATATGTCAAATATATTTTATATGTTTTTGGTCTGTTTAGTCCTTTTAATCTCTTCTTCTATTTTTTGTCCATTTTTATTGTAAATTCACTTACCCCAACGGGAAAGCACTTTGGTAAAACTCCTGTTGTTTTAAAATGTGCTATATAAATAAATGTGACTTATGTCAGGGGATTTTATAAGAATGAAATGTGTGGGTGGGTGTTTGTGTGTGTGCCATTTGCATTTCTATTCATCATTACGTATTGCTCTCACACACTTCCAATCTCAACCTCCTGTTTTCCCATTGCCTCTAGTAGGAAGCCAGAGAGGTTTAAACCTTTTACATAATGCTTGTTGAAATGTTAACTATTTAAAAGAGATTACACACAGGGGGAGGGGCTAACAGTTCCAATGAGCAACATGGCACAAGCTGAGAGACAGGGAGGGAGAGGGAGAGACGGGTGGAGAGAGAGAGAGAGAGAGAGAGAGAGAGAGAGAGAGAGAGAGAGAGAGAGAAAGAAGAACACATGTAATCTCCCAAGCCACGGAGGCTGTCAGAACAGCATTACATAAAAGGCCTAAATATTTCAAAGCAATCGACAAAAACACAGGGAAGACACTCTGGGATAAAAGGATGTGATTCTAAAAACTAGGGATGGGTTCTGGCTTGTGGTGCGCGATGGTCAAATACCACTTTTGTTATTGTATGTTTAATTTGACCCATAGCTCACATATCAAGTCTCCACCCATACATCCACACATCCACATCCCATTCTCTGTGTTGCTCTCTCTCCCTCTATCTCTTGCACTCTCTATTTTTCTCACACACACATACACATACACAAACACAGAGACACACACACACAAACACAAACACAAACACAGACACAGACACAGACACAGACACACACACACACACACACACACACACACACACACACACACACACACACACACACACACACACACACAAACTGTAGACTCTATCTGTGACCATGATCTGTAACTCAGTTCACATTATACTTTCACAAAGCCAAATGACTTCCAGCAGACTGTCAGGCCTGTCTATCAAAGGCCCCTCACTGTGATCCACTCTGATCCACAGGAGACACATCATACATTTTAATTGTTGTTGCTGTTATGAAGTGAAGCAGTGGGGTGAATAGGGGTTCAGCCTGAGATCACGTGGGGCAATGACATCATCAGATTAGAACGGGTTGCGTGAATCGGTGCTCACGAACACCAGCCCGCAAAGTGATTCAAATCTACTCACTTTTGACCCCGGATTCGAATCGTTGCAGATACCGTGTGCGGATAGAGTGTGTTCGTTCTTACGATAGGGCTATCATTTCGGACGCAGACAAACTAGACTGCGTGTGCATGGGGCTTGAGCCCAGCCAGCTCACTTTAACACTTAGCAGGGAATCCTCATTGGTTAGAACAATAGGGAAGAGACCCCCCACTTCTGACATCTCAGAGGGGAATGACTATGATCCTCTTTGCCACTGATAAAGACCATCTGCAACCCATAACAATAGACACTGGCACTCAAGGCCCCAGTCCTTCCATTGTCCTAGTGGCCTTGATTGGATCCATAACCATAGTAAATAGCATGACTGTCACCCATCCTTTCTGCCATGACCTCATTGTTTGTGTAAGAGATTGCGATGAAAAGAAACCATGAAATTAAAACTACTGATTTAAAGAGAAGCAGCTAATCCCTAGTTATTTTTCTTATAAGTCAGGATCATTCCAATGCCTCAGTCAGTTACAAGAAAAAGAGGGGGAAAGGATGGAATATACACAAGTATAGTGCACCGACACACTCACAGACACACACACACACACTCACAGACACATACTTGGCTACCTAAGGAATAGCCAGACTGACTATTTTCCTCTCCTTTGCCACAGGTATACAAGGGAAGAGGGAGGGGGAGGGACAAGGGGGGAGAAATAGAAAGTGTAGGAGAAAGTGAGAGAGTGTATTGCATGAGAAGGAGGACAATACGGAGGAAATGCCAGAGATGAGTGCAGTAGAGAGGGAAAGAGAGTAAGAGAGAGATAGGAAAAGAGAGGAAGCCAGAGACAGTCTTTGTGAAGATTTTAATAAGAAGAAGACAAAGAGGAATGAGTGAGAGAGAATGGAGAAGAAGGAGAGAGAGAGACGGGCATGCAGCTCTGATCCCCAGCCAAGAGCAGCACTGAGGGGTGAGGGTGGGGGCCACAGGGGTGGGGGGGGCACAGGGCTGGGCTCAATGGGCTCCTGCTCCCACATTCCAAACACCAGCACACTTCCTGAGGCCAGCGGAGACCGCCTCAAATGTGCTTACCTATGGGGTTCAGAGCCCAGACTCAGGTATGTGATACCCTCCACACACCAAACTGGCCTTACACAGTCTCTATACCCCAAGTGAATCTAGGACAATGCTTCTGTTTTTTTCTTCTAGAAGCTTCTGTGGTCCCAGTGCCAATACCAGCAGTAATCCATCCAGCTGTGGACTCCGTTGTTTGCCTGTTTTAGAATCCTGTGCCTGGCTGCAATCATGAACTCCAGCCAACCCTCTACAGGCATTTTCTTAAATGACTCATGCGGAAGCAGCTAGTCCCGTTACCTCCACGCTCTCCAGAGAAGTTGAGCGTCTGAGTTTGGCCCTCCTCACGCCGGTGGTTTCGCTCGTGTCGGTGCGGAAAGGTGGGGTCTCCTCAGAATCTGCAGTCAGCTCTGAGTTGGGTCGGTCCGGCCGACTCTTACGCCCGTAGCGCTTCGCTCCTTTCACAAACTTGGGCTTCACCTCTTCAGGGATCGCTTGACAAATAATGAAACGGGGACAACGAAAGGAAGAGTAAATATTACTGTGGGCATAAAGATTAACAAAACAATTCGCAAGGCCAAGAATTGTGATCGGGTTACATATAAATATGGGAGTTTGGTGGAGCACAAAAAAACACAATTACCACCATAGACATTTTTTTTACCATGCTGGCTGTTCTCACATCTGTTTAACATTATAAGTGTCTTTATTTAGGTCTCTCCCCAAACGCAGTTCCTGAAAAGACATCAGACCTGACAGCACCTCAAATTATACACAATTCTAAAAGTGTGCTACAGGCACAAGCAAAAGTATGCGATTTGTAGAAAGGCTACTGAAATGTCACAATGAAATACAGACAAAATGGCCGGTTGTACCATAATTGCCCTGACCATATTTGGTCTCTGCTTCATACAGTGGTATTCGAATAAGCTGAGTTTGAACAAAATGAATGTAATCAAAACATCAGCCTTCCTCTTGAGCCCAACCGCAGCTGAGATGGCCCATTACTGCTCATTAGACCTAGGCGTCGCCACCCTTTCTTTTTATGCACAATTATAAGAACAGACATCAGATTTGTAGCTCCTAAAACATTGAAGTATCGGCAATTCTATAACAAATTAAGGGATAATAAAGGGATTCTGAAATACTGTTCTTGCAGTTCTTGTAGGATTAAACTGAGGGTGTATATTTCTAAATAATTAAATATATTCAAAATAATGGCAACCTCTCTGAACTATGATGTGGATGACTAGACTGTACTGATAGTAACACAGACAATCCAACTATCAAGCAGACAGCGAAAGAGAACTGACATTCAGAGGGTGACAACATTTACAGGAAAAGTCATCACCTTTGTTTACCAGACAGTCTCGATCAATAATCAATCATCAAGTCCTCAGCACAGGCCACTGACCCCCACCACTGCACTGATTAAACTGTTTACATAAAGCACTCAACAATCCTGAGTACAACATATAGCCAGCAAACAAACCTGGCCGTTGTTTAACATGAGATTTCAGATAAACTCAAGTACAGTTCCATTCACACTCTAGTCCAAGACATTGTTTGCGTAACATCCATTGTAAACAGTTAAAGCCACCTTGAATGTACTGCAACACCTCAACAAAGCTGGAGGGAAACTGCACACGATTCTACCTCTTGTTCAAAACTAAGAATATGACAACTACTACAGTATGTTAGGTATTAAACCGAAAAGTCCATTTGTTGTGCATAAAGTCTTTACTTTCTAGGGGGTGGATCAATTGGCTTATAAAAAAGCAATCTAAAACAACTTTTTGTTTAATCTGCCTGAAACACAACCGATCCACAAACAGCCCTGGTAAGGATATGTTCCATTTTCTTACCTGGCTCCAGGTAACTGCTCTCTTCCTCAGATGTGCTGAAGTCCAGAGAACGTGACAACACTGTCACAAAGCCCTCTTTGAACTCCTCAAAATTCACCTGAACACAAAATGTAAAAAGATGCTAATGCACTATGGCAACAACAAATTACTTTCAAACATATCTCTCACAAAAATACCGTTATGACGTTCTTTCAAGTGAATGCTACTTCAGTTACAGGCAAACATGAACACAGAGTGAAAGTTAAATATTACCCCACCTACCCGTGCATAATGCTGTGGCCCCAGCAAGGTATCCAACAGCAAGGACAGATGGGCATCCAGGTGTAGCTTATTGCAAAGCACAGTAAGCTCCTCTTTGTCCAGGTAACCGGTGCCAGTGGTGTCACAGCTGTCGAATTCCTCCTTCAGCTGGGCCACATAGCGGTTTTGCTCTTCCTCATCCATCCCACCACATACTGCTGGGCTACACTGCACTGTCGGTGGGGGTGGGGGAGGGGGAGGGTTAGCGGGGAAAGCCACAATGTCAACAACGGTGAAAGGTGCATGAGTTGCACTTGATACAACGTTGAAAAAACACTCAGAGCTGTTCGAATGTTGTGTTATAAGCGGGGAACTCACTCAACGCCCTACTCGGTCGGAGCTCTGTTACCGTAAACTGTTACAAGGGAGAGTGCATAGCTGTGGCTAGACATTTTGCGTCTCTCCAGCAGTGGATCGGTCCTCCGCATTCCAGCGAGAAGCGAGAGGCCAAAATCGTCTGCCTGGGTAGTCATGTCTTGTAGGCTACACAATTTTGTTTGACGTTTTGGAGGTCTCGATTGTGCTTATATAATCCCAGAGGGGCACAAGCTGCTACTTTGACCTTATTTCGTTCGCACACCAGAGGCAACACCAACAATCAACACTGTTTGCCATTATTCCACCCAAAAGTAACAACTTTTCATTGACAATCCGCTATAGCCAAACACCTCTGTGATAACAGATTACATCAATGGTAATCATAATCTAAGATATTTTTTTTACTGGACAAACTACATGCCCACTCTCCAGGGATGCTGAGCTGACCGCTGACCACTACGATGTCATGGCCTCAGGCTTCTTCCTCGTTAATCGATTTACATTGGTTTGACCCATTTCCACACTTAAATTGAATTCGATTATTCATGCAGGACTAGTGTACAGGCACAGGTAGGCTCACGGTTCAAAATATTTTAGAAGTTTGATATTTTTACCGACAAAAAAATCACCTTGATTGTCACTCATTCGGGACTCATAAAGCAACCTGATTAAAGAATGTATCACATCTCGTTTAAATGAATACGTTCACTAGTTGCTTGTAGAATGAAAAAACAAACACATCTCTACTTTGGATTTACTGTAAATGTGGCCAAATGGAATGAATAAACGCAGACAAGACTATTAACGGTAACAGGGATTCAGGCAGAGCTGGGTCTTTCAGGTAGTTGTATGGCTTCACAGCGGCATGAGTGGAGTACGCTTCACCATGGGAACGGGAAACGAAGTGAAACAAAAGGTGGCACAAAATGGAGAAAAACGCTGGACAGTAAAAATGACAACTTAGTTATCTGCCGTCTTTCTGCATAAAGTAGGCTAAAAGATTAGCTGTAAGCAGTTAACGGGCAGTTCAAATACTATGGCGCATATGGTGCGATTTTATAATGGTGAACATTCGAACACGTATCGCTAACAAAAAGAAATATGAGTCCTACCGTTTCAACTGTACCGTGGTCACCACTGAAATTCACGAACGTGTTTCGCCCCTCGATTGTCCCTCCATTATTGTTTTTTACGAGCTTACAGTAAGGTTATTCTCAGTTCGTTGTAGCCACACATCTGCAGAGTGACTATCGGCAGACTAGTGGGCACTGTTATCCCAACTACATTCTCTGAGCAAGAGCTGCGCAGAAGTATTCTGGCGCCTGGTACTGGAGAGTACTGAGAGATGCTGTTTGGCTCTCATCAGAGATATGAGCCACACAGAGGCGCACATCCCCTACTGGCTAGGCGGTCGACCATGATGACCGGTGTACAAGCGTGAGTGAGTGACAGTCAAAAATTAAGATTATAAACACAGGCAACCGACTTCCGACTGTAGTTGATATTGAAAAGGGCAACTGACGGGCAATATAATAAAATAAGTCAATCATAATACTGATACTGGTTCTACTGAGCCACATACATGATCAGAGGATATTTAAATTAAGTAATTTAGATACACGTTTACTATTGGCTATTACTATGTGGCTGCTAAGGATTAATTTTACGCAGACATGGTGATGGAGATTAGTAGAGATACAAAGACATTAATATTTTAATGTCAAGTAGATACAATGCGCAGGTTTCTATGACTTTTCTGCTATACATAGGCCTAATGATGCATACAGGAATAACCCTGGTACTGAGAGGGTGCACACAGGAGGAAACTGTACACACAGGCATCTACACATATCACACAGACTAAAATGGCAACTAAAAATACACACAATATTAAATCAAGGAGCCAGGCACAATTAAACATTACCATTCTTGCTACATTTGCTCAGCATCACTACATCACACACACACACACACACACACATGTCGAAGCGTGCTCATACGCAATGCTAACTGAAAAATAAGTGTATAAACTCCCTATACCTGCGTATACACTACAGCACTGAGTTTAATGCAATAAATTGGGCCACTGATCTGTTAATATAACGAAAACGATCGTTGTCGGCAGGATTCGAACCTGCGCGGGGAGACCCCAATAGATTTCTAGTCTATCGCCTTAACCACTCGGCCACGACAACTCTGCCCCTAGCGGTGGAAGAATGCGTCTTCTACGCATAGGCTAAGGGTTGCATTCAGTGAGGTAGTATATTATACGGTTTTATGCAATAGTTTGGGCACCCCTGATCTTTACCATTATCTCAGATCAAAGCAGCAACTTCATTTGGACATAATTTACATTTGATGGGAAAGGTAACATTTCAGGTCTGTAACACCCACCAACGTAATAACTTCCCACCAACGTAATAACCCTGCCAACGTAATAAAAAAGTGTGCATTTTAGACGTAATAGCCCGGCCAACGTAATCATTTCCTGCCAACGTAATAATTCTTGCCTCCTGCCAACGTAATACACAGCTTCCTGCCAACGTAATAAGTATTACATTGGCAGGAAATTATTACGTTGGTGGGAAGTGTAACACCCACCAACGTAATAACTTCCCACCAACGTAATAACCCTGCCAACGTAATAAAAAAGTGTGCATTTTAGACGTAATAGCCCGGCCAACATAATAATTTCCTGCCAACGTAATAATTCTTGCCTCCTGCCAACGTAATACACAGCTTCCTGCCAACGTAATAAGTATTACATTGGCAGGAAATTATTACGTTGGTGGGAAGTGTAACACCCACCAATGTAATAACTTCCCACCAACGTAATAACCCTGCCAACATAATAAAAACGTGTGCATTTCAGATGTAATAGCTTGACCAAGCTTGAGAAGTCTTACATTTTGTTACATTTTGTCCCACCAATGTAATACATTTGATCATTTGCTTTATAGATTCCACTGGGCAGTAAGCTCTTATTTGTATTGAAGACTTTGTTCCCAATGACATTCTCATCTCTTGTCTGACACATTTAACTATACAGTTTTGAACAATAATACAAAGAAATAGTGATGGCAACAAAGTTAACTTAGATGGCAACAAAGTCTACATGCAAATGCAACCCTAATTCAGGGCCCTGTTTCTCGACAGGTTAGTTGCTAACTAAGTTAGCAACTTACTTGGTTGCAATGCAATTTCCCATTGGCAACTTACTAAGTTGCTACTTAGTTAGCAACTAACCTGTCGAGAAACAGGGCCCAGTTAATGAATACAAGTATTTTGATTCGTTTGTGCGTCGTTTGTGCACGATTGTGCAGGCAAAATGAGCGTTTGTGCACAAACCGTCTTTAAGATATTTAACTTTTAGGACTTAGCATAAATAAAATGATAAACAAACAAACAAAGTGACATACAAATGGTTTGTGCACAAACATTAATTTTACCCACACACACATGAACAAACAATTCCAAGCATTTTTGAGTCATTTGGATGTTGACGGGGTGCTGCGTCACCTACTTCCAAAAAATTAAAAGTTAAATTATATAAAAACGGTTTGTGCACAAACGTTAATTTTGCCTGCACAATCGTGCACAAACGAAGCACAAACGATTCCAACCATTTTCGAGTCATTTGGATGTTGAGGGGGTGCTGAGTAGCCTATGGTCAATTAAGGTCACAAAGTTAAATAGGCCATCTTAAAGACGGTTTGTGCACAAACGCTCATTTTGCCTGCACAATCGAAGGCCTACCAGAAAACAATGGAAAAGAGGCATATATCTGTACGGTTAAATGTGTCAGATAAGAGATGAGAATCCTGACATGTCTTTGCCCCCTCAATACAAATAAAAACTTACTACCCAGTGGAATCTATTAAGCAAATGATCAAATGTATTACATTGGTGGGACAAAATGTAACAAAATATAAGACTTCTCAAGCTTGGCCGGACCATAACATCTGAAATGCACACTTTTTTTTATAACGTTGGCAGGATTTTTACGTTGGTGGGAAGTTATTACGTTGGTGGGTGTTACACTTCCCACCAACGTAATCATTTCCTACCAACGTAATAAGTATTACGCTGGCAGGAAGCTGTGTATTACGTTGGCAGGAGGCAAGAATTATTACGTTGGCAGGAAATTATTACGTTGGCCGGGCTATTACGTCTGAAATGCACACTTTTTTATTACGTTGGCAGGGTTATTACGTTGGTGGGAAGTTATTACGTTGGTGGGTGTTACACAGGTCTCTAATAACATTTATTGAATCAACAGAAACAGTGCAGTGTGCATCATAACAAAACAGATATGTGCAAATATTTGGGCACCCCGGTGGGATAATCACATCAATATTTGGTTGAGCCTACCTTTCGTAAAATAACAGCCTGTAGACGCGTTTTATAGCCACTGATAAGTCCCTGAATTCTGGCTGCAGGTATTTTGGACCATTCCTCCTTACAAATTTAACAACAATGAATGGAATGGAAGGAGGAATTATCTGGGCATAGGCTAAGGGTTTTATTCAGTGAGGCACTATTATACGGTTTAATGCAATAGTTTGGACGACTCGATAATTACCATTATTTCAGATTATAATCTTCTTTTTTATGATTGGTTGCAACTTTATTTGCAGTATAAAGTTCAGTCCGTTAATGAAAAGAATTTTGTGTTTCGTTCAATCAGCATTAAATAACTACATGTATTTAAATCAACTCACTACATTTTTACACAGTCTATTTTTCACATTCGATACAAAAGATTTTTGTCTGAAAAACATCCCATTATCCAGCTTTCTCTAGAAAATGAATGACATAATGTTGAGGCTAAATGGTTATTCTATGGTAATTCTCTTCGCATTGGCTGAGGGTTGCATTCAGTGAGGTACTTTATTATACAGTTTAATCAGTGGTGTAGTGGTCCCTGGAGAAGTGGTGTAGTGGTCCCTGGAGTTTAAGCAGCCCATACAGCACAGGATAAACGCCCTGTTTTGAGAAGTGGGTATATGCAATGCTAACTGAAAAATAAGTGGGTATACTCCGTATACCTGCGTATACCTTGGACCTCACCACTGCTACTGCACAGCCCCCACCAGGGCGGTCAATTGTCCCCAACAACCCAGGCATTCAACACCTAGTCTCTCAAGTGCTGGTGCAGTTGCCGCTGAGAGCACAGGGTGTCACAGGGAATTACAGGAAATTTATACCTGTCCTTGCGCACGGTTGCAGCAAAAATGACGCATTTTCCGCTGGCACTTGATGCGCTTTGGTGTAATTTCGCCTGGGAGTTGTCATTTCAAGCACCTCCCAATTTTTGTATTGCATGGCTGGCACATAAGCAAAATGAACGAGAAGGAGATGAAAGTTGCTGCTCGGTCTGTGTCTGTGCCTCTCCATGACCCTTCAATGCAGGAACATAGGGATTCCCAGATGACACAGAGGGATATTACTGCAACAATGTAACAAACATTTGTTTGGTTTACAACCGTTACTTGTCTGATGGAGACCTGAGGGTCAAAACTGTGGTTGTAGGCTTTGCAAAAACGTCTCGAGCGTGCTGTGTAAGGGGCTCTGGCTCGGCTGATGGTGAAGGTGCGATGACCCTCTGGACTGGCAGCAGCACGGCAGCAGCTGGCATAGCTGCAGTGGTGTACCCTCGTCCAGAGAAGGCACAACTCATTTCCCCCTAGTCACCAAGGGAGCTGGGTGCATCAGCCGCTCCTTCCGGGTGTCCTTGGCACAGGGACATGGCCAGGGTCAGCCTCGTCAATGCTCTTGGAATATAGCCCTTCAGCCATGCCTACCCTGCTGCAGCTGGTCAATAAGATCTTCGAAATCTTCTAGCATGGTCATCCCGGATCACACTTCTGATACTAATGTAATGTCGAGTAGGAACGATGTTTCTTTATCTTCTCTGCCATTCATTGTGAGGCACACAGGAAAACTCTGACACTGAATGGGCAAACACACGAGAGGGGTAGATACAGATAACAGAAGTACACTAGCATTGGCACAAGAAGGGAGACATATTGACATTCTCGCTTAATTCGCACGGCCCTCTGGGATCACTACACCGCATACACACACATGTGGAAGCGCACTTCCCCACTGCATATGTATATAGAGCGAATGAGATATAATCTTGCACAAGTATTCAACCCCCTGAAAGTCATCCACATTTACCGGATTATAGACACTTCCACATATTTCCCCCCTCAGTATTTATGGTACTTTTCCAAAGTCCAAATAAGTTATTTGTCTACTAACATTGGAAATAAATTAGTTTGAAAATTGTTTGCGTAAGTGTTCAACCCCTATACATTATTACTTGTTAGATGACCCTTATCAGAATCAGAATCAGAATTGGGTTTATTGCCTGGAATTTGTTCTGGTGAGTAGGTGCATACAGAAAACAAAAGAATATGCAAACACAATAAGTACTTCACATAACATTAAATATACAAACACAATAAGTACTACACATAACATAGAATATACACACACAATAAGTACTACACATAACATTAAATATACAAACACAATAAGTACTACACATAAGAACAAAGAGAACACAATATACTGTATGCGATACAATATATAAACAATGTTTATAGGGAAATAAAGTGGAAAGTGGAAAGTGGAAAATGCAATATGGATATGTAACACAGGCTTGAGGTGGGGGGGCGGGAGAAGAGTCCAAGTCAGGTGGGGGTCCCGGGCCTTGTTAACAAGGCCAACTTTAGCCGGGAAAAAGCTGGTTTTGTGGCGTGAGGTTTTGGTCCTGATGGACCGCATCCTCCTGCCGGAGGAAAGTACCTTGAAGAGTTTATGACCTGTGTGGGAGGGGTCGGCAACAATCTTACCTGCCCGCTTCAGGGTCCTAGAGGCGAACAGGTCCTGCAGGGATGGAAGATTGCAGCCAATCACCTTCTCAGCGGATGATACGGATGATACGGATGATACGCTGCAGTCTGCAGCTGATGTTCAGCTCCCACTTGAGGTCCTGGGAGATGATGGAGCCCGGGAAGCGGAAGGACTCCGCGGTGTCAACTGGGGAGTCTCTCAGGGTGATGGGGGTGAGTGGGTCTGGGTTCCTTCTGAAGTCTACAACTATCTCCACTGTTTTCAGAGCATTTAGCTCCAGGTTGTTCTGCCCACACCAGGTCACCAGATGGTCAATCTCCCACCTGTAAGCGGACTTATCCCCACCAGAGATGAGCCTGATGCTGCAATAGCACCCTGAGAGCACAATTGGACCCAACCAAGACAGTGTAAATTGCATCACCCCACCCACACACTTTGTACAAAAGACATTCCTCCAAACTAAACATTCAAGGAAGACATTGATTGGTGCGGAAGGCCATCAGAGTCAAGATATCACTCCCCAAAAAAGTCTGGCGTCTTTGGGAGGGTGGCGAAAAGAAGCCATTGCTCAAGGAGAGCCACACTAAAGCATGTGTGAAGGTTACTTAAGATGTGGGGGGAAGTTCTGATGGTCAGATGAGACCAAAGAGATTTTTGGCCAGTCCTTAAATTGTTACATATGGCATACGTCTGCCCATGGCTTAAAATACATTGTAGTGAAATATCATGCTGTTGGGATGCCTGCAGGTCCTGGGAAACCTTTTGGAATTGACGGGAGAATGGAGAGAAGTAACTGAACAATACTGCAAGAAAACATGTTGCAGCCTGCTGTAAAAAATAAGATTCGCGAGAGGGTTCACCTTACATCAGGACAATTTCCATATATAAACCTATTCCACATACACTTTCAGGCCTTCTTTTTGCACACTTTCAGGCCTTCTTTTTGAGCCATGAGTTGTAAATGCAGCAGACTGTAACCAGGTGTTCTAACTCGCCGTAAACATCTAACATATTTATATCCAAAATACTACACATTAAAAATTCACAATAAAGCACATCTCTTTTGAATAGGCTAGATTGTGTATGGAACCAGAATAGTGTCCGTGCCTTTGTGCACGGCACGTAACACTACTTTTATAATTGACAAAAAAACGTTGCACTGTGCACTGCCCACGTTTCTATTCATGCCACATAATAAAAGTAGACTAAAGACATAAAACAAACGATCACAACTGGCAAAAAAAAATGTCAATAGTATTTCCTGATGCACCAATAGAAAGAAAGAACGAAAGAAAGGACGGAGGACTCAGTTCCAATTTCAACCAACCTGGAGAAGCCCCGAGATTCGTCATTGGCTCAATGCAAACAAATCCCGCCTATTCACCCCCGGAATAGCCACGCCATTGGACCAGTAGCCGAGCACAACACCGAGCATAACACTGCAGGGGCAAAACTTCTGATTCAAGTGTGTCTTCTGATTTGCATTAAAGAGAGCATTCGTAATTCGTCTTTGGTTGGTATGTATGATCATTTATGGTAAACTTTCGTAAGTGATATTACTTAGGTTACTATTCGATTGAAACGGAAAGTCATACTTTTGACTAAACAGCATGCTATATCCGTTTTGTTGTTTGGTACCGGTAGGCGGACTACGTCATTATCTACTTGTAGCCAGATGTGGTCAGAATTTAAAATGCAATAATAAATATAAGATCAACAGGTTGTTATGTGATAGGCTAAAATAAGTGCCTAATCTTATCTTGCTTGCAGGGCTATGAAATGCTTAGTCATGCTTTGTCATCATTCTGTAACCGTAATTTTTATATTCCTAAGTCTCCGCACCCTCTGCTAACTTGCATAGACAGGTATGTTATTGCTGGACAGCACGACCACTGTGGTTGTTATTGAGTCTTGCAAACCTGTCCTGTTTGAACAGTTGAACTGAATGTCCGTTTTTTTATTTGCAGAGCAACGATGGGCTCCAGTCTATCAGTAGATCCAGATACACATGTCGTAGTGGTTGGTGGCGGTTTTGGTGGTATAGCAGCCGCTCAGCAACTTAAATCCTATGGCATACATTTTACACTCATCGACATGCGGGACGCTTTTCATCATAACCCTGCTGCACTGCGCGCCGCAGTTCAAAGTGGTGAGCAGGCCCTCAAGACAGCATACTTTCTCGTAATATTAATATGACAACAGGCTGAATCTTATGATAAACCACAATGTGCTTTATGTTCTTATTCATTATTTAGCTATTCTTTTGTTTTAAAAGTGTTTGTTTGGGTTTCATTGTTCATAACAGGCTTTGCCAAAAAGACCTTCATTCCTTACAAGGAAACCTTTGGAGAGAGCTTTGTCCAGGGTCAGGTAGTGAAGGTGGACACTGATGCAAGGGTCGTTGTGTTGGGTGATGGACAGGTACAAGCAATGCATTTGAAACAAACCTTCAAACGTATGCCAAATGAAAACTGAAAAGTGTGTGATGTCTAAAACTTAAAGGGGAAGTTTGGGATTTTTCAACCTGGGCCCTATTCTCGATCGTTAATTGTCCTTAGTAAAAGTCTGGTCACTAAAAGATTTAAAAAAAAGGGCCAAGGTATAAAACAATCTGACTGAATGCTTGAATGTGTTGATCACAGGAAGCGTGTTATACACACCTCATCCTGTGCACTGGAACAGATGGTCCATTTCCTGGAAGTTTCAATACAGTCGCCCCCTACCAAGCAGCCATTGAAGCTTATGAGAATTTTGTCAAAGAGGTACCTTTGTTGTATCATTTCCATGTTGTGGTTTTCTTATGCGTGTAACCAAATATCTCAAATACAGTATCATATGACTAGGCTCCCTCGTACGTCGCTTTGGACAAAAGCGTCTGCTAAATGACTAAATGTAAATGTAAATGTAGGCTTAGCTGTTTCTTCTCAAGTACAGTATCCTATGTCTAGGCTTAGCTGGTTCTTTGTTGTGTTTGCTTTCAGATCCAGTGCGCTGACTCTGTGTTGGTGGTTGGTGGTGGTTCTACTGGCGTAGAGATGGCTGCTGAGGTCAAAACAGAATATCCTGACAAGAAGGTAACCTCCAGACCCACCGTGCATGGTCTAAATGTTATGAGTGTAGTTAAACACATAGACCTACATCCATCTGTACTCACACACACACACACACACACACACATTCTAACCGCAGATCTTAAAATACCCAGGTGATCCTGATTCACCCCCACATTGCCTTGGCTGATGCAGGGCTCCTCCCCAGCGTGAGAGAGCAGGCCAAAGAGGTGCTGTTCGAGAAGGGGGTGGAGCTTGTGTTAGGTAATACGTTACTTCTTATAAGAACGTTTTTTTCATTCTTTGTCTTCTCATTAATTTTTTTATTTCCAGATCAAAGACATATAAACAAATACATCAGGTAACATACTGTATAGGTACAGATACATGCTAAGAACTATTTAATATGTTAGTCCCCACCTTTGCAGGTGTGGCACAGATATGGCTAATGGATTGTGGGATAAGCATGGATAATAAAATCATTGCTGCATACTCATGCACCACACCTTTGTATCCCTTTCATACGTAGTCCAATCAATCATGGGGGTGTGTCATCTGACAGTATCGATTTTTTCAAACTCTGTGTGATTGTGTTGTTTTGTGTTAGGGAACATTTATTAATACAGAAGGATAGGGAACATGACGTTAACTCGGTGGGGCGCAGGCTGTTTTGAAATAAACAGTCCCGAGAATAGACCCAGTGATTGCGCTTTTGGGTTGCATGTGCCTGCTCCAAACAATGCAGTGCACTTTGCATATTTCCTGTCTGCATGTTGCCTATTATTGGATGAGGAAGTTTGATCATTCATCATATTGTAAATCTGTGACAGGACAATAAGGTTTATTTCGAAGGTCCGTACTGCCATGTATTCCTGTTCGCACAGCAGTTCAACATGCAATTTGCATTTTCTTGTCTTGGCTGTGTAATGAGCTGGCTGATAAGTCCATTTATGGCTGGCTCCAATAGTCCCATTTAAAACGGTTATATCAGATGGGAGCTGGCTATGGGAAGGATAAAGTCCTAATCTAGCGTAGGCCTTGCCATTATGTATTATCTAGCCCTCATTATATATATTTGAGCTGTCTATCAGTGACCAACGACTGTTAAGGGTGGAGTTTTTGATATGCAGACATTTGACCACAGTAACTGTTAAATGGGTATGGCACACATTAATATTACCATTCAGCATCTGTAAATTAATTAGAAAAAGATTGTATTCAGTTCAATACAAAAAGTTTGGCGGCAGAAAGGACCAGGCAGGTCACCTGGCGATAAACCCAACTTTCCCACAAGGAGTGGGTTTTGGATATAAGCATGACAACTTTTTTTTTTTTGTCAGAGAACATTTGAATGTGCCAGTCACAAACCATCATTGCTCAAGTCGGATTTATCTATCTGTCAAAAAATATCATGCTCCCTTTATTGGAAGAGAGGCGTATTATTATACATATGTTTGTGTTTGCAAGGAGGCAGGAGCACATTTGTGTTATTGGTTAATGCAATAAATCAATCTTGGATATCCTCGGAGTAAACCAAAGAATAAAACGTTTGTTTTAAAAGGTTAATCGCTTTGAAAGACTTGAGCATCTGAGAAGAGGTAGTCCAATTTGTCTGACTTCAATTATATGCTCAGTAAGCAGTAACCAATGCCATCCATGATGTAAAATAATGACATTCCTTGTTATTTCTACCCACATATTGTAGTCTTATTAGACTAAGGCAGAAGAAGAAAAAGCCAAGCACCAGCACATTTGCCACATAATATCTTTTATCTTGGTTGCTACAGATTGCAGAAAGACACTGCTTTCAAGTTCGTCCAGCTGTTCATCGTAAACAAAGCTCGCAACCTCACATATCTTATGCATTCCCGATTGATGTAGTCTACTGATCACTTGCTCTTGTGTTTTATGCGTCAGGTTTTTCCCCTGTCTATGGGATATCCCATATCATTAGTATATTTACACATACAGTCACCATTTGCCACATATGGCAAATTAATGCTCTATGTCCACTCTCCCCCTTTAATCCAGTGCTCAGCTAAACAGTCTTCAACATACTTGTTCGGTTCTGCTGGGTTATGGATACACCGACCACATCAAAAGCCATGTAATGGATAAAATATCAATTTAATTAACGTTGAATACCATAGTTACCCCAGATGAACCTGGTAACCTGGTATGCCATAACATTGGCATCATTCTGTCATATCAAAACACAGTTTATCGCCTATGCTATTGGGGTGTGAAAGTTGCCTATTAAGAAAAACATTTCAGCAATATGTAAGCTCTAAACTAATCTAGATTGTGAAGTTGAATATGTAGCCTATGATATTTTACGGATGTTTGGACATATTACATTCTAGTCCAAAATAAATTATTTAGAATGTAAGCCTACGTGAGTCTCGGAATGTAGCTTTTTTTTACCGGTTCAAAATCACAAAGACTACCCTGATTTAATAATATAACAATCAGTTTGAAGCGATGTGGTAGGGCATTTTAAAACTGGTCTGTCAAGCTAAAATTATGTTTCAATGAATTAAATTGCTTGGAACAACGGGGAGCACTGCAATTTATTCCTTGTAAAACTATCCAGAACCCATGGTGATATTGCCATCTTCTTACACTGTGATCTCGTCTGACAAGTTCAGTTTCAAAGGAATTGCAGACAATGCTACAGGCCAGCTTTAACCAAACCTTTCACTAATTATCTTGGGCCTGGCACTGCCCACCTAGTGCCTTTGATCACACCTTTACCGCTTCTGCAACAAAGTGCATGCGCTGCTGTTCCCGACAGTCGTTGCCGGCGCCAAACTAGGGCCGTTATATTTATAATGAGTTTTATTTCTCTTAGGTCTTTTTTAAAGGCTTCCTATAATCTTTATAATGAGTTTTATTTCTCTTAGGTCTTATTTAAAGGTTTCCTTGTTGTGTGTTGTGTTCAGGTCAGAAGGTTGCCAACCTGCAGGATCTGAAGTTGAACGTGACCCAGAAGGATATAGTCATCACCACGGATAAAGGCACAGAGCTTAAAGCCGATCTCGTCATCTGTTGTGCGGGGAGCAAGATCAACTCAGGAGCATACAGCGCCACAATGAGTATGTGTTTGTGTTTTTGCATACGTGTGGGTCTGTGCGTGTTTGTGCAGGTTTTTATTTCTCAGAGGGATCTGTTTGTTTAAGAATATAAACACAGTTGTGCCTCCACCAATAGGAGGTCTCTGTTGACCATACAGCTTAGCGTTCGTTTAAATCGTGTGGGTGTATATTTACACTGAAGTATATGCCCAGACACGAGTGACCTCTAAGTAAGGACTGGGGGAGAGATTTTGTCTGATTTGGGGATTGAAAAGGCCAACTTCATAGAAATGGTTGACAAGGAGCATCAGTCATCTGAAATCTGTTGAAAATGACTAAACTCTCCATACTGTTGCATCTTATCTGATATGTCCACCAGGGTGAGCCATTGCTTCTAGAATGCCTGTCTTGTTCAGTTTCAGACCTTTAACGGAGACCTTCGTATCAATCATCACAATAACTGACCACCACCCACATAGTTAGATTAGATACTTAAGCAGAAGAAAAAAGAAAATACCCATATCAACCCTATCAATATTTATTAAGTTATTTAGCGTGTTATACAGGTATATCAAAGGTATACTTTAGGCACAGATGGGCGTATTCAGGGTGAACCTCATACCTTGATTATTATTATGCATTGATCTTAGAAACCTTAAATTCAGGCATATATATTTGTACACTGCTGTGAAAAATGACATGCCCCCTTCCTTCCCGATTCCTTCTACTTTTACTTATTTATCACATTTTAATGTTTCAGATCATCAAACTAATTTTAATATAAGTCAAACACAATGTGAGTAAACACGAAATGCTGCTTTTAAATGATCATTTTATTTATTAAAGGTAAAAAGTTATTCAAAACCTATATCACCCATGTGAAAAGGTTATTGCCCCCCTAAACCTAATAACTGGTTGTGCCACCCTTGGCGTCCACAGCTCTAATCAAGGGTTTTTTACTCCAGTAGCAGCCCATAGGTGGAGTATGAAGTATGAGTGGCATGACTTTTCTCAAAGGTTTCTGGCTTATTTGACCATGAGGAACAAAACTACTAGGGTACTGTTACCCGAGCGAACATAGAGATTTTGCCACATCGTGTATAGGGCGCGTCCAGTGCATCTGTATCTCAGCTTCGGAAGGTTGTAGACGCTTGAATTTGGTCTCAAAATGACCAGAATATGCATGTTTATATATGCACTATGAAGGTTTTTAAGCTCTTAAACCTTAACTTTTTGAGTTATTCAAAGCAACAGATTGTAATCTGAAATAATGGTAATTATCAGGGGTGTCCAAACTATTGCATAAAACCGTATAATAGTGCCTCACTGAATAAAACCCTTAGCCTATGCCCAGATAATTCATCCTTCCATTCCATTCATTCTTTGTAAAGAGGAATGGTCCAAAATACCTGCAGCCAGAATTCAGAATTCAGGCTATAAAACGCGTCTACAAGCTGTTATTTCAGCAAAGGGAGGCTCTACCAAATATTGATGTGATTATCCCACCGGGGTGCTCAAATATTTGCACATATCTGTTTTGTTATGATGCACACTGCACTGTTTCTGTTGATTCATTAAATGTTAATACAGACCTGAAATGTTACCTTTCCCATAAAATGTAAATTATGTCCAAATGAAGTTGCTGCTTTGAAAGACCATCATATTCTAATCTGAGACAATGGTAATTATCAGGGGTGCCCAAACTATTGCATAAAACCGTATAATATACTACCTCACTGAATGCAACCCTTAGCCTATGAGTACAAAGTGTATTCTTCCACCACTAGGGGCAGAGTTGTCGTGGCCGAGTGGTTAAGGCGATAGACTAGAAATCTATTGGGGTCTCCCCGCGCAGGTTCGAATCCTGCCGACAACGAAAATTTTTGTTCTGGTAACAGATCAGTGGTCCAAACTTTTTTATTGCATACAACCGTATAATATAGTACCTCACTAAATGCAACCCCTAGCCTATGCGCGCATAATCCATTCTTCCACTGTTAAATGCAGTGTTGTCGTGGCCGAGTTGTTAAGGCGATAGACTACGAATCTTGTCGACAACGATTTTTTTTCACTACAATAACAAATCAGTGGTCCAACCTATTGCATTAAACTCAGTGGTGTAGCCCAGCGTATACGCATGCAGGTATACGGAGTATACACACTTATTTTTCAGATAGCATTGCCTATACTTACTTAGCACGCTTCAACATATGTGCGTGTGTGTGTGTGTGTGTGTGTGTGTGATGTAGTGATCACAGCATGCTGAGTGAATGTAGCAAGAATGTTAATGTTTAATTGTGCCTGGCTTCTTGTATTAATGTTGTAATGTTGTGTGTATTTTAAGTTGCCATTTTAGCCCGTGTGATAGGTGTAGATGCCTATGTGTTAGATCCTGTGTGGTTAGCGTATTTGTCCACCCCCCTGTGTTATGTAGAGATTACAGTTTCCTCCTGTGTGCACCCTCTCAGTACCAGGCTTATTCCTGTGTGCATCATTATATATAGCAGAAAAGCCATATATAATGGCTATTATATATAATATATATAATATCCTATTATATCATATATAATATCCCTAACCTTCAGAAGCTGAGATACAGATGCAATGGACGCGCCCTATACACGACGTGGCAAAATCTCAATGTTATCTCGGGTGACAGTCAACAACAGCACCCTAGTTGTGTTCCTCATGGCCAAATTAGCCAGAAACCGTTGAGAAATGGCATGCTGCACATACTTCATACTCAACCTATGGGCTGCTACTGGAGTATTTGCGATAACGGGCAATGAGTCTTTAACATTGCTGTGGAGGAAGTTTGGCCCACTCGTCTTTGTAGAATTGTTTTAATTCAGCCATATTGGAGGGTTTTCCAGGCATGAACTGTCTGTTTAAGGTCATTCCACAGCATCTCATTCAGATTCAGATTCAGGTCAGGACAGGACTAGGCCACTTCAAAACCTTAATTTTGTTTCTTTTGAGCCATTTAGAGGTGGACAATGCGAATAATTGTCCTGTTGCATAACTTAACTGCGCTTGAGCTTTAGGTCACAAACTGATGGCCAGACATTCTCCTTCAGGATTTTCTGGGAGAGAGCATCGGTCAATCGATCATCAGTCCGCAGAATCTTATCCCAAAAGTCTTAGGGGTCATCAAGATGTTTTTTGGCAAATGTGAGACGAGCCTGGTCAACAGTGTTTTTCGTCTTGCAACTCTCTGAAGCATGCCATTTTTGCCCAGTCTCTTTCATATTGTGGAACTTTGAACTCTGACCTTATATGTACATTTATTAACAGTTCTTTAAATGTTAGTCTGGGCTCTTTTGTGACCTCATGGATGAGTCATCAATGCACTCTTTGAGGAATTTTGGTTGGCCAGCCACTCCTAGGAAGGTTCACTACTGTTCCAAATTGACTCAATTTGTAGATAATGGCTCTCACCGTGGTTCGCTTAGAAATGGCTTTGTAACCCTTTCCAGACTGATAGATGTCAATGACTTTGTTTCTCATCTCTTCTTGAAATTCTTTAGATCACGTACTACTTTCTGAGACCTTTTGCCTACTTAACCTCGCCAGACAGGTTCTATTTAAGTGGTTTAGATTTAACTGGGCTTGTAGGCATGCCAGGGGGTGTGAAACTGAACCCAGTAATCAGTCAAATTGGGTTTTAGTGGATTTAGTAACTAAGGGAGCAATTACTTTTTCACATAGGATTAGGGTTAGGGTTGGGTAGCTTTTTTCCTTCAATAAATGACATCATCATTTAAAAACTGCATTTTAAGTTTACTCTGGGGTTATCTTTATCTTATATTAAAACTAGTTTGATGAGCTGAAACATTAAAGTGTGACAAATATGCAAAAATAAAAGAAATCGTTGAAGGGGGCAAATACTTTATCACAGCACTGTATGATAATAACACAACATCAGACCTCTGGTTGCCCCTGGTTCTGTTTTGCTTTGGTTAATCTAGTGCAGTTCTGAGAAATGCTTTGTTTGACGTTACATAGAATGAAAACATTCCACTCATCCCGATAGAATGACACATACCCTTGCACGACGGGTCAGACGGGTTTGCTCTCTCCCACACCCTGGTACTTGGACATGATTATTTCCCCTGCTTAAACAGAGATTTCCTCTTGCGATAAGTGTGTTTCTGTTTACATAAAGCTGATTGGGGTGTATGGTAATTGTACTTGTACTCAGATGGCATCAGAGTGAGCTCTCTTTAGTGTGTGTGGTCGTCTGACGACCTTAAACCCTCTCTAGTCTGACTGTGAGTCTGTTTGTTGCTGCGCCTCACAGGTGAATGCCTCGCTGGAAACGGAGCCTTGAAGGTGAATGAGCACCTTCAGGTGAGGGGTTTCGACAGGATTTATGCTCTCGGGGATTGTACCAACGTAGAGGAGCCCAAGACGGCGTACAACGCAGGGCTCCATGCCGGGGTCGCGGTCACAAACATCATCAACAGCATCACCGGAAAGCCTCTGGTCGCATACCACACAGGTGACTGGCGTGCAAAGAACACTCGTCATCTGTCATTTAAAAAAAGAAAGAAAAAAAAGAAAGAATGATCCGTGTGTCCCCATCACATTCCAAAGCCACTCCTTAAAGAGCTCTGCCGCACATAGCAACTGGAGAGAGATGTAGTCAAAAGCAGGCTGGTGCACCCTAAAAGGGTGGGGATTGCATTTCGCTCGGGTGAAGTTGCATGTGAACCAGGCGGTTTTTGCCCCAATGGCACTGTATGTCTGGTGAAATGTTTCGAGTTTGTTGTTTTGACCCATGTTGATTTATGAACTGTGAGATCACTAATCAAGTTGATCATGAGCTGTGAGATCACTAATCAAGTTTATCATGGGCTGTGAGATCACTGATCAAAAGTGTACGTTGGTTGCTGAAATTACCCATTAGGTTCATCCTTCTTACCTGGGATCTTGTAGCGAACAGTGATGTGTAACTATGAAGTGGTAGTGGCTCTGTTCAGTTCTACTTTTTTGACTACTCAAGTCTTTGAAAATTGTTGTCAGTGTTGTTTGGTTCTTGGTCTAAACTTGGAAAACGAATTCAAATAAACGGTACTTTTCTGGAACATTCTGAAGAGCCGAATAATAAATACAAATGATATGTCAGACTTGTTAATATTCTCCCGTTTGTTTCTCAGGTAATGTGACCATGTTGCTGGCCATGGGGTATGATGATGGGGTGGGGCAGCTCAACGGCTACAGGCTGCCTCGTTTCCTCGTCGTTCAAGCCAAGAGCAAAAGCCTGCTCCTGTGGAAGAGTTGGAAAGACATGGGACAGACGTCCCCGTAGGATGGGGCTGCCTGAAGAAGTGTGACAATGTCCGTCCACACCTGTGCCTATGAACTGTTCCGTCTTCACATCCCAAGTGCTGACTGACAGTCTTTTCAGGGGAAACGGTGCCTTTGAAGATACCATCGCAAGATGAACGATAATATTGTCGTAATATGAGACATCCTGATATAGTCAGGCCTGTCATCTTCTACTGTCTTATTTACAGGTGGAGTACTCCACCCTTTAATTTAGCCATATTCCAACAACATACCTCATGTGTGATTAATCTATTCTCTATTAACGCTTTCTACCATCATTTATCACGTTAGTTTAAATTCTATATTGGAAACGTAATAAGTTATGGGAAGAAGATTTATCTGCCAATATCTATGGTCTTCTAAATGTGGTGGTATGCCTTGTATGCAAAAAGAGGAATATAACGCAATATTTTCAATATGGTTTATATGAGATTTCTATTGTATGATATATAAAAGTTACTCTTAATAAATGTTTCACAAAATATTGTTACATCTCTTGATAACAGAGTAAATATTCTGCTGGGTTATCATAACATACTTATTCTGTGACCCGAACACTGCAAAAATGCAGCAGAACACTCTGTTATAAGTATGAACACTGTTAAAGGTGTCGATTGCAATTGTAATCAAATACAATTTTGGTCAACTTCAGTGAATCATCCCTCACAGTCCTCTGTCCATGAAAAAGCCTGGCATTCGTACACACTCCTGAGTATACAAATGGGAACTAAGGGGCTTGAACTGAGCCACACACAGCCGATCAACATGTTGTTTCTGGAGCATGGAATGCAGGAGTGTAATTTGATTGGCTCAAGAAATGCTGACTGTACCTTGTTAAAGGATGTTTAGAGATCATGTTCTCCATAAAGAGGTCCTCTGATTTTTCAACCAGTATTATAGATCATGGACTATCCACCACCACAGGGTTCCAATAACACGTGAATGTAAGTACTTTCAGGTGGTGTAAACCTCTATCTGGTCAAGGCAAATCTGGCCATGCATAAGAAGACACCTGTGTGTTCAAGGTAATGTGAAGGCTCCCTTAAGTGAAATGACATCAAGACACTGTAAAATAATAGCAGCTTTATTAGATTATACTGAATAATTGATAAGGACATTCATTTAAAAACACACTAGTTCAGGCAAATTGAACATGACACACAATGGCTTAAGTCCTCAATTGGCAGGGGTTACGTAGAGAGCAATTTACTCGGTCTATCCAAGGCGCATCTACGGACCAATACAGCATTGTAACAGACAAAAAGCACTAAAACTGTTGGCACACAAGTTTTTTTTTTCTTTCATTTAAACTATACAAGTGATGGGTGAAATACCTCTTGATAACAATGTAATATAAACAAAAAAACAATTGTATAAACAGCCCCTTCACCTGAACCACTTGGAATAAATCAAAGTAATGTCAGTTACTCATAAAACCATCTCATGTAAACAAATATGACTACACAGTTAAAAGAACTGACCGCTGTAATAGAATCTGAAGAATAAGCTAGGCTAAATCCAACACCAGTTCTAAATGTAGAAAACACACAACTAAATATTAAAATGAATGTTTCTTCAGAAGTGGTAAAGAGGACATGAACTATCAATGACATTCCAAGTTCACTCTTCTGCAAAATCTGATCTAGGCTGATAAATGAGGTAGACATTTTGGTAAAAAAAAAATATATATATATTCTAAGAGAGACGATATTTGGCTGCAGAAATGATGTGTGTCCCTCAGAGATTAAATCGTCACTGGTACACAAACATGGACAAGAACTTGACTAGGACACAGGCCCATCCCTTAAGGTAGAAACAGAAATACATACAACCACAAAAATATTTTAGTAGGAAAACAAATAAAAAGGGTCAATGGGCTCAACATATCCGGCCTGATCCACCAAGCCATCATACAATCCCTTAATAAATAGTGTTAGAAAAATATGTTTCAAAGTTTAACAGGCCAGAGCACTGCTATGAACGTAAGTACACACACAAATAAACAAACATAAATATATATTTACAAAAACAATCATGTGGGGAGTATGTAAACCTTGATCCCTCAGCCTGCCTGAAAAGCCTGGACGTACCTTCAATGAGTAGGGTGCCTCACTCAACATAAGACTTCTGACAAGAATTGAGAAATGTTGACAATTTGAGGGGGGGGGGGGGGGGGGGGGTACATTCTCATCCAGTCCTCCATGCTTCAAATGGAGCTTCATAGGATTAGCCAAAAACCGGTCTGGTCAGCTCATCAAAACAACATAAGATTCTGTGGCATGGTCTCTCTCTCTCTGCATAGACATAAAGAACTAGCTAAAGTCTTCAGTCGGGTAGGTCATAAATAACTAGCTAAAGTCAGGTATGCCTGGATAATTAATCACACAAGGTGCACAGACTCAGCTTTTCAACAGTTTACCAAAACAAAGGGCAGTTTTGTTCAGATCAGGTTAGTTGACTGGAATAGTTGGACACACAAATGCCTGTATCCTTCCAGAATCATTGTTTACACGGTTCAAGATGGTATCTACGTTTGTTTAGTTTAGCTTTTATCTGAAATGTTTCCCTAGATGCAAGTCAGTAAAAGGCCTTGTATTAATATTTTTGGTATGCTTGGAGGATAAATGAAGTCATAGGCGTTGTGTTACTGGTAGGCCCCCCTATGTAAGACATGCTAGATAACAATGACACAGAATAGGTTAAATCATGCCAAGTTACATTCTCGATTCGCCAGGACCATCTGTCCCTCCTGGGTCATTGGTGGGCTGTAGAATTATGTATGCACATTGAGGGAGATATGGCAACAGACAAAACCCTTGTGTAAAACAAAAACCCTGTGTAACACCAACATACTGAGCTTATTAAACGTTACAGTGAAGATTCACAAATTTTTAAAAAAGTTGCAAAAAATCCATCAACTCATCTTAAGCAGCCTTCACTTTGGATCCCTTGAAGTAGGTCTTGTAGAAGAAAGAGGCGAAGAGCACCAGATAGCTGAGGTACATGAGGGAAGCACACACAATATTCTCAAGGTACGAGGTGCAGTCCCCGTCCTGCATCCACTGGTAAACCAGGGCGACCACCGTCAGGCCCATTGCCATCTGGGCCATCTGGGCGGAGGTGATGACCATGGCGCAGGTCTTGGGGACTCGGTAGCCAGCGGCGCGGGTGGCGTAATAGCTGTACATCAGCGCATGCACCATGTAATTCATGGTCATGAACCAGCCTCCTCCGGCCACTTGGTCTTTGTAGGAGTACCAGGAGTAGAGCAGCACGGTGATGTGGTGGTACCAGTGCAGGAAGATCAGCCGCTGCTTGCGAAGCACTATGAAGGCGGTGTCACCTGAGGTGGAAAAAAAAAAAGAACACGCCAAACAAGACAACTACAATTAGACACCTTATAAACTTGTGTATAAGTCCATATCTGTAAATGAACCAGTGTGTTTAATGGGCTTGGATGCAACTGTTTTATGGATGGCAATTGTGTATGCTTACCCAATTCAGGCGCTTTGCTTACAACAAAGGCATATGCCCAGAATTTGGTGACGGGGCCATAGTAGAAGCTCTGGTGACAGACAGACTGCTTAAAGCCGTAGGTACGGAGTATGTAAACCATGTAGAAGCCAGTACGGATTGCTCCAACGATACTGTACAAAGAAGAAAGAAAGGGAAATTATGACAAAACTGCAAACAAAAAAAGCTTATTTTGGGTGTTGGTGAATATCTTTGAACATTCTGAAGAGATTAGTTAATATCCAGTATCCAGAAGAAAACAGCTCACAATAAATCAGCTCACAATCCAAAAACAGTCCAACCTTCTCATTGTCTGACTTCAAAGATTACACAAGTATATAAAGTTTCTGTTTAGCTGGCACAGCATCTTGGGTTTACAACCACGTGAGCCTGGTTCAGCCTTCCTGATGGGGGGCAACCATGTAAGCAAATGGCTGAGGAAGACATTCTGTCCTTTTACAAGCTATGGAGAATGACTATGACTTAGTGACAGCTACCGAGTTAAAAATGTGACCCCCAGATTCAAACAGTGGGTAGTCACCTGGTAGAGAGGATAATCAAACTCCACAGAGCAACAAAGGCGTCGCCATTTTCTGCCTCTAAACTGCTCAACGCTATTGTTTCAAGCGACACAATCCAGTGTGTTTTACTTTGGTTACCAAGACAGTTCTGGAGGTGCAACTCCTATCGTGTTGAAAACGAAACACGAAAACACTGAAATGGTTGCTATGCTAACTACCCCCTGCTCACATACACACACCATTATAGTTAAGATACTGCAAATCTGTGTTACTCAATAGGAAGAGAACCAATTAAATGGCTATTTTGTATGCCTACCTAGTAATTTACATGAACCAATGACCCATCAAACCAGCATGCAACAAACTGCTCTTTTAAGGCTGATTTATGGTCAGAGACGTAAGCGTAAGCGCAAGCCCCTTTTTCTAGAATTGCGCCATTTTTTTACGCAAGCCTGTTGTTTTGGGTGTGAATTGCTTGGCAACACCCACAACCAGGTGCAGGTCTTGGGGACTCGGTAGCCAGCGGCGCGGGTGGCGTAATAGCTGTACATCAGCGCATGCACCATGTAATTCATGGTCATGAACCAGCCATGAATTGCTATGAGTAAACTTTGCGCAACAATGTGACACCAACGCAGAACCAAGCAAGCCCCTTTAGTCATCATTTCTAAAACGCTACCTTCGGTTTCATCCCAATAGGGGTGGAGTTGAGTTGTAGGCCTACCGTCTAGGGATTAGGGGCACACTTCCCTGACAAGACCTAGCTGTGGGTCAACAGTGCCAGTGGATTAGGATTAAAGGACATACGTGGCCACAGGCTGTGCTGCAACTACTCAAACATACAACATACAGCCAGAGACAGCGTCCATTCACTTCCATGTGCGTGTATACGTGTGTATGTCTAGTCTATACACACCACACCCAAGAGCCTCAAATACCCAAGACTACAAAAACTTGAAAAATCTCCTCACTCAAAGTCAGGGAAATGTTTTTTCGACCGCTTTAACAATCTATCCAGCAAGAATTGGTGGATGGTGGTGGATGACATTTTTCAGCATGTAATTTCAGACCACACTAATCTCCCAAATCAAGTAATTTCACAGCTACTCATCAGTCAAGTATACACCAGTAATTAAAATAAATTACTTAGACCTAGGCCATATATGTACGCTATGTTTAATTAGGTAGAAAATGCTGATACTCTTTGTAAATTCAGTAAATTGGTATTAAAGTCACAAAGCCACACACTGCTGTCTACATGTGGCCATTTACCTTGCCACAGTAAATATTTTCACTCACCTGAAAATGGCCAAACTCAAAGACCACAGGATCATAGGTCTACGGAGGTCAAGTTTCGGTCGGTTCTTCATGTAGTGTTGCCCCCCAAACACAAGTGCAGCATACAGGCCACAAAATACAAAGGCCTTCCTCCTAAAAAAAAATTGAAATCCAGTCAGTTAAAGTTCATTTAGAAATCAAAATGTATCTGCACGTATTAAGGTTACACGTCAGAAACATCGTCCATGTGTCCATGTGTCATATTTTTTCCTGTTCGTTTGGGGTTGTATACGGTTACGAATGCTTGGCCCCAAGAGTAGGTTTCACCTCTGACCTCGGTAATCCTAACTCTAAAGCGAGATTTGTGATTATACCTAGATACACAGCACTTGTGTGTTGCGTTTTGGCAAATACACCACAAACGCATAATCAGAAAACACAAGCGAGTGACAAGCTTGGCAAGTATAACTTTTAAACAAACTATGATCTATAAAACTATAATCGATGCGAGGCAAACTGCACGCACGCGACAAGGTTTTGACTTACCAGTTCTCTTGCATCCATTCGATAGCCACGCTCTCATCAAAGTGCCTCTCGAAGTTGTACTCAGTAAGAGTTAACTGTTGGTAATCATCCGTTTCATTCATATTTTAGTCTTAAATTATTGTCGACAGCAGAAGAGTGGAGATGTACAATGGACCAGTATCACACCGACATCAATTGTGGAGACGAAATACTGCCAACCTCCTTTAAGAGGTCCGTGTCTCACCTGACCAGAGAAAGAACTGATTCTATCTGGGGTGTGAGAAGTAGCTTAACCAAATCATCGGCTGAAGCTGATGATGCAATATCTCCTCCCTCGTTGGCGTTTCACTTGCAAGAGGTTTCACTCAGCAAGTATGACTAGAATGAAGGTGTGACATCATTTGGGTCAGGCTAGAAATCTACAAATAATTACAAAGGATATATGGTATAAAAGGCATTTCAAGTGGTAGCCTACAATGCACGACACATTTTAGACAAGTAAGATCACAAGAACTATAAGGCCACCAAATCAGTGCCTGACATTTTCTGGGTGAAAGTATTTTGTCAAACCTCACATGGACTCGGAACCATATACTGAGGTGAAGGGCACCTAGTGTGAAACCACTTTAGATTTACCGAATGTATTCGTTTCATATGCACGTAAATTATACGGATTTCCCCCGTTTAAAAAAACTTGGTTTAAAATGTATTGCGTGCTTTTAGTTTCGATAACGAAAAAGTAATGCATGAATACACACTACGGTTTCTGTGTGGGCTCACAATTTCCCGGGCCCCTTAGAACCCCCATTCCCCTGGACCTCACCCTTTTGCAAACCCTAGTCAAACAAGGATTCTTTGGATTTCATAGATTTTTCCGGAAGGAAATATAGGTGGAAATCGAAGGGGTTGACATGTATGTTGTATTTGAATGGATGCAGGAATATCTTTGTTTGTGAAATCAGTGGCTGCATGTCGTTTCCCTAAACAAATTTTTGCTCAAACTTATTATGAATAAAAATATTTGTGAGTAGATACAAATCTCTCATCAATCACTTATTTGACAGATTTATGGAACATCTTTAAAAAAACAAACAGGTATTGTCACAGAGATTCAGATAGTTCATTGTCACACACAGCAAAGACTCTTGTGGCATCCTGCCAGTAAGTTTGTTTTTCGCCTATAGTGCCTCAGAATAGAATGTTCTTTTGACACACCATGGAGACATCCTAGAATGCACCCATGAGAATCCTGCCTTTCAGCATGTTATGCATAGTTGAATGTTACCCACCAGCAGAGAAGGTTCTCTTCCAAACAAATGCTTCTATCAGCTAAATTTTCTCTCCTTTCACAACATGGTTTCTGAGATTCGCTTCAGCTCTACCGATGGCCAACCTCAAACGGTCCCCACTGCAGGCATTTGTCATAGGTAAATCTACCTTCACTTAGAACATTAAACTCATTGGAACACACTTGTGTTAGGTGAAAAATCACCCTAGTTACCCCAGGACTCCGGAGCTGCATATAAGTATATTTATTAGACAAACAACAATTGCAATCGGGTTCACTCCCAACACAAGGCTGAAAGTGAAGCCCTGATAAACACATTGCACAAAATGTTTATAGACAGAAGTTTTGTTTTCAGCAGGGATAACCAAGTGGTGGATCTCTGACGTCCGAGGCTCCCTATATTGCAAGGATAGCAGTTTTGCACAAGGTCGGAAGAATCTTATCACCTATGGTCTAAACATGCTCTTGTACATATGCAGACTATATGCAGGCACCTAATATAAGTTACACACATGCAGAAACACGGAAAAAACATGCTCCTTCTTACATAAGAACATGATTCGTATAAGGTACTTAATAATACAAGGCACTTGATTATTATATTATTAAGTCATTAACAGTGCTTGGAAATGATCTCCATCAACTTAGATCCGTTCATGGTACTGACACCCCTCCAGAACATATCATCAGATACTGGTGGTTTGCAAGCTTTTGTGAAAGTACTGTTTTTAAAAGGGAGCTACAACATGGAATATTCCCCAGGAGCTTATTGGTCACTGATGGAGATCATTTCCAAGCACTGTTAATGACTTAAGAGTATATGAATCAATTGCCTTGTATAAATATATTCCTTGTATGAATCATGTGCTTATGAAAGCAGGAACATGGCTTCCGGTGTGTGTGTAACTTTAAGATTATTAGGTGCCACTTAGTCTGCATATATACAAGAGCATGTTTAGACCATAGGTGATAAGAAGGGTCGAACTGTGCTTCTATCGACCTTGTGCAAAACTTCCATCCGTGCCTTGGACGTCAGAAATCCACCACGTGATTTTCCCTACTGAAGGCTAAACTTCTATCTCTGTAAACCTTGTGCGATGTGTTTATCCTTGCTTCACTTTCAGCCTTGTAGTGGGAGTGAGCCCGATTGCAATTGCTATTGTTTGTCTAATAAATATACTTAAATGCAGCTCCGGAGTCCTGAGGTAACTAGGGCGAACTTTCACCTAACAGTCACGTCACAAGCATACATTTATGAATGAAATGGCCTGACGTCTCAACATGCAACAGGTTGTGCTAGAGAGCTTTTGGCTTTCTGGAGTTCACAGGTATTCATAAGTGCATACTCTATCACCTTCACCTTTCTCTGACACTAGCCACCATCCCACCCTGACTAAAATCAGCGACCTCCATCCTCATTCCTAAGAAGCCAGCCACCAACAGCCTGAACGACAATAGACCAGTTGCACCAACTATCATCAACTTTGAGGGACTGGTCTTGCAGCACATCAAATCCACCCTTCCCCCCACGTTTGACCCATACGCGCATAGAGAGCAAACAGGTCCACGGAAGATGCCTTCGGCACTGCACTGAGCCACCAGGAACTCAACTCTGGGGAACTTTGTGAACTACAGCTCATTATTCAACACAATCATCCCAGGCATACAAGTCAGCAAACTGGTTGCGCTACTACACCCCCCCCCCCCCACACACACACACACACACACACACACACACCCCACCCCATCCACCTGCACCTGTATAAAAGACTTCCTCACAAACTGTGAAACTCGTCCTGCACCCCTCCTCCACCATCATGCTCCGCACTGGCTCTCCACAAGGATGTTTGCTGAACCCACTACTCTACTCCTCTACTCTACACACATGACTGTACTCTTCCCATCCCACCAACACCATCATCAAATGTACTGATGACACTCCTGTGATCGGACTCATCTCAGGAAATGATGAATCAGCTTACAGAGATGTGGTACAGAAACTGTCAGTGTGGTGCTCAGACAACAATTTGTGCAAAGTGCAGACCCGACCCCCCTCCCTTTCTCTCTCTACCTCTCTACACAGCCAGCTCCAGGCAGATGCCCCCACATCTCTAGTTTAATACTGCTGGGGGAAAAAACAGACAAAACTAAAAATATAGTGTGTCAATATAGTGTGTATAGTGTGGTAACCTTGAGCGCCCACCCCCCTTCTGGACAGACGTTGTACTACAGGTGCAGTCTAGAATATTTGCTGGCCGTTTGCTGAAAAGGTTAATGTTGAAACAATTCATACATTGCCATTTACACATCAGTCATATCTGATCACATTCTGTGAAAAATATGTACATTTAGAAACTTGAAACTCATAGTTTCAGGGAATGAACCAGTGAAAATTGCCGGAGACATAAACCTGATATTTTCAAATACGTCTGTGTTAAATCTATATTAAAGTTCTTTAATAAAGAATGATATTCTACTTTTGCTGATCAGATACTGATGCATGCATATATTATATGACAATTTAGAGAAAAGTAAAGAGAATAGTGATTTGTAATATGCCTCTTACAGTGTAGCAATCAATGGTAGCAGGAGGCCACTGATCGCCACTAAGGGGTGCTGTTGCTCTTGTTATTGTAATATTTTTGGGGGATAGCAGGTTGCCCCATCCATCTCCCTATGTTTTGGATCCAAATATATACACATATGCACAAAAATACCCGCACGCACACACACACAGACACACAGACACACACACACACACACACACACACACACACACACACACACACACACACACACACACACACACACACACACACACACACACACACACACACACACAAGATGATAGATGGAAAAATCACTTGGATACAATGAACTTTATTGATTATGACCCTCTGACATCAAATCATCTGCTCACTTGAATCCATCAAAGGATCTACTGAGTTGATCTGGGGTAGAGCAGAAATCCACTGAAAGTATGAACATTGGATTTGTTGCTGGCTGCAACGCTAAAGCCTTGGGGGAGGCTCATATACAACCTGTCCCCTACTTCTAGCTCCAGAACCACTGAGTTGGAGGCATAGTCCTCATTATCGCCCTTGTCCTGCCATTCCCAAACCAGCAATACTTCCTGATTGTTCTTCATCAACTTGATACCGATATTTGCCTCCTTCACCCAGCTGTAGGTGGTGAAGGTCAAGAAGTAGATTCCTTTCACCGGAGCAGTGAACACACCTGTGACAAAGGAGAAACGTTAGCTTAACTGACCAGGAGTTAAAGGGAATTTGCTTCCACACAGGAGAACTACAAACTTAAAACGTCTACAAACTTAAAATGAAAAAGATACCAACACAGTTACAGAAATGAGTTTGTGTCCATGGCTACTATTATTAAAAAAACAATCATTGTTCCTTCAGGTGAAATGTTAATTTTATTTGCACAAGAAAAGTCACGGTTTGATGTCATTCATCGAGAATTGAATGCACCTGTATTTAAATCGTAGGCTCCTCCGATGTTAGTCAGTACATTGCCATAGACCACAGTGGTCTCCTTTTCAAAAGGTCCTATTTTCCCAAAACCACTATGGTCCCATGTTGTAGGCCGTAGAGCTGCAGTGAAGGCCACCTCTGAACACAAGACCAAGTCAAACAAACATTCTGGATAAACAGCATGCAAATTGATAGATTTGTGGATAACTACTGTATATACTTTTGATCATTGAATGACTTATAATCAGTACCTTTTAAAGTCAGTTTCTGAAAAGTAAATGTGGATCTTTCCCTGTACTTAAGATGACAAACCTGGTTCTTCCCTAAAACAACTTGTAAAAATAATACACTTTTCTCTCTGAATTTGTACCACTGTGGCTAACTGTACATTTACAAGGAACTGGACTGGTTTCCAACACACTTCACACATATTTCCATCTACATTTAGATCAAATCACTACATACATGTGTAACGTGGCTTCTGGCTCTCGAAATGGCAGTTACTGCAATGGAACAATTGTCGCTTATGCTCTTACTAAAGTGATTTCCCTTTTTTGTTATGATTTTATATATCATATAATATGTGGTAATATTGAATTGCCAATATTGTGGTATAAATGAACCTTTTTGATTCCTTTGAATTTCTTTCACTTGGTTTTCACAAGATGTCAGTCGAGTAGACAGAGCCTTCAGATCTGTAAACATACGTACACACCATGAGATTTAGTAGAAAGCAGAACCAATTAAAAAGACCACCAGTCACATTTCAAAAATTGTAAAACAAATACTGAGGGAAATGTCTCTTTAAGGGTCATAGGCTACAGATTTGTGTATAACTACTCTACCTTTGATCATTTAATTACTTTTTATCAGTACCTTTTAAAGTCAGTTTCTGAGAAGTAAATGTGGACCTTTCCCCTATACTATAGATAACAATGCTGTTTTTTTCCCTCAAACAACTTATTAAATACACTTTTCTCATCGAATTGGTACCACTGTGACAAGCTGTACACTCACAAGGAACTGGACTGGTTTCCAACACACTTCACACATAATTCCCATCTACATTTAGATAAAATCAGACATACTGCACATGTGTACTGTAGCTGGCTTCTTGAAATGGCAGTTACTGCAATTGATCAATTGTCGCTTATGCTCTTCATAAAGTGACTTTTGTTATGATATTATATATAATATAATATATGGTAATATTGAATTGCCAATATTGTGGTATAAATGTAAATGTTTTTGATTCCTTTGAATCTTTTCCACTTGGTTTTCACATGTTATCAGTCGAGTAGACAGACCCTTCAGATCTGTAAACATACGTACACACCATCAGATTTTAGCAGACAGCAGAACCAATTATAAAGACACCAGTCATAATCAAGAATTGTAAAACAAATACTGATGTCTTTAAGGGTCATACAGATTCACAGTAGAATAAAAGAAACAGTTAAAGTCAAAGTCTTACCCGAAGAAGTGTTTTGTACCAAAGTGTTTTCATGCAAATCTTCCTACAAAAGAAAAAGAGACGAAAAGAGGTCAACAAAAGAGGAAACTACAGCAAAGGGGACTTCCACAAGTTGCCCATTTTCTTCCTTAACTAGTGCTTCTGAGTTGAATCCAGCGACTTGTAACATAGAAACTTTTTAAACCTCATATTTCACGTCACACCAAACGACTGTTGAGTTATTTATTTGTACTCACTGAGGAGTGATGAGTGTGGATCCTGTAGATTACGCAGGCCTCTATCACCAGTCCAAACAGGGCTAAGACCAGTATTTGGCCCATAAGAAGCAGCCTCTTCTCCATAACTTGAACTCTCTGCAAGACACATGGGGTCTGGTCCATCATCGTCTGTAATGGAGGGTCCTACAAGGTTTCCTCTGAAAGATTTAGCTAGTAAACAAGAGGGTGTGACATGGCCTACTAAACTGCGTTATCATCAATGTCTGGCCACATCCTGTTTCATAAAATTGCTCAACTCATTGCTGTTATGAAAAGTCCGAGAATGCTGCCTATGAGAAAAGGAGGAAGTTTTGTTCAGTAGGCCATGTACAGAAGAAAGATGGGATCAGGGTTAGCCACTACGGTAGCCCACAGTGCATGCAAACATGACAAGACACCTCACACATTTCCCATACTTCTTCTGAGATGGTCCTCTATCCATTGGAAGTGTGTGGTTCTTCTTGTCATTCAGTGCTGATCCAGTCTGACTTGAATATTGGCCAAGTAAGTTTGCACAAACAAGGAGTTTGACTTGGTAAAGTGGTTCTCAGTGTGCTTCCACAAAATATACATTACAACACAATTAAAAACAAACACAATACAAAAACAAACAGTGCAATGGTCTAAGAAGTTTAAGAAAGTATATACAGGAGCTGTGAATTGTTACAACAATAGTACAAAGAAGAAGTGGAGTGTGCAAGAAGTGCAGGGATAAATATATATGCTACAGTGGGTTAGCTGTTCAGTAGTGAGATGGTGAGGGGGAAGTCCAATATAAGTCCAATGCCACCTTACTAGACCATGAATCTGCAAAGGTACCTGATGTTGTCTTTGCAACATGGTTACACTTTTTTGTGGTTACGGTCAGAATAGACCAGCCAGACATAAATGTTAATAATGCTTTAATTATTAACATCAATAATTAATTACGATATATATATATTAATATTTTGTGTATTTAACAATGAACAACACATTTAAAATATGCATAAAATAGACATTATCAAAACAATTTATTTCAACCCTTCAAGTAGGTAGGGTGAAGGATGTCATGCATCCTCGTGAGTTTAAGATGAAATAAAAGATTTTTTACTGAAGTTTCAAAGTAAGGGTTAACAAAGCAAGCAATGACAAAACATGTATTGCGACTCTCAAGGCATGGGAGTTACCTATTGATCTATATAACCTTTGTCCTCTGACCTCTGTACCTGCTCTGCTGAGACCATGGCTTTCTGATACAGAGCTGCTGGGTAAGTCTCAGAAGCGCTGAGGGACCTGACAAGTCACCTCTTTGTGGTAGCCCTGGCATGCACAGATTTGGCCAAAGATCTGGGCTATGGACGAAATGGGCACAAGACAAAATAAAAGACAACCTGAGATATTCCTAGATACCTTGATCTATATTACAAAATAATAGTTTAATTGCCGGATGTAAAAAACGAAATCTTGACACATGTCTATGATTTGTAGAAGACTGATAGAAATCACTTTGACTGATGTGTCTCCCATAGTGTATAGTAGGACTTCACCCAATCCGGTAGATCTCTTAAAGGGAAGCCACTTCAATGATTGCCACTAGGTGGCGGTCTCTCTCTTATAAGAAAACTGGTTGTGATCCCCGAGCAAAGGAACTAGATTGATGTAGTAGCCCATTTGTAGCCTTCACAAGTATAAGATGCTCAAGAATGGAGAGAGGAAATAATGTTTATACTTTATACTAAATATATATATGTATTCTGTTCTGGATGGCAGGTTGGAGACGGGTTGCTTCTTTACAGAGCTATCACAGTTAATATAATTTAAGATGTGTTTGACACAGTATGTTACAAATCCATCTCTTTTGATCCGATATGTTTGCACACCTTTCTTTCACGAACGCATACAAGGGTAGGAGGCAAAGAGTTGAGATGAAAATAATGAGGATCGTCAGTTATATTGTTGTTTTTTCATTCTTCTGTGGAGCACTCGAGAAACGACTGCAACGGAATACCTGAATGCTGAGGTGACATTATAGGCGTTGCAGAATGTGTGTTTAGGTAGTTTTAGCGCGAATGTCCTGCAGTGATAGTCATGTACTTCTTAAACGCAGTTAGATGAACCAATCATGCCGGCGCATACGATTTCCCTTCCCAGCCCAGTTACACCCGAGGGAAGCAGACTATGGCGGACCTATCCATTTCAGAACCGAGCACATCCAACACCGCAACAGAAACAAACTCGGCAAGTCTTCTCAACAGCATCCGGTTTAAAGAAAAACCGGGCCAGAGACCGGATTTTGGGGACCATCTTCTTCACGTTTTGCGTTATCAACATCATCGATGGCATCACACTTGCAAAATCCGGATTTTCAAAGTTGTTTCTATGGCAAGGGTAAGTCATGGTCTTGTGTATTGTGACTATTGACATGGGTTAAATTGCCATTATTCAACAGTCGGCTGGTTGAAACTTTTAAAACCAACATGTAGGCTAAGTGTGATACAAATACAGAACTTTGTTTATATTAACACATGTTAACACTAGTTCAAACAGTGGCTACTAAATATAATTTCAATATAACCATTTCTCAAAATATTTCAAGTGTTTTTAAAGCTATATTGCTGACATGAAACTAAAAGTGATCAAACAGCAATAACTGCTGATGCCCCATTTTATTAGATAGACTTTTTTTGTAACCTAAAATCTAAATGTATGATATAACAGACCAAAGCATATAGGCCTGCATGCTGGTAGGCATTGGTCTAAAACTAGCTAAAAAGCGATGCAAAAAAACTTGCGATCACCAACAACAGTATAGTTCGCACTGATAAAAGCTTGTGTGCAAGCTGTGTCTTTGGGTGAAATAGTTGGCTGTGTGCTGTGTTTTGCTGTGAAAGCTTTTCTTACATTAACTAGTTGCCTATAAATCCATACCTCAAAAAGTGTGAAATTGGTGCATATTGCCTGTGTGCTGTGTTTTGCTGTCAATGCTTGTCTTCCATTCTCATGGGGTGGTCCATCCCTGACCACAGAACTACATCATGCATAGGCTTGGCAGCTAGTGGGAATAACAGGTGTGATCATCGGTCTGTCATATGACCGTATACCTTCAAAAAAATGAATTTAATGACAACAAAAAACTAGTTACCCATAAAAGCATATCCCATACCTTAGAAAAAGGGGGCAAGTTGCTGCATACTGGGGATCCAAACTCCAGGCACTACACAGGTAGAGTTAATTTCTGATATTGGTTTCATTGCCATATAATGTTGTGGGCAGCAGCTAAAATAAATAGCATATTAACACATATATCACACACGTCGCTTAGGAGATGGTGGTGGACTTTAGGAGGTCTCAGCCTCCTCTGCTACCAGTCTCCATCGAGGGGGTCAGTATGGAGGTGGTCAACACTTACAAATACCTAGGAGTGCATCTGGAGAATAAACTTGACTGGTCAGCCAACATAGATGCACTCTACAAGAAGGGTCAGAGTCGGCTATACTTCCTGAGGAGGTTGAGGTCCTTCAATGTCTGCAGCAAACTTCTGCGCATGTTCTACCAGTCTGTGGTTGCCAGCGTTCTCTTTTATGCTGTGGTGTGCTGGGGAGGCAGCATAAAGAAGAGGGATGCGGGGCGACTAGACAGGCTTGTGAGGAAGGCGGGAGCTGTTGTGGGCACCGAATTGGATTGCCTCACAACAGTGGCGGATAGAAGGACCCTGAGTAGGTTGCTGTCTATCTTGGACAATGTCCACCACCCACTACACAGTACCCTCAACAGACAGAAGAGCATATTCAGTGGCAGACTCCTGTCACTGTCATGCTCATCGGACAGGTTGAGGAAGTCCTTCGTCCCCAGGGCCATTCAGCTGCATAATGCCACACAGAAGGGGAGGGGGAGGGAGATGGACTTCTCCGCATGAGTCTACCTCAGACTGCCCTTCTCTTTTCATCTCTTCAATTACCATCCCACTGTCCATCCATCCCTCTACTAGCTATACTAGCCCCTTGCACAGACTGAACAACGTATATGTCTTTGCACCATCAACACACACACACACACAAGCACAAGAACTTTGCACTATGATATAAGCACATGTGTATATGATTTATGTTTGTATGTCTGTGAGGTAGTGTATAAGCCCTATGTGTATGTGATTTATGTATGTATGTCTGTGAGGTAGTGTATAAGCCCTATGTGTATGTGATTTATGTATGTATGCCTGTGAGTAAGTGTATACGCTACTATGGATAACCTAAATTTCCCTCTGGATTAATAAAGTCTCCATCTATCTATCTATCTATTTCTGCATGATTCCAATCATTTCGAGCAATTTGCGCATTTCCGGTTCATATACACGGGAGAAAGCAAGGGATGTTAGGTCAGGGGAGGCAGGAGCATACTTAGACATTAATACATTTATATGTCTATGGGAGCATACTGTACAAATCTATGGGCAGGGGAGGCAGTGCCTCATCTAGGATTGCGAAATTGCTCCAAACTGGATTTTGCGCATGCAAAGAACCTCTGCGCTGAGCTCAAAACGCACCGAAAAATCATGTAGGTGAGGCACACCGTACCTCTGCCTCAATAAAGGGGGCGTGCGAGAGCGCTCCTGTCGGGTTTATGCTGGTTCTGACGTCGGTCTTCTTCTACATTTCTACTTGACATTGACGGCAATGTCAAAACTGGACTTTCAGTCCAAACGTGAAATGATCAATGATGGTAGACCAATGCCGGAGCTAAAAGGTATGCTTCAAGCGACGGGACAGAATATAACTTGATAGGCTTATCACATTCAAAGCCAAATTGCTTTGAAAATGTTTAGAACCTCAAGAATACATTTGGTTTTGGACGTACAGCTCAGTTGATTTCCCATTCTTTCTCTTAGGATTGTTTAATGTCTATGTGAAGCCATTTAACATCACACTAGTGGTTGTGATCACTTTGAACCCAAGACTGCTTTTTATTGGTGAGCTGATTTTGAGAAATTAAAGCTAGCTAGCTAAGGACACTTAATAACCTTAATCGATTTAATTGGAAGAGATTACATTTGCATTAAATGATAGCTGGTTATTTAGCTGATGTTATAGTCTCCTCGATTTAACTCTTAAAATTATAATGGGAAAAGGTAAAAACCCTCAGGGTGCTTGTGCAACTTCGCATGAAAGAGTTCATATTCATGAGTGCATATTCACACATATTACACAAGTTCATCACAAACTAGCAGCTGCCAACTGTATACTGTAAAGAATGCTGATATGAAAAACAACCAGTAGTGAATGTGAAACTGCCAATTCCATGGTGATTTAGGATACTCTTTTGGGGTTATGTATTTGTAAATCGGACTCAGTGCCTCACCAGCCACGAACCTCACTGCACGTCACTGATCTGCGCAAATGTATCAGCATAAGTATCACAGCCAGACTGGTGTCAAGACTTCTTATGACCCACACTAAGCCGAGTGCTGCCCCCCAGAATGAAGCTCAGATTACACTGTCACTGATGCTTATGATCATTTCCATGGTAACCTTCTTCCCCTTCCTCTCTTACCTCAGCCGATGAATACATTGAATCAAAATAACATCGGCTCTATTGAATACAATATGCAGGGCAACAGGGCTGACAGGCAGGATACACCATGAGTGCTCACTACATGAGAACCCCTAAAATTAAACTGATTTGAATTCTCATACATACTTGGACAGATATACACATAAACATAAAGTACGCATAAACCCTGTCACATGTGTCACATAAACATAAAGTACGTATATACCCTGTCACATGTGTCACTTAAACATAAAGTACGTATAAACCCTGTCATATGTGACACATAAAGTGGGTACTGAAAACTGCCCAATGCATCACTGGTTCCCCGAACCCCACCATCGAGGCTGTCCGGCGCAAAAGATGTCTGCAGAAGGCGCGCAGCATCGAGAAGGACAGATCCCATTCCAACCACAGACTGTTTGCCCTCCGCTACAGGGCCTTCCGTTCCCGGACCAGCAGGCTCAGGAACAGCTTTTTCCCTGCGGCTGTCACCCTGTTGAGCGTTGTACCACGGTGATAGCTCCCCTGGCTACCCCCCTCACACTCCTTCCTACAGTGACTGTATTCCCCCCTCTACCCTGGCCTGACTGCCACACACCTCCCTCCAGCCACTGAACTTTTGCACTAAAATTGTTCAATATCGATTTATTTAAAATTGTTGTCCATATCCATATTCATCGTATTTATATCTTATCATGTCTACTACCTCATTTATACTACTGCCACATTCACCTTTACTTCACCTGCACATTACATATATCACATCTACACTTATCACCACTGTTGCTGCTCATGTTCTTACTGTTCATACCACTTATATCTTGTATCACACTGTATATTTCCTATTTGTCTATTTTTATATTACCACTATATATTTGCACATACTTCTTCTGTTCTTACTGTTCATACCACTTATATCTTACGTATATCATACTGTATATATCCTATTTACCTATTTTTATATTACCACTACATATGCACACAGTATGTATACTCTGCACTCTTCTGTTTTTGCACTTCTGGTTAGATGCTAACTGCATTTCGTTGCCTTTGTACTTGTACTCTGTGCAATGACAATAAAATTGAAATCAAATCAATCAATAAACATAAAATACGTATATACCCATGTCACATGTGAGACATAAACATAAAGTACACATATACCATGTCACATGTGCCACATAAACATTAAGTACGCATATACCCTGTCCCATGTGTCTCGTAAACATACGCTGTCTATCATACGCACATGTTGGTCACAAGTATAGTGAGAGGAAAGTTGAGAGAGGAAATATGTCATGCAGTATAATGCTGATTTCGCCTTCACACACACACACACACACACACAGGGGAAAATAAAAGAGGCAAAAGAGGTATGTAGTTTACGATCAGACACTTTCTTTTTACCACCCCTGCAGATCTGCTCAGTGCTGCATTGCCTTTAAGGATGGATAGTCCCATAGCAGAGTGCAGTGCACCACTCTCCTGCACACAGAGCTCTGCCTGTCTGCAACTTAGCTGAAGGCATGAGCCATTGATCCAGGCTCCTTTGTTGCTTCTTGGCCATATAATTCCTCCTCTGAGCATTTCAGCAACTGTCGAACTATATATTTTTTTTATTGACGTCATGTGTTTGCCATCTTTTGATTCAGCTCAATTCTGCGGCGGAGTGGCCTTCATGGTTGCTTAAACACAGAGACAGTAGGTTTACAATGACCAGCAGTCTTTCATTTATGAGGGTTTTATATTTAAATTCCTCCCCCCCCCCCCCCACGTCATGAGAAGTTCAAAGGCTGACACCCCTTTTGCAATTCTCCAATCCAAATGAGGATTTACGTGCTGCATTAACCTTATTATAGTTACCGGACCATTTTCAGATGAAAGAAAAGCTGCTTAAATCACTTAAGATGTCTGTTTGTGTAAGAGCCCTCTTTACCAGGGGGGAATCCAGGATTTCAGTGGATTTTCCCCCCTTATCAACTCTTTGAAAATAAAGGGCAACACGCAACACTCCCATCTCTTCACTCCCATCTCGTTTATGTTCATGGGACGGGTGCCAGAATAAGAGTGCAGGGATTGCGTGTGTGTGTCTGTGTGTGTGTGTGTGTATGTGTGTGAGTGTGTGAGGCTGAAGCCACCACTGACCTGCACATGACATCTGGTGATGGTGGGGAGGGGGCAGTGGAAGTGTTAAGACGGCCAGCGCTGAGTGGCCCTTCGCGGGCTTAGCTGGCACTTCCAGAAGGTGCTGCCAAGTAAACAATGGAACCCTCCAGTCCAGTCCGGGCAGTAAGAGCAGAGACGCCTCCAGTCCCGTCCGGGCAGTAAGAGCAGAGACGCCTCCAGTCCCGTCCGGGCAGTAAGAGTAGAGACGCCTCCAGTCCCGTCCGGGCAGTAAGAGCAGAGACGCCTCCAGTCCCGTCCGGGCAGTAAGAGTAGAGACGCCTCCAGTCCCGTCCGGGCTGTAAGAGCAGAGACGCCTCCAGTCCCGTCCGGGCAGTAAGAGCAGAGACTGTCAGACAGTGGTGACTTCTATAGACTGGAGGTGGGGATGCTGATGGTGATTGTGATTGTGATGGTGACGGTGACGGTGTATCATGTGGCGGTAATGACTGTTTTTTTTCCCTTTTCAGTGAGTTACCTGGGGTTAGAATATCTGTTTATGTTGTCCATGTCATAGTTTATGGACATAGACCAATTAAACATTCGTACACTGCTCAAGTCACACAAGCACACAAGTTTTATTCTTTTTCTTTTTTTAATCTTTATTGAAATGAGGTGATTGAGTAAGTACTGAGGTGATGTCCACAACGTCATATTTTGTTTGGCAGCTCACCAGACTAAAAACCCCACCCCTTATTGTGCCCTGTGACCTTATTACTTCCTCCTGCACTTTGAATTGAACCGCCCTGCACCATCTGTCAGTGTGCTAAACACACTACTTTACTTCACTGTACTCTAGGAGGACTGGCTGTGAGGAATCCATCTGGGCCACCTGATTGGTGATCTGGGAGGAGGGCCTTAAGGAAATGACTGGCTGGCAGGAAAAGGCAGAGCCCTGCTAGGTTCTGCAAGGGGAGGGAGGGGGGTTGAGGAGAGGAGAGGAGAAGGTTGGAGGAGGGAGGAGGGAGGAGGGAGGAGGAGAAGACTCACTAAGTCGTGTGGGAGGCGTAAATCCAGTACGATGAACCGGTAAGGCAGGCAGTAGTCACAAGTCTGGATGGTAGAAAGGGGGTGAGATAGAGAGAGAGAGAGAGACAGGGGACATTTGTGTCTGTATGTGTGTGTGTGGGGGGGGGAGAGAGTCATTGTGTGAGTGTGTGTGACTGTGTGAGAGAGAGGGCAGGCTGAGAGAAGAGGTTGCTGCCTGTACTGCCGGTTATCAGGATGCTGAAACGATGAGAGATAACAGAGGAACCCAAGGTAATACAGAACTGCTGTGTGTGGGTGTGGGTGTGGGTGTGGGTGTGGGTGTGTGTGTGTCTGTACGCATGCGTGTGTTTGCGTGTGTGTCAGGTTCTTGTGGTACAGTGATGGTGGAGGGAGAGGGGGTGGGGTGGGGTGGGGGAATCCTATTAGCCGGTGTACAGAAAAAGTAGGTCTAAATGCCCAGCTTACTAGTGCAAAGGCGGAAGTACAGCTATTGTAAGTGTCAAAGCTTGCGTGTCCTTTGAGAGAAGATTGATTTTGTTCAGTTATGAAACAGTTACGTTAAGTTGTTAAGTTACGAGTCCAATCCTTCATTCAAGTAGAAATGTTTTTATGTCAGGATATATTTATCTGTGGGATGCTTGCCCGTTGAGCGTGGTTGTGATGTCATCTCAGAACCACTTAACTCTTGCACACTCTTGCATATCATATATGTGAATTGTGAAGCCGTACCAAAATCATTTCATCAGACAGAGGATGTATCTGTGTCAGTGATTTCACTTTCAGAGAGATGTAGCTATAATTTGGAATTTTGTGAGAGCTAGAATAAAAAACAAATGTTTGTTATCATAATCCCAATGGAGTGAACTAAAAGAAAAAAAGCAGTCTATGGATTAAAATATCAGTTTGTTGGAGATCTTCAGTTTATTTGAAAAAGCTAACAAGTATAATTGGAGCCCCACTATCACAGTGGGCCGTGCTTAATTGCATTACGCAAGTGGAGTCGTGGCCTTACTTTCCTCTGCTAGACCTAATTAATAAATAGCACAGACGTCTGAAGTCCTTTTGTCCAGGGGATTTCTAACGGGCTGTAATTTCACTACTAATTAAACCTCAGCCCCATTCAGAACCACTTGTGGGTTCCTGGATAAACAGTTAATTTACTAAAGTGTTCCACGGAGGCTCTCAGGGGCTCTCGATCTGGTCTGTGATCTGGACTGAACATTACACATTCAGATGGGAAATTTGACCCGCGGGCCTTGTATTGGTTTCAGGTGGTTCTCTATTACCACGGTGTGTGTGTGTGTGTGTGCGTGTGCCTGTGCTTGTGCTTGTGCGTGTGCGTGTGCGTGTGCGTGTGCGTGTGCGTGTGTGTGTGTGTGTGTGTGTGTGTGTGATATGTCAGCTTACCATGTTAGCTGCAGTTAAAAGAAAATGCATTGATTGCATTGATAGAAAAAAGGTGTTGCAACTGCAAGTAAAAAATCTCTGAAATCCGGGGACATTCACACACACACCATAATACTACTGTAAATACACACTATAATACTCCTGTGATATTACTGTCTCACACACACACTATAATACTACTAAAAAAACTGGAGGAATACATTGTTCCCCAAGTTAATAAACAAAGCTGTGTGTGTGTGTGTGCGTGTGCGTGAGAGTGAGTGAGTGAGTGAGTGTCTGTGTGTGTTTATGTTGTTCAGTTACTCATGAAAGTCTGATGTGCTTCAGTCTGGCATCTTGCCTTTAGCAAACAGAGAACAGAATGCTGATTCATCAGTGGAGTCTTACAGTATTATTAAGTGTTTGCTGAAACAAAAGAGCTAATGGATATCTATGAGTCATTTATTTTTTTATGTGTGTAATGTGTGTAGTGTGTGTGTGTGTGTGTGTGTGTGTGTGTGTGTGTGTATTCATGCATATTTGTGCTGATCTACTGGTGTTTTTTTCAAGGCATATGCTAGCATTTTCATTGCACATGTGTGTATACGTGTATGTGTGCATGCAGTGTGTGTGTTTGTGTGTGTGTGTGTGTGTGTGTGTGTGTGTGTGTGTGTGTGTGTTTCTCAGCCGAGAAGCCCATCATCCTGAAAAAGATAGCCTGCACTATGTCACTTCTGTCCTCATATAACCCCCAGAGAGGGGTGGCCACAACACCACTGCCTCTGCACACGGCCAGCTGCCACCCAGCTGTGCAGTTGAACCACTGTCATCCACTGTCACAAACCAGACAGGGAAACTAAGCTTATTAGATTATTATTTTTCTTACACTTCCTTTTCCTACTTCTGTATTTCATTTCTTTTGACGATATTCCTCAGCACCAATAGGGTATGTTTCGTATATCCCTCAGGACCAATAGGGTATGTTTCTTATGTTCCTCAGGACCAATAGGGTATGTTTCTTATATCCCTCAGGACCAATAGGGTATGTTTCTTATATCCCTCAGGACCAATAGGGTATGTTTCTTATATCCCTCAGGACCAATAGGGTATGTTTCTTATATTCCTCAGGACCAATAGGGTATGTTTCTTATATTCCTCAGGACCAATAGAGTATGTTTCTTATATCCCTCAGGACCTATAGAGTATGTTTCATATATTCCTCAGGACCTATAGAGTATGTTTCTTATATCCCTCAGGACCTATAGAGTATGTTTCATATATTCCTCAGGATCAATAGAGTATGTTTCTTATATCCCTCAGGACCAATAGGGTATATTTCTTATATCCCTCAGGACCAATAGGGTATGTTTCCTATATTCCTCAGGACCAATAGAGTATGTTTCTTATATTCCTCAGGACCAATAGGGTATGTTTCCTATATTCCTCAGGACCTATAGAGTATGTTTCTTATATTCCTCAGGACCAATATAGTATGGTTCTTATATCCCTCAGGACCAATAGAGTATGTTTCTTATATCCCTCAGGACCAATAGGGTATGTTTCTTATATCCCTCAGGACCTATAGAGTATGTTTCTTATGTTCCTCAGGACCAATAGAGTATTTTTCTTATGTTCCTCAGGACCTATAGAGTATGTTTCTTATATCCCTCAGGACCAATAGAGTATGTTTCTTATATCCCTCAGGACCTATAGAGTATGTTTCTTATATCCCTCAGGACCTATAGAGTATGTTTCATATATTCCTCAGGACCTATAGAGTATGTTTCTTATATCCCTCAGGACCAATAGAGTATGTTACTTATATCCCTCAGGACCAATAGAGTATGTTTCATATATTCCTCAGGACCTATAGAGTATGTTTCTTATATCCCTCAGGACCTATAGAGTATGTTTCATATATTCCTCAGGACCTATAGAGTATGTTTCTTATATCCCTCAGGACCTATAGAGTATGTTCCTTATATCCCTCAGGACCAATAGAGTATGTTTCTTACATTCGGACAAGTATGACAGAGCGAGGGTGAGAATGAGGGGGTCTGAGGATAGAATGTGTGGTCAGTGAATAACTGGATTGAACGTTGCGCCATCAATCAGTAAGGGAAATTTGTGTGAACATGTTTAACTAATGGAAGTGCCTGTGCTACACCAAGTTCATCATGATTAGTTTTTTTTGTCTGGAAGGTTTTGAAACTGATGTCCCCACTTCTAGAAAACTCTTGACTTGCTGTGTAGGTAACCTGTTAGCCCCAGTGTAAGATATATACAACAGTAGAGCTGTTTGATGGCAGGGGTGGTGGTGATGATTTTGGTGGTGACGATTTTGGTGGTGGTCATTTTGGTGGTGGTAAATTTGGAGGTGGTGATTTTGGTGGTGATGCTTTTGGTGGTGGTGATTTTGTTGTGTGCTGGGCTGATACTTTAGATGGATTTCAGACTAGCATGTACCAATCTCATGCTAAATGGCCAAATGCAATCTGTATCCGCTGAACCTGAATCTGTATACAGAAGCCTTGTCTTGTCTGTCCCTTTTTGTCTACCATCTTCCACCATCATTGTATTTAAACTACCATACCACCACCATTGAATCTGAACACTTATAATTAAAAAGCCTATCATAGACCTTACAGGCCCCTTCAGTCAGTCTTCTTAATTGTATCATGCGGTCATAACTTCATTCTCTCTTTATTTTCAGAAATCAAAATGGAAATCTTTAATAATTAACATGCATGACTATGAATGAGTATTTAAAGAAGACATGTTCTGCCCTGCAGTGCTCTCTTCTCTCACTCAGCACACAGCCTGTGAAGACTGAGAAGCTGAACTTGTGTCCAGGAATTGTTCTCACATTGACAAGAAGCTTTTAAAGCTTTTATTTATAGTAAATCTCACATGTGTAGGACAGACATGTCTGCCAACCCACTGGCTCCCAGACAATCCTCAATGCAAGACCTGCATGGTCAGCTTGGCGAAGGCATGGTTGCCATAGTGACTTTGTTGTTGGAAAGCCAATGTCGTCTCACACATTACTCTTAAGCTTTTTGCAAAACAAGGACAAATAAAAATCCTTCAGATACAGAAATCTTCCTTTGTTTAGAAGAGAGCACAATATCCAACACTAGCAAATATTGGCCTAGCTTGGCATCTTAATCCTCCATATTTTGCCTCAAAGCCTGTCTGTAATGGGGATACTTTTACAGAAAAATGGAGGGAAACACAGAAATATTGTGGTTTAAAAATAGAAATACATAAAGATCTTACTCAAATACGTGGTGTACTACTGTGTGCTACAGTGTTTGTTGAGTACAGATTGCCCAAGCTAGTGTCCACACTGTTTAAAAAGCTGTCTCGCTCTCACTGTTAGCGCTCACTAAGTCCTGATCCTGTTAATAGAAATACATCAGCGTTTGGACCAGAGGCCAGGGGGAGATGGGGTGCTTAATCTGTTAACTGCATCATGGACACATCAGACATCAGACTGCTGGAGAACACATAGAAAATTATAGGAAACAACTTCATCTGGATAAACAGTGTGTGTGTGTGTGTTTTTCTGTGTGTGTGTGTGTGTGTTTCTGTGTGTGTGTGTGTGTGTGTGTGTGTGTGTGTGTGTTTCTGTGTGTGTGTGTGTGTGTGTGTGTGTGTGTGTGCTTTTGAGACCGAGAGAGAGAATGAGAGAGAGAGCACTCTCACACAAACTCCCACACACACTTTCACACACACTCACGCACACACACACACACACACACACACACACACACACACACATTCCCGCACACACACTAATCATCCTACATGTGCAGACACACTCAGAGACTGAAAGCGAAAGTCTTTATTGTCTTGAAACTGTGTCCCCAGCGATCACCGCTGTGTGAACTCTGGCTAGTCTCAGACTTTTGATGGCCGCTCAGATGAGGCCCATGTGGCCGTGGATCCCAGGCCTTTAATTAGCCCCAAGCACATGTAGCTCCTCCGCGGAGAGCCATTACCCCTAGGCACTCACTGCAGTGGGCTCAGAAATCAACCTCTCCATTTTAGTAATGGTCACACTTTTATCTGGTTGATATCTTAAGCCCTTTTAAAGTGGTCAGCGTGGTAGTGGTTTGTTTGATAGCTGCAGGATCAGATGGGTTGTACTCTTTGAAGATATTTTTTTTGCTCAGTCTGTGGTACCCATTTAATGCGTGCATGGCTGTAGTCCCTCTCGATTGATGCCATCATGTGTCATACTGAACCGTGTATCCTTCTGGCTGGGTTGTACCACATGCAGTGTGTTTGGTGCAGTATAGTCGGAGCTGAAATATAGTTGGACGTGTTTTGAAGGGCTCCTAGAAACTTGTCCAGCCAGCTACAATAAGGCAATTCTGTGTCTCATCCTCTCTTTTCCTCTCTGTCACAGCCTGTATTGAAGATGAGCTTGGACCTCGGGCAGATCCTCATTGCTGTTTTCCTGCAGTCCAGTCCTCTGCAAGAGCGACTGCAGTAGCAGTGACCATAGCTCTGGGAGGCGTACAGCAGGAATACCAAACAGCGCTGACGGTTATCAGGTGTGACAGGACCGTGCCTCTTCAGGGATCATGTCTCAGTCAGGCAAGGTGTACCACGTGTATGTGGAGGTGCGAGACGGAGAAGTGCTGGACCCCTTAATGCTCCAGAGGCCAGATGTGCTCCCGGGGTGCCAGCGGACGTCCCCCCACCTGTCCCACAGCCCCGCCATGTCCCCAGGGTTGTCTCACATGTCCCCGGGGTTGTCTCACAGAGGTGGGGGCAGCACCCAGAGCCTCTCCTCCAACAAGTCCTCCTCCAGGCACTCCGTGAGCTTCCAGCTGGGCCGCGCGGAGGAGCAGTGCCCCGGAGTGGGGCATCACCGCCAGAGCCTGCCCTGCGATGGGTTCGTGGGGCATCACCGCCAGAGCCTGCCCTGCGATGGGTTCGGCCACATGCTCTCGAGCCTGCAGACCGGCCACAACGGCATCCTGATGCGGGCGCGCTCCACGGAGAGCGAGCCTTTCTACTACGGGCGGGAGAATCACATCGCGGGAAGGTACACGGCACCCCCGACGCCCAGCGCGGGGCGCCGCTCGTACGGAGCGCCCAGCAGAGACGGGGAGGGCCGGAGGTCGGTGGTCACCTACAGCTACATCGAGAAAGGGAACATCCAGCCGGGGGTGGACGGCTCGCACAGTTCCCTGTGCCAAAGCGAGCCGGAGAACCCCTTCAACCGGGCCCTGGAGGAGGAGGAGGAGGAGCGTGCGGCCAGCCTCATGCGGAACAGGCTCGGCGACCCGGCCCGCTTCAGCAGCTGGGAGTCACTGGGGAGCTCCAGTCCCAAACTCACGCCCTCACAGAGGTACTCCCTGAACCTGCGCCGCGCCACCATGGACTCCATCGCCCGAGAGGCCACCTACCGCGCCCTGGAGGAGTTCGGCTCCCCGCAGATAAGGCGCCGCTTGGAGGTGCAAAACCACCAGCACCAGGACCAGCCCCAGTACCAGGACCAGCCCCGCTGTCGCTCCTGGGGTGGGTCTCCGGTTCTGCCTCGAGGCACCAGCACCCTACCCACCAACGCCCACCTCATGGACTCTGCCCACGGCCTGCCCAGAAGCCCAGCCACTGATCAGCTGTCCTCCCACGTCAGACAGACGTACTACACCATGTCCCCCCCCAGCACCCGGGCCCACACCTACGGAACTCCAAACCAGCGACAGTGGCACGGTGACGACAGTCCCAAGCTGCCATACAAATATGGTCCTGCTCTGCCATCATGCAAACCGACAGCCATTCAGCACGAGATACCCGCCATGACCGTCACAAAGGCTCCCGGTAGCCCCGGTAACCACCAGAGGGTGAATCACCACCTTGCCGACAGCCCTCGCCCCTCTCCCCGGGTCAACTTCAGCCTGGACGCCTCCAGGGCAAAAGCGGACGAGGACACGAATCACCTGAGCGGGAGAAGGAGTGTCTCGCCCTCCACCAGCCCGGACCTGGCCCGTAGGCTGGCCGAGGAGGCGTCCAAGATGTCCTCCCTCTTCATGGAGAGGAGGAGCCCGTCTCCCGTGCCGTCGTGTGGAGAGGACACAGACAGGTCCGACAGCCCCCCCAGGTCCGGCACCCTGTCAAGGGACTCCCAGATGTACGCCAGCCTGCAGGGCCTGGGCTCTCCAGCGCAGTCCCACTCCGACATCAGCCTCCCCGGGCAGGACCACCACTGGGCCGAGAGGGAATCCGTGAGGTGCGCGCCGCAACCGGGACACGGCGCGCCCCTACCGCCATACAGGAGCGGAGCGTCCCCCGGCCTGGCCAAGATGCACCGCCTGGACATGGCGCCCTCCCCCATCAGGGACCCTCGGCTGGAGATGGGGGAGTTTGCGGGAAAGGCCAGCCCCACCCCGCACCGCCATCAGCCCCCGCAGTACACCGGGGACAGCTGGTCCCCAAGCCTGGAGCGCAAGCAGCAGGCCACGTGCTACGCCCAACACCCAAGGGACAGCCCAGAGAGCCACCGCAGGGGCTACGGGGGACACACCGCTGAGACGCCCGTCAGCTGGACCTCCCAGCTGCAGCACTGGGGAGAGGAGAGGCAGACGGAGGAACTGGAGAAATCCATCCGGCTTCACGGCACATCTCCTCCAGTTATCTCCTCCCCAAAGGTGGATAAGAGGAGAAGGAATGTATCGGAGGCAGAACGAGGTGAAGGTGGAGGCGGCAGTGGGGGTGGTGGTGGCACTCCAGGCTTATCTAAAAGCTCTAGTGGTGTCACAGGGAGCATCGGGGACAGTTCGCAGTTGGAGAGAGACTGCCTCTCCACGGAGTCATCCAGCCAGACCAGCCAGAGGAGCAGCAACAGCGGGAACAACACTGCAGGGGTGCAGGTGTGTGTCTGTGTGTGTCTGTGTGTGTGTGTGTGTGTGTGTGTGTGTGTGTGTGTGTGTGTGTGTGTGTGTGTGTGTCTGTGTGTGTGTCTGTGTGTGTGTGTGTGTGTGTGTGTGTGTGTGTCTGTGTGTGTGTGTGTGTGTGTGTGTGTGTGTGTGTGTGTGTGTGTGTGTACAACCCTGCAGGGGTGCAGCAGGTGTGTGTGTGTGTGTTATTTGATGGTTCATTCAGTTATCGCTTTCTAGTTTTCAAACCCTGCTAATCAATATAGATGGAATTTCTCTCTGATGGTAGTATATTATAAACATGGGAGATACGTGTTGGATGGCTGTTCTATTTCTACGCTACTTCTAACTATCTAGACATTCATACTGTATTCTTGTCACGTTAAGCCGTGTGAACGCTCTGTGCTTTGACCTAGTCTGAAGACGCGTCGGGGTTGGAGTCTTCCCTGCGTTCGCAGAAGATAGCTCGTGCCAAATGGGAGTTCCTGTATGGGGCGCCCACTAACGACAAGCGTGGACCCAAAGGTAAAAGCCAGCTCCCTTTGTTGACGTCATGTTCTCCCACTTCCCCCCCTTGCGATTACAGATCCTGGCTTCCCCACTCACTTCTTCTTATCTCTCCCCTTCATCTGCCTCTCCTACAAACCAAGCTGCTGGCTTTTAAATGCACGTGTAATCCAATTATGTGCAGGGATAGAGGCACCCAAACATGGCCGCCCAGATTCACTGGCTTTGTGAAACACTGTTGAGCTACATATGGTATTTGTTTTTTTTCCCAGCTTTAGTTGTTTCCCCTTGGGTCAGCATAGATTAGATTGGTCTATGTGGTTTATCCATAAATAATGAGGCTAGTGTCCATCTGCCTGCTTACCCCTCCATCCATTTGGATTTGGTGAGGAAGTTGTCCTTTAACCACAAGAAGACAAATCATCACATAATCAAATACTTACACATTACTAACTGCACATCGGAACTTCTTACATGACCGCTTTCCCAAACCCTGCTAAATAAAATGATGTTGAATTTGTACAACAGAAAGGAAACAGCAGCTTTGACAGTTTTGTATTTGATTAACAGATCAATCAACTGATCAGGGCACTGGGCGTCATGTTCGTCTCCGTGAAATGAATGGATTCAAATGCAACAATATACACCAGTGCAATGTACTCAACACTTCTCAACCCAAATTGGTGCTTTTCTCCCCTACGTCAGACACTCCTGGTGTCTGCACTGCGCCCTCTAGTGGCCTCTCCGGGAAGCCTCCCACCCCGTCCTCCTCTTCCTCCCTGCCCAGGAAGCCCCAGCGGAGCCGAAGGGCCCAGGGCCCGAAGAAGGACGAGTTCCACCGCCTGAGCTATCACGAGGTTCAGCACGTAGAGGTGGAGCTGCTCGCCGCATCGCCACCCTCGCCCGGCGCCTCGCCCGGCACCTCCCCACGCATGGGCATCATCCGGCGCACCATCAAGTACTCCGAGACGGACCTGGATGCCGTGCCCATGCTCTGCTACCGGGAGACGGACCTGGACGAGGTGATGCTGGCGGAGGAGGAGGAGGTGGAGGAGGAGGGGGAGGAGGAGGGGGTCGATGAAGACTCTGCGTTCGGGAGTGAGCGGAGCGCGCTGGGCACCTCGGGCAGACGGGCCGCCGGCGGCAGGAGGAGGGCGAAGGCGGCGAAGGGGGCGAAGGTCGAGGAGCAGCCACTGGAGGAGGAGGAGGAGGAGGGGGTGGTGAGCTGGGCCAGCGTGAGGATGCTGGGAGACAGGAAGAGACAGGCGGCCACGCGCCACCACGAAGAGGACGAGGTGCTCAGCCGCCTGCTGAAAGGGTGAGGGAGATCGCTGTGGATACACACACACACACGCTCACTGTCCCTCTCTCACAAGCACACACACACACACACACAACATTCACACACACACTGAAGTATGTACATTTGGTCCTTAATAATTGCATCATTTAATCAGTTCTATGTTACCTATATCACATCATAATGTCTTCACCAGGCATACTCATCAATAGAACCACTTCACACACTTGTACGTATTCCATGCCGTAAATATAAGACCTCACACTCACTCACTCTCTCACACTCTCTCTCCATATCTCTTTCTCCCTCTCTTTCTCTCTTTATATATATATATATATATATATATATATATATATATACAGTATTCATTATTTATTTATTTTGGGTCACTCAAAGCCACATACAGTGAACGTTCCGTGAGCATATCTTAATCACTGTATACCCTAAACGGAACATGACTGGTCTATATGTACCCTTACCTGCAGCCCCTCAGACAAGCATTCCAACAACCAATCAACCCTCAAGTCCCCCGTCGCCGTGGGCAAACCACGCCACATCTCGGCGGACAGCCTGGACACCTTCAGCCGGCACTTCGAGTGCATCATGGAGTCTCACCGTGCCAAGGGCACGTCCTACAGCAGCCTGGACAGCGAGGACATGACCTCCAGCGGCCCGCCGGTCTTCACCTTTGACCTCCCAACCCTCACCCCTGAGATCCAGAGCCAGATCTGTGCGAGCGCACGGCAGATCAGCAAGCTCAGCTTCGCCCCGCTGGCCCGAGCAGAACCCCTGAGTCTATCGGACCGGACCGGAGGATCGGACCCGACGCTGGCACCCTTTAAGGAGGATGACAGCGGCTCGGAGGACGACACCAACAGCAGCACCACGGACATGCCCACGTCTGAAGGCAACCTGGACTCACCCCTCGGGTCAGTGACATGGAGTCGACATGCACACACACACACACACACACACACACTTACACACACATACAAACAAACACACACACACACACATACACACACACCCACATACAAACAAACACACACACGCACACACATACACACACACACAGATTACACAATACACAATACACATACACGTTAACCAACACACACACACACACACACATACACATTACCCAAAACACACACACATTCACACATTCACACACATTAAACAACACACACACACACACTCACACACACATACACACATTGCACAACACACACACAAATATACATTACACACACACACACACACACACACACACACACACACACACATAACACAATACACACACACACACACACACACACACACACACAAACACACACAAACACATTACCCAACACACACACACACACACATCACACAACAAACACACACACACACATACACACATTACACAACACACACGCACATACACATTACACACATACACATTAAATAACACATACACACACACTTGCTTGCTTGCATCGAGGCCGATGATGAACTCCACTTCTGACTTTCAACATTGAGTTTTCTGGTGTCTGTATAGTCCTATCCTGGTTCCACAGGTCTTGTTGCAGGTGGGACATGCGTATGTAATAGTGGTGGTACTGGCAACCTTGGTTGTGTTTCTTTTATGCCTCCTTTCTTGCCTTTCCTGTCTCCTGGCTGTCCTGTCCTCCTCCATTGCCTTGGTCCCGCCTTGGCACATCTGACGCCAGGTGTTACGGTCAGCAGCCATGTCCTCCAGGTCCCCAGGTCTGATTTTTACACTTTAGCACTGTTTTTATTAGGTCTTTAGAGCGCTTCTTCTGCCCTCCAGCAGAGCGTTGGCCTTGGGCGAGCTGGCCATACAGCACTTTGTGAGGCAGCCGATTGAGGGGCATCCTTATAACGTGCTCCAACCATCATAGCTGGTAGAGGGTAATGGTGGTCTCAATGCTCTTACAGCCTGTTCTCCTAAGGATCTCAGTGTGTGGCACTCGGTGACGACTGATGATTTCTAGCATGCGCTGGAGACAGTGGATGTGAAAATGCTCCAGGGACTTCACATGGAGGTTGTAAGTGACCCAGGCTTCACAACTGTATGCTTCACATACTTTAGTGATGTGTTGATGTAGATCTCTTGTACAGAGGCAATCACCCTGTTTAAGCAGTTCCGCAGGGATATTGTCCATGCCAGGAGACTTGTTGTTCTTCAGGTAGCGGTCGTCTGCACACACATGCACATTACACAATACACACACACACATACATATTACACAATACACATGCACACATAAATGAACACAAACACATTACACAATACACACACACACATAAAAACACACATACACATGTACACACACACACTTCACATACACATAGTCTACACCCAAAATACTGTACGAATGGGCACAAGACAGACACATTTTGAGCTCAGCTCTATTTTATCTCTTTGTTCTAATCTATTGACTCATGCTCCTTGTGATATTGATAGCATGTAGTATTAGTGCACAAACACACAGACACACAAGTAATAGGTGCTGTATGGACAACACTCTCACACACACACACACACACACACACACACACACACACACACAAACACAGTATCCTATTACACTATCCTCCTCAGGGCACAGAGGATCATGTGTATGCCCATGTCCACACACACACACACACACACACACGAGTGCTAAGTGGCTGCAGTGCTTTCGTGTTTTTGTGTGACATACTCTAATCTGTCCGAGGCAGATGTTTGACAGCACAGCAGATGGTAATAATGGGCTTTCCATTTCTCAATAATGGAGCAAATCCACCCTGACATGCCTCATGTGCTTTCCCATTCGTTGTGTGTGTGTGTGTGTGTGTGTGTGTGTGTGTGTGTGTGTGTGTGTGTGTGTGTGTGTGTGTGTGTGTGTGTGTGTGTGTGCGTGCGTTTATTACTTCTTTGTCTGTTTCCCTTTTCTGTATTTGTGAGGTGGTGGGGTCCTAGTCATTTCTCTGTGTGAGTTGGTTGTTTCCTCTCTCTGTTTGCAGATATTGACTCTCGTATGTGCATTTATTCTGGAGGTGACAAATGTGTCGTGCTGATGTCAGGTTGGGCTTCCAAAATATGAATCTCTGCTCTGTGTGTGTGCCACGGTATGGCTCAGATGGGTGGATTAAGTTATTCCATTTAGGATTTAAACCACTTAATTCAGCTGCTCCTGAAACGAAATGCAATGTGAAGTGCTGTTTCTAGAAGATATTTGTGCATTCATGTTCAAGTCCTCCACTAGGGGGTGCTAGAGACTTGTTTTGGGCACTGAATGTTTTTAACTGTAAGGAAAGGAGGGGCAGTGTTTTCATTCAAGATCTGAGACAGTTTTAGGTCCAGAAAAATAGTTTGTCTGTAGCTTGTCTTTACCTACTGGTATTGACAAACGTTTTGTGAGAATAATAGTGACTGACTTCCTTAAAATCCCACTGAAACTTTGAGATTGCCAATCAATATTCATTGATTTGGCGGCCTTATGTGTCAACATGGCTTTGTCATTTTTAAACCACCAATAAGTCTGTTTGTCATTTCGGTGTTTGAGAAGTGCTTCTCATAACTTTGAATTGTCCGTCTCCAGTCTTCAGCTCTGCACCCCCTGCTGTTCTGACACCCAGTTCCTCTTCCTGTTGAGCAGCCAATCAGATCTGGAGTTCAGCCAGACATACTTGCTCTCTATGACATCTATTGATGGACTTCCTTGCCTCTACATTCTCTAAATTGAGAATATTTTATAAATATTATGGTGAAAGATCGTGTTGATGGGTCCTTATTGGTCAGCCATTCATAGATCACGTCATGTCCGCATATAGTAATTAGAAAAGTAATGTCTGTATAATTTATATCACATTTATAGTTCATATCATTAAGGAGGCTAAGTATATTACCTAAACTAAGTAGACTTAGTTGCATGGATTTAGGATCATTTAGAGTTGGGAGTCTCTGATAAACTCCAAAGGAAACTCCATAAACTCCAAGGAATGTTTTCTAGGCAAACTGGGCAAAGGTTCGTTCTTTACTCTTCTCCCCTGAAGAGCCAGAGTTGCTTTTCAGAACCTTAGTACAGTTCTCGCTTTCATATCCCGGAGGAGAGAGAAAGAGGGTGAACAATGCCAGAGGAGGAGGAGTGCGACGGAAGGCCAAGGTAGAAGCAACAGACAAAGAGAGGAAGAGGGAGAGGGGAGAAAAGGGGGAGGGGGATTGGACACAGAGGGAGGAAATGCATACCGTATCCAGGAGTGAAAATAGCCTGGCCGGCGAGCTGCTCCGAGAGAGACACACACACACTCACACACACACAACCAGACACACACACACACACACAGACAGACGAACACAAACAGTGAGAGGGAACGGAACCCAGAAACAGAGGCGTAGAAACACAGAGGAAGAGACTCAGACAGGGTAAAGCTCCGACCTACCAGGACCTTCTGCTGCTAACATTTCAGTGGAGGAGCTTAGAAAGTTTACGAGAGGCAGACAGAGAAAAGGAGGGAGTAAAAGAGAGAAAAGGAGGGAGTAAAAGAGAGAGAGAGAGAGAGAGGGAGAAAAAGAGAGAGAGGGAGGAAGAGAGAGAGAGAGAGAAAGAGAGAGGGAGATTCAAGACAGAGTGCAGAAGTCTTGTCAGCAGATTAGTAGGCCACCCACGGCGTGCAGGAGGGAGAGGAGACGCAGGCAAGGCGTGCAGGAGGGAGAGGAGACGCAGGCAAGGCGTGCAGGAGGGAGAGGAGACGCAGGCAAGGCTTGCAGGAGGGTGAGGAGACGCAGGCAAGGCGTGCAGGAGGGAGAGGAGACGTAGGGGAGCACCACTGACCTCTGGAACATGCTGTGAAATGCAGCGCAGATCTCCTGCCGGACTGAGTGGAGCTGCCGGGAGTAGGGCCCCGCTGAACAGCAGGGGTGGCGTCCATGAGGACGGAGGGACGGCGGGACGAGGCTCGGTGGGGGTCCTTCACCGCATCGGTTGCGGGACAGGGGTGAGGGGGGCGGGGCCCTGGTGACATGGCCCGCTATGTGCTATGCTGGGGGGGCGGGGCTTTGGAGGACAGCTACCTGTACGCTCCGTATCCAGCTACATACAGGTGAGTACCAGAGCTCTCCGCTCAGCTAACCCAAAACTGTGCCCTGTGTGGAGGGTCTGCTGCTAGATACTTCATTACTGATGGGAAACAGTATAATACAGGATTTTGCCTCTACTAAATACATTGCCATATCTCACCAATGATAAAGTCCTGCAGGATATGGCTGTAATGTAATGGAGAGAACCCCTACATGGACAGCATGTTTAGGCCATTGAATGCCTCATGATGTCTTCTGCAAAATGCCCTTTGCAACCAGGAGGTTACTTACTGTGAGAGCATTATAAGATCAGTGCTCACGCTTGACTGATCGGGCATTACTCACTGGTGCTTTTAGAAGGGCAATCCCCTAGCCTGTTGTGAGCAGAAGGACTGAGTGCTGTCACGAATCTCAGAATCGCACATGTCTGTGGACTGAAGTAGCTCATTCCTCAGTGGAGCAGCCAATGTCTTCTCAGTCAGAGTTATATTGTGCAGCGTTTAGAACGCTCCCTCCTCAGCTGGAGTTATATTGTGCAGCGTTTAGAACGCTCCCTCCTCAGCTGGAGTAATATTGTGCAGCGTTGATAAGGCTCCCTGGACATTTCTTCTGGCTCAGACGGGAGACTATGCACGGGTAATGGAAAACAGATCTCAAGTCTTTGTACGGTCATGGAACGAAACAGCTGCCTATGACTCGCTCATTCTAATTGTCTTTTGGCTCGTGTGTTTTTTTCCTTTTGAATGGAGGGAAAGGTGATTTAGGCTAATGTCAGAAGGCAGCACAGATCCTCTCTTTACCTCCCCCTGTCTCCTCACCTGGCTTCTCTGAGGTGTCCCCCTGTACCCTCACCTGGCTGCTCTGAGTGTGTTACAGGTGCTTTACCTCCCCCTGTACCATCACCTGGCTGCTCTGAGTGTGTTACAGGTGCTTTACCTCCCCCTGTCCCCTCACCTGGCTGCTCTGAGGTGTTACAGGTGCTTTACCTCCCCCTGTCCCCTCACCTGGCTGCTCTGAGATGTTACAGGTGCTTTACCTCCCCCTGTCCCCTCACCTGGCTGCTCTGAGGTGTTACAGGTGCTTTACCTCCCCCTGTGCCCTCACCTGGCTGCTCTGAGGTGTTACCGGTGCTTTACCTCCCCCTGTGCCCTCACCTGGCTGCTCTGAGTGTGTTACAGGTGGCATTCCTGAGGCTCTTGGGTATCTCTGGGCCAGCGCCCTGTAGGTGTAGTGCGTTATTGGGTAACCATGGCATCTTTGTCTAAAAGGGTTGTGTAAACAAAAGAAGTCACGTCTGTTTGCCCACGGCTGCCGTGATGTCAACAGAGCGCACCTCCCATTTGAGCTTTATCGTGCGTGTAGTGATTGTACTGGCATGTCAGGTTTGCCAGTCCCTGGAAAGGGTGTGGTGGTGTTCTGTCTACGTTTGTGTGACCAGACACAAAATAATTGTTTTGAAAAGAAATGGCAAAGGGAATTCTTCTGAGCTACGTTTAGCGCCTTGGATTTAAGTTGGCCTGTTGGGTGCTGGGTCTGACAGGGTCTTGGAAAGGACTGAAAATGAAGGAAGCTTGCGTGTGTCACTCTGTTTCTGCACTCTGCTTGTTCGAAGAATGTTCGTATCCACCCTCGGAACCCGGGTGGAAAGTTCTTTTCTTTCCTTTTTCTTTTTCCTTCTGTTGAGACAAAGCCATTGTTTTAAGAGTAAACAAACCCCCATACCCCCCCCCCCCCCCCCCCCCTTCTTTCCCTCCTCCTCTGTGTTGAACTATCCAGTTGAGAAAGAGGTGACTGCGAGGGCCTTTTGGAACAAACCATGCCATGAATGGAGAGGGGTGTTTGGGTTGTAGAGTCATTTGTTTTTCCTGCGCACCTGAAGGAATGCCAGAGAGGAGAGGAAAAGCGAGGCCAGAGCTCAGTCCTCTAAAGAAGTGAGCATGTTGTTTGTGAGGTAGGCCTGGTTCTCTTTGACTCACTTCACTTGTGCAGTCTTGTCTTCTCCCTGTGAAGTCGGACTTGGCTCAGCAGCACGACTCACTGGGACTTTGTTGTGGGAAAGGCTGCTTTGCCTGCCCTCGTTGAGTATTGAATGTCAGCTGTTCTCTTCTCTTCAACTGAGAGAAAGGATCATTCTTAGAGAAGGTTTGACTTCAGATGACCAGGTGATAACTCTTAACTCTAACTTAACTGTGTGTAACATACTTATGTTGTACTGTAACACTGTTTCTGTATTTAGTTAACATTTAAAGACATTGTAAATATTTTGATCACTTTTGCAGTCATCTTGGTTCAGAGGAGCTGGCTTAATGTGAGAAAGTTTAGTGTGGCCTGAAATAGGAACGAAGGAGTTTTTGGCAAGGGATCCTATATGGGTCACAAACAGAAATGTTTATGTGTTGCCTGCCACAGATAATAACCCCAGAGATGGGCGACGGCGGTGGAGCGCAAATAAACTCAGCCATCTGTTATTCATGAACACAGCATTCAACAGCAAACCACACCATTGGCAAAATCTGTGAGAGTTCCCAAAGCACCAAGGTCTCTTTGAGATGTGTACAGTGCTGTGTATCCATGCTATTCCATGCTGATAAATATATATATCAATATACCTGTCATATATGGCCTGGCTATCTGTGATTGATTCTGGATACAGTACCTATTCCATGCATCCAAGCTGAATATACATCATGATTGATATATTGCCTCTCTTCTACTGTATATGGATATGACATGTGAACGATCAGGTTCTCTCTTGGCACTGGTACAAGGCAGCCTGTTATCTGCTTTGAGTGTACGTATAACACCTTGACAACAGCCAGATGAGCGCGACGAATCAGTGGTGCCCGCCTTTTATGTTTCTATTCTGCTTTCACTAATCCCGTGTAGTCTTGAATAGGTTCAGATTAAAACTGACAAGCTTTAGCGTCATGTCCTGGGGCAAAAAAAGGAATGGAACATTGCATAGTATTGCAATCACAGGTAGATAAGGATTCCAGGCACTGAACCAAGGCTCAAATACCCCAAACATATTTGCTCATTTCCGTATCTTGTATCCTGTATTTAGTTGTAACCCAGTACTCACTTTCTCCCCTATGGCACCTCAAAGTTCAAAAGTTCAAAGTTGCTTTATTTGTCAAATGCTTCAGATGTCAAAACATACAAAGTATTCGAAAAAACCTATGGCATTCTTCATCACAAGACTCTGCTGCTGCAACATAACATCTTATATTGCATCCTGTCTGTAGTCATCAGTCTTGTGAATACAGCAATCTTTACTGTAAAAACAGTATCAGCGACTGCTGTTGGAAGGGAATGTTGATGATGGGGCAGTTGGAGACAGGAGAGGCACAGTGGCCCAAGTAAACTATAGCTAGTCTTGTCATCAGAGATAATTTTTTTCTCTGGAGAGACATTAGACACATGATTGGTCGAGACATGATGATGGAGACTTCATATTCTATCAGTTCAAGTGCACTCTTGTCCTCTGAGTGATCTCAGTGTACTTAGTATAAAAGCCTGTGTGTGACGATGTGCCGTCACTACAGATGTGTATGTGCTCTGACTGCCATGCCATCAAGGCTCTTTGGCATTACGGTCAGAGTGCCTGGGTCCTGCCAGGACCTGGGTGGGGTGACTACGCTCTCCCTTCGCTATACTGTGACTTAAATTTCATATTTAAGGTTTTATTCCTAAATTAAAAAACTATACTAGTACTATACTGAATACTAATACTACACAATACTATACTGACTACTTATACTGCAGCATTCTATACTGAATACTGCGTTCCCTATTTGACCTGGTGGTCTGCTCTCTGCAGGGAGAAGCCATGCCTACACATCCCGGAATCGGACCCTGAGGTGGCCGAGCGCCTGGCCCTGGGAAGCCCGGACAACCTGTCCAATGGGAACAAGGCCGACCTGGAGGCCGCCAAGAGGCTGGCCAAGCGCCTCTACAAACTCGACGGCTTCAGGAAGTCCGACGTGGCCAGGCACCTCGGCAAAAAGTGAGTTAGAGTTTCCAAGCGGTGAATGACGAAGGGGACAGAAAATACCTGCCTGTAGTGAGGAACGCCATTTTTCTTTGGGCTCTTTACTTTGTTGAAGAATTTATTCAGCGCTTTGTCGTCACAATAAACATTTGGACTAGATCTGTACTAGTTATCGTAAACCCTTCATAACGCATAGGCTTTCACTCTGTTTTGTGGTTAGTGACAGATGCTTAGTTCAGCATTAGCTCTCAGCTCAACTGTGCTGATCTTTCTTTTTCCGACTCTCTTTTCCGTAGCAATGACTTCAGTCGCATGGTGGCGGAGGAGTATCTGACCTTCTTCAACTTCACAGGGATGACAGTGGACCAGGCACTGAGGTGAGGCCTATAGGTGGTTGACCAATCATAAAGATGCAATCTAAGTGGTTGACCAATCATAAAGATGGAATCTCTAGGTGGTTGACCAATCATAAAGATGGAATCTTAAGTGATTGAGTGATCATGAAGATGGAATCTTTTCAGCAAAGCCATAGAGGAGGAGGTCTAAGTAGTGTCCTGTCTGATTTGTAGGTTTGTGATAGGACAAAAACTCTGTTTTATGATCTGATTAAAACTCGTAGTTCTCGATGGCTCAGGTAGAAGTTCTCAATGAATCCGGCAATCCGGCAGAGTGTGAAGCAATAAGGTTTATTTAGTCAGTGCAATACCAGCAGCATAAACCTGAGCTTGTCTCGAGACAACACTGATATCACAGAGGTTTACCGTCGTTTATATACATCTGATGAGGTCCTCCTGTCACCATAAATCCCCCTTGGCACTCGGGCCTACAGGCCTGCACATAGAGGATCCTCACAGGCTTTGAGTGGGCTCCCCACCCACTGTGCTTAGAACTTCTGCATTCTATATTTAAACACACACACACAAGTCCTATCGGTAGTGTAACTTATGGCGTACTAGTACAGGAGTTTTGAAAGCTTATTATCATGAATATCCTTGTGATTATACTTAAGCAATATAGAAAGGAATATCCCTTACCTACCCCACTCGCACGAGTACTATATTGCTTTTATAAAACAATTTTAGAGTCAACCAATTTACATTTAAACACAAAGTTATTGATTAAAAACATGTTTATTTCGCTATTGTTTCTCTGCAAAAAAAAATTGTTCCATTGTCAATGTCTTTTGGAATTATAAGAACTTTGAATTAACGGTTATCGCTTAATTGTATCAACGCGCTATAGAATGTTTCATCTCGGAGTGATTTATTATTAGCTGTGAAAAGTCCGAGTTGGGATGTCCTGGGATATTCCAACTCATGGAACGTCTATCGTCCAATCAGAAACAGCTAAATAACTCGATAGAACCCTGTTTTATAATGATTGTTAATGTTCTACCCATACTGGTGATTATACTGCTGGTTAATAATACACACACAGGTTATTGAGTTTATCATTCACATATTTTGTCTGTGTGTGTGTGTGTGTGTCCTTCAGGGCCTTTTTGAAGGAGTTTGCCCTCATGGGAGAGACGCAGGAGAGGGAGCGGGTGTTGTCCCACTACTCCAGAAGATATCTGCAGTGCAACCCCAACACCATTCCCAACGAAGGTGAGATGGAAAATAACCAACACGTCTTTTGTTTTCAGGGTATAGTTTCTGTCGAGTAATATATCAGTAGACAAGAATGAGAGGCTACTGTTGCAGTACCATAATTGGCCATCAGGTTGCCCACTAATGTTCACTTTCTGATGGGATGCTTTTTTCTTCTCGTGGTTTAGATAGCGTCCACACTCTGACCTGTGCACTGATGCTGCTCAACACTGACCTGCACGGCCATGTGAGTTACACAATTACAGAACACACTCCCATATTATGTTCTCAAATTGATTTAATATGGCCAAAGAAAATAAATTCAACCAGAATTATTCAAATTCACCCAGACACATTTTCAGCCCTGTGTGTGTGTGTGTGTGTGTGTGTGTGTGTGTGTGTGTGTGTGTGTGTGTGTGTTTGTCTGTGTGTGTGTGTGTGTGTGTGTGTGTGTGTTTGTGTGTGTGTGTGTGTGTATGTTGCCTCTTGCAGAACATTGGGAGGAGGATGTCCTGCATGCAGTTCATCGGAAATCTGGAAGGGCTGAATGATGGACAGGATTTCCAAAGAGAGCTTCTCAAGGTATGGACACACTCACACCCACAAGCACACAAGCACACACACACACACACCCACACACAGATAAACGAGCAAATACACGCACACACACATGCACACACACACACATTTTGCTGTTCTGCCTTTTAGAGTAAGGAACATCCCCGATGTTCGCCTCCCTGTTCTGAGGGAGCTGTCATCTATTTCCCCTTTGGATTAATGGAGTCCAGATCAATCGAGCGAGAGTGGTGTACTTGTGAAATAAAGTGGGGCACACATTGGATGATGGATGTGTGTGCACACAGCCACACTGACCTACAGAACAGGTCCAAAGTAGGCCTGGAGGAAATGGAGAGGATGTTTTAAGCCGTGTTATTTACGATTAATCAGTTGACGAGGTGCTGAGTTCCAAATAAATCATCTGAAGCTTCCAGCACTGTGTTTGTTCAAGGACGCTGGGAATATTCACCCGGGCGGTGAGGTTTTTATATTTAGTCAGGCACAAGAGCTTTAAAACACCTTCATGGTTCCATAAATACCCCATCATACCCCACAGATGGTCAGGACAGATGACAGACACTGCCATCACCAAACAAGCACCTTGCTGGATTTTGATTAATTGGCATACCAATTGGGCATCAATTTGTCATGTGTTTATGAACTTTGGAACTGTATGTGATGCATTATAGAGAACGGGTTTGTTATGTCTCATTAGTCTCATAGCTGATATTTTGGCAGTGGTTTTCGAATTAACGCACACACACACATACACAAACACACAAACACACACACACACAAACACGCACACACAAACACGCAGGAAGTGACTCGTATGTTGCTGTGTTCCCTCTGAGCGTTCTCTCGCTACATGAGTCGGATAACAACACCTTCACTGCCCTATGAAAATGTGCTATATAATCAGAGCCTCTCAAGCCTTCTCCCTCCCACTCTCTCTCTCTCTCTCTCTCTCTCTCTCTCTTTCTCTCTCTCTCTCTCTCTCTCTCACTCACTCACTCACTTACTTACTCACTCACTCACTCTCTCTCTCTTTCTCTCTCTCCCTTCCCTCCCTCTCTCTCTCTCTCTCTCACATTCTCTCTCTCTCTCTCTCTCCCTCTCTCTGTCATTCTCTCTCTCTCTCTCGCACTCTCTCACTTTCTCTCTCACTCGTACTCTCTCACTTTCTCTCTCTCATTCTCACTCTCTCTCTCTATCCCTCAGTCTCTCTCTCGTTCTCTCTCTCTTCTTTCTCGTTCTCTTGCCCTCGCACCATGACTAGACCCTTCCCTATGAACGGCATCACCTCCCACTCCTTTATCTCTCTCTCTCACTCTTCAACACGCTCGCGCGCACACACACACACACACACACACACACACACACACACACACACACACACACACACACACACACACACACACACACACACACACACACACACACACACACACACACACACACACACACACACACACACATGAATATTGTATCACCCAGTGGGCTGCTGAAACACTCCCTCCAGCAGCTAGTGTTCAGTTCAGTCCTCAAGTTCTACATCTGTTTCTTCAGCATGTGTCTCAATCACCTCTTCTCCCTCTCCCTCTCTCTCTCTCTCTCTCTCTCTCCCCTCCCTCTCTCTCTCTCTCTCTCTCTCCCTTCCCTCCCTCTCTCTCTCTCCCTTTCTCTCCCCCTCACTCTCTTTCTATGTACCCCCCCCTCTCTGACATGACTGCACTCCTCCTCTCTTCTCCTTATACACACAGTGTCTCAGTCCTCTCCGCTTAGTGTAACTTCCACCCACCTCTGGGTGAGCTCGGCTCAGCGGCCCTGCCTCCCACAGAGATGGACAACGGCTTTTTTTTTCTCCTCTGGCACCTCCCTCTCTTGTTCTCTCTCTCTCTCTCTCTCTCTCTCTCTCTCTTTCCCTCTCTCTCTGTAAACTCTTCATATTACAGTTTTTCTCGATTGCTAAAACTCATTTTTTCAAAGCATGCCTCGGTTTCTCTTAACTCTTAACACAAATCCCAAAACCACTCACACAAAATGCAAAACCCTAATATCTCCTGCAAAATGCTACTTTGGTTTCAAAACACTATTATGTCACCTCAAAAGGGTATTTTGTTTTCAAATGTCACCAGTCCGTTATATGAGTAGAAATTCTACATGGTCAAACCATTGTTGACCACATGATTGAACACAGTGGCCAGAATCTCATCAGAGATACAGTAATGGCTCTCCTTCTTGCTCCTCCTCTTCATCCTTTTGCTCCTTCTCCTACTGCTCCTCTTACTCTCACTCCTCTGCCTCTCTGATCACCTCTCACTTCAATGTTGCCAGACATTGTTCTCCAAACCAGGAGCTAAAGCTTTGATTTCAAATTGCACAACAGCTTTGGAAATGGAAGTTTTGCCATTTGAATAGCAGTGTGTTCTGTCTGAAAACAAGGAGGTTTTGGCATTGATGAAGTGTGCAAAGTAGAGAGGATGGTGTTTAGTGTTTTGAAGAAAGTGTGGTTAACAATTGTAATCTGTGTCTAAAGCAGAGAATTGTCTGTTGTGTTTTGAAGAAAGTGTGGCTAACAATTTAAATCTGTGTCTAAAGCAGATAATTGTGCTTACAGTTTAGCAGAATTGGTTTAGGGAGTTGGCACATGAGTTACAGGTTGTGGTCATTGTGCCATAAGATCCAGTTTTTGAGTGCTATCAACGGAAAAAACTGTAAGGCTGAGCTCACTCTGGAATATTCTAGAGCTCTCTATTTAAACCCTTCCCCCCACCTCTGATCTCCAGCAGCATCTACAGCCCCCCTGCTCGTCATCACCATATCTCACCCTTATCAGATAGTTCTCCTACAGCTCAGACTCTCTCCAGTCCATACATCTTTCTTTCTTGCTTTGTTTCTTTCTGTGTCTTTTCTTTCTCTCATATGTTTACTGCCTTCACACTCAGTGTACCTCTATCTCTTTTTTCTCTCATTTGTTTTTCCCATCTCTCCTCTGTTTCTTTTTTAATGTTCTCATCACTTTCTTCATTCCCTCTGCATAATTATAATAAAATTATAAAAAAAAAATAAAATAAAAAAATAAATAAAAATAAATAATAATAATAATAAATAATAATAATAATAATAATAATGGTAATGTTGGGCGGAGTGGATAGGTTGCTCTGTGGCAACAGGTGAGGAGTGGTGGTTGTGATGGTGTTGTGGTGCTGTGGTGATGGTGGTGATGGTGGTGCTGTGGTGATGGTGGTGCTGTGGTGATGGTGGTGATGGTGGTGCTGTGGTGATGGTGGTGCTGTGGTGATGGTGGTGATGTTGATGGTGGTGATGGTGGTGATGTTGATGGTGGTGATGGTGGTGCTGTGGTGATGGTGGTGATGGTGGTGCTGTGGTGATGGTGGTGCTGTGGTGATGGTGGTGCTGTGGTGATGGTGGTGCTGTGGTGATGGTGGTGATGGTGGTGCTGTGGTGATGGTGGTGATGTTGATGGTGGTGATGGTGGTGATGTTGATGGTGGTGATGGTGGTGCTGGGTGCTGTGGTGATGGGGGTGCTGGGTGCTGTGGTGATGGTGGTGCTATGGTGATGGTGGTGATGGTGGTGCTGGGTGCTGTGGTGATGGTGGTGCTGTGGTGATGTTGATGGTGGTGATGTTGATGGTGGTGATGATGTTGGTAGCGGTCGTGGCGGCTGTGTCCAGCTGGTGAATGTGCTCTGGTGAATAACAGAAGAGGGGGTGAGAGGGAGGACATGGTGAGAGGGAGGACATGGCTCTCGGCAAATGAGAATTTAACTGCTGCACAGAACCCCTGCTGCGTGAGATTTTAGTCATGGTATTATCACAAAGGCGTTTCAAAGCTCTCTCTCTCTCTCTTTCTTACTCTCTCTCTCTCTCTCTTTCTTACTCTCTCTCTCTCTCTCTCTTTATTACTCTCTTTTATGAGTCCCAGCCTCCGTCTTTCACTCTCTGTCTCTTTGGTTTCATTTCTAATCTACCCCACATTTATATGACTAGTGAATTGTGGCAAAGCATTGTCCTAGGTGGAACCGCACATGTGGAAGAGCAGCCCATTTCTCTCTTGTGTTTTTTAATGAACTACAGAAGTGTGCCTGATCACCCTGCTAATGTGCTTCAACAGAACAGCGCACAGTGAAGACTGTTGTTATGCAGGTACCCGTAATTCATATGCACAGAATGTGCTTTTTGTTCAAAGAGACCCATTTTAGTTGATGGTACTCTGTTCTAAATGAATTATGTATCAGCCCACAATTTTTTTAACATTTTAATTGCTAACCGTCCCATACAGTGTTCACTGCATGTTTTGTAAAGGACCAGATTGCTTAAAGTTGGGTGCAGGTTTATAACTACTGTGTGCATTGCGGTGTATATATCACACCTCTTTGGCATAGCGTTGGCTGTACGCACACAGCTATCATACACAGTTGGCAATGCATAATTGACATGGGGCAATGGAACTGCCCAGGGCTCTGTAGTTACTGCATGTCTCAGTCTCACATTTACCCCATATGTGTGGAGTGGAGAGGGGAGAGGGGAGAGCAACAGCAGCAGCATCAGCAGCCGTGCCACTGAAATACCGCTGAGGGACACAGTAGGCAGACAGGGCAGACTCAGAGGAAGGAGGTCACATTTGATTAAAGGCTTCTTCAAGGTGCTGCCGACTCCCTCAGCTGTCTAGAGGGAGAGAGAATGAAAGAAAGTAGAGAGAGAGAATAACAGAGAAGACAGGGGCGGAGAAGGGAGAGAGGGGTGTGAGGAGAGAAGCTGAGGAGAGCAGGAGAGGGGGATTAACAGGAGGGGGAGGGAGAAGTGGAGAGGGACAGACAGCATTGAGCATGCAGATAGCAGCAGCCATTCCAATTTGTTCAGATTCTCTTGGTCGATTCCAAAAATAAATCAGGGCACTGAATGAGCAATCCATCTCGCTCTTTCTCTTTCTCTCCGTCTCTCTCTGTCTCCCTCTCCCTCTCCCTCTCCCTCTCTCTCCGTCCCCTGAACAGTGCCCTGAATCTGTGCCAGCCCGTCTTTACATAAACATTTCACCTACACACAGTAGTGTAGGTGAGAATCCCACGATGCGCAGCTCTCTCACAGCATATTCCGCCCACCCCACCCCCCGCCCCACCTGTCTGTGTAGAGCAACAAGTAAATGCCTCCCTTCTCCATACACTACGGTGGTGGCACCCTCCTGTGTGTGGGAGACCCGCGGGAAGGAGTCCTGTGGGAGCCTGTGGTCTAAGGAGGGCAGGAGGAGGAGGAGGAGGAGGAGAGATGTGGGGGAACGGAACACGGCTCTCTGGGACGTGATTGACACTTCAAGGAAGGAGGGATTAGAGAGAAAACGCCGACCTTGATTTGTTGCTCCCGCAGAAAAGAAATACGCATTGAGTGAGCAGGGAAGAGGGAGGAGGGAAGATAGAGAGAGGAGAGGAGAGGGAGGAGGGAAGATAGAGAGAGGAGAGGAGAAAAAAAAGAAAAACGCGAGAGCAAGAGCAGGAGAGTAGGAAAGAGGGAGGGAGGGCGAGCAAACCCAGTCCTGATCAGATGCTCCTAACTGCGAGCCAGACCATTTTGTTCCTTGGTGGCTCAGGAACGAGAGACTCAGTGGGAGAGAGACAGGGAGAAAGAGAACGAATCCTGAACGGGGGGACCACACAAAGGAGCAGAGGACAGAAGACACAATCAGCTGTGGACGGGGAAAAAAAACCTTTTGTTCCCTCTCTGGAATAATCCCTGGGTTTCCACTGGAAGAGAGGAGCGGCCAGGAGAGTGTTGTTCAGGGGGAAGAGAGGAGAGGCAAGGAGAGCGTTTCAGGGGGGACGAATCGGATAGCAGAAGTAGAGAGGCAGAGGCAGAGGCAGATGCAGCCGCTGTAAGTGTGGCGTGTCAGGCGGGAGGAGGTGTCTGCCGAAGGAGAGGAGGGGGATTCTTGACTGGACCCCAGAGCCTCGGCACCTGACAGCCCGATCAATACGCACTCCATGGCCAGGAGAGGCTCGCCGCCAGTCTCACACCCTCGCTGTGTGTGTGAGGAAGGAAAGAGGGTGTGTGTGTGAGAGAGAGGGCGAGAGGGTGTGTGTGTTTAAGAGATAGATAGAGAGAGAGAGAGAGGGTATGTGTGTGTGAGAGAAAGAGAGAGAGGGTGTGTGTGTTGGTTTCTTCGTCCCAGAAGGAGATGCCATGTGACATCATTGGCGAGGGGGAATTTTCTTAAGGGGCTTTACTGAGTGCGTGACCAAGCTCAGGTAGACCATGAGAGTCTGAGCTGGTGCCTGTTTGGTGCTGACTCCAGCTGGATTGCATATATTGAATTAGGACATTGCGATTGTGATGAGAAAGACATGCAGACACCCCCGTCTCACTGGGCACGAGAGGCATTAAACAGAACCTGCTGCGTGGTCTGTCGCACACGGAGTGGAAAGTTTTGACGAAGAAAATGGCGGAAGAGGCTCTTCGGTGGCCACGCAACACCTCTTTCCTTCGTTGAATGAGAAGCGGACGCCTGGGGTCACACTTTCCACAATGCCCCGAGGGTTCCACCCCAGCTGATTAGCACATACCACGAAGAAACGGAGGCATCTGCTGCGCTCGGTTTGTTAGAAATGTCTTAGAAAAATCCAAATAATCCCAAGATTTTTTTTCTTTTCGTTGCTGAAAAAACAAGACAGAGGGATTCAAGGGACTTCAGTCACTTCATTGTTCACTGTGTCTCCTCTAGTGTTTTTTTTTAAGGCCATTTTGAGCTGCTGGTGACCCCTGACCCTGCCTCATCATGATCGGGCTGAACAGCATCCACTCTAATAGGGGCCTGCGCTCCCGGTCTCTGTGCTCCGTCCGCTGCAGGCGGCACTTAAGGGTCCAGGACCCGGGTCAGTACACCAGTACACCCCGCTCACGCTCGCTCAAGCCCATGTCTTTCCCGGACCTGCTCGGAAAGTTTCAGGACGGACACAACCACCCGCAGAGTCGTAAGAAGAAGGTACCGCCTGCACGCATGTGAACACGCATTTGAACACGCATACTGGGGGAGATTGACACTCTTTCCCTTTGTCTGTCATATCACATGAGTTTTTCTTTTTTTTCTTCCCTTTAAATAGTGGTTATTGATGGATGTTTGCCACCACCTTCAGAATTAGGTCCATTTTGTGTCAGTTTTTGTTGTTGTTGAAGGGTGAAGACACATTCATGGTCATTCTGAAGTACTTTGGGTTTTTGGATGTTGGTCCAGAGTTATTGTATTGTTTTTGTGTTGTATGCGTGATGTTTTGTCTTTAAGTGTATCAAAACAACCTCTATTTGGAGTCTTTGGGATATCATTACATGACTTGACCACACATACAAAACAGAAACAAACACACCAGCAAATGTGCACACGCAAAACCCAGCCACACACACACACACACAGAAACACAGAACCACACAGAATATTTCATCGTTCACCCATGTTGTATTTGTTTCCACAGGCATTGTACCACTCAATCAAGAATGAGAAGCTGCAGTGGACCATGTAAGTTTCACACACACACACACACACAAACACACACACACACACACACACACACACACACACACACACACAGACACACACACACACACACACACACACTCGCGCACAATATTATCAGAAACATATGCAGCTTCACTGATCCACAGAAACATTTGCAACTCCACTGATCCACAGAAACATATGCAACGCCACTGATCCACTGAAATATATGCAACTCCACTGATCCATAAGATGTTTTTTATAGATCAGTGAACCCCAGTAATATTTGAGGTATTTAGATTGCACTCAGTGAACCCCAGTAATATTTGAGGTATTTAGATTGCACTGTTAGGATATCTATCCATGGATCAGCTGGTATAAGAGCATAGTTAAGAATGAGCTAGTATAAAAGAGCTATCCTGAAGAAATACCTGAGGAATGCATAAGACTTGTCTTAGCTTTGGGTGGTTAACTGGTTGAGCGTGTCGAGGGCCTGTGTGTGTGTGTGTGTGTGTGTATGTGTGTGTGATTGCTGGCCGTGTTGAATGCCTACGTATGTGTGTGTCTGATTGTGTGTGTGTGTGTGTGTGTGTGTGTGTGTGTGTGTGTGTGTGTGTGTGTGTGTGTGTGTGTGTGTGATTGCTGGTCGTGTTGAATGCCTGTGCTGTGGACTGGCCCTCTGATGCCCTGAGCCCCTAATTTAGACTTTGGCTTTCTAGACATTGTTGCCATGGCTACAGCTCCCCAGTTGCCTCTCTATAATTACAGGTTGGCTCTCACTGGCTATAACGATCACTCACACTCACACAGTCACTCACTCAAACACACACACACACACACACACACTCAAACACACACGCACACACACACACACACACACACACACACACACACACACACACACACACAGACACACACACACACTCGCACTCTCAAGCACACGCACACACACACACACACACACACACACACACACACACACACACACACTGTGCTGTGCTGTGTCTCGTCCAGAGGTGCTGTGCTGTGCTGTGCTGTGCTGTGCTGTGCTGTGCTGTGCTGTGCTGTGCTGCTGTGTCTCCTCCAGAGGTGCTGGGCTGTGCTGTAGCGCATGCGCCTCATGGCTTCGAGGCTTCTGAGCGCGAGCAGCGGGAGCGCCGTCTCCTCTCCTTTATTCTGCTATTCTCTTTCATTCAGCCGTGCCACTTTAATGTCCCTCAGCCCCCGATCCACCCTTCTTCACTGGGCCCCCTCCCTTCCTCCCTCGTTCCCTCCATCCTGTCTTGCCAGCCTGTCTTTCTCTCCTCTCTGCGAGCACCTCTCTTTTACATTGCCCATATTGCAAGTGTGTTTCTCCATTTGTCCATCCATTTGTCATCCATCCATCTATCCATCTATCTGTCTGTATATCCATCCAGCTATCTGTCTATCCATACATATATCCTTCCATCCATCTATCCATCTATCTGTCTGTATATCCATCCAGCTATCTGTCTATCCATACATATATCCTTCCATCCATCTATCCATCTATCTGTCTGTATATCCATCCAGCTATCTGTCTATCCATACATATATCCTTCCATCCATCTATCCATCTATCTGTGTATCCATCAATCCATCCATCTAGTCATTCATCCATCTATCCATCTATCCATCTATCTGTGTATCCATCCATCTATGTATCTGTCTATTCATTGATCAATCCATCCATCTGTTCATCCATTTAACTCATTCCCTTCCTCATATTTGTTTCTGTTTCCCATCCACTCTCACAGTTATGTATGTCCAACTACCCAACCATCTACCCGTCTGTTTTTCCCTCTCTCATTCTCTCGCTCTCCTCCACACTGACAAAAAGGCCAGCAGTTACCAAGCAACAGATGAGAATATTGCCATTCGGAAGCGAGCGCTCCGTGCCTTATATGTCTTATGCAGTGATGGAGATTGTCACCAATCAGAAGCAAGCACACGGTGCCTTATATGTCTTATGCAGTGATGGAGATTGTCACCAATCAGAAGCAAGCAAACGGTGCCTTATATGTCTTATGCAGTGATGGAGATTTTCACCAATCAGAAGCGAGCGCTCCGTGCCTTATATGTCTTATGCAGTGCTGGAGATTGTCACCAATCAGAAGCCAGTGCTCGCTGCCTTATATGTCTTATGCAGTGCTGGAGATTTTTACCAATCAGAAGCGAGCACTCGCTGCCTTATATGTCTTATGCAGTGATTGAGATTTTCACCAATCAGAAGCGAGCGCTCGGTGCCTTATATGTCTTATGCAGTGCTGGAGATTTTCACCAAGAGGGCCTCAAAGACACAAGCCCTCTGGGGTGTCCAGCTCCTACGGGGTACCCCATAACGGGGGGTGATGAGAGCCTTATGGGGTGTCCAGCTCCTAAAGGGTGACCCATAACGGGGGTGATGAGAGCCTTCTGGGGTGTCCACCTCGTACGGGATACCCCATTAAGGGAGTGACGAGAGCGTTATGGGTCAAGGCCTCTAGGCCCGGCATCCGTTCAGAATTCTCTGGGCATTTTCCTATACTCCCTTTGTGATGAAAACTGTCTAGAACTCCCTCTTGAAAGGATGTCGTTGAACCAGGCAGAAGACAGAGGAAGAGAGAGACAGAAAAGAAGAGATAGGTCATGGAACACATACTCAGTGACCTGACTAACTGGTTTCCCTCGGTGCTGGCAGAGATTGTTAGGAAATATTTTATTCATGTCTGCACAACGAGTCACTGGAGGGTGTGCCGGCAAAGGACTGCCTGAAAAGATTTGTTCAGACGTGAAGGGTTTACCCTGTGTGTGTGTGTGTGTGTGTGGGGGGAGGGGGGGGGGGGGGGGTTACCCTCCCTCACTCTGTGGCTGTGGGCCGCGGCTAAATCCATTCAGACACTGTTTCTCTCAGGACTGGCGAAAAGCACTCCTGCAAACCTGAGCGGGTCTGAGCGCTCGGCTAGCCCTGAAATGAAATGGGCTTTTCAACCCAGACCTGGGGTGTTAAGGGGGGGGGGGGGGGAGTGTTAGTACCCCTGTGACTGCTTAATTCCTTTCCCCTTAGTTTAACACGTACACCTGCACTTGCTCATGTAAAATGGCTTCCCACTGTAATCTTCTGGCGCTCCCGTCCTCCACAGGGATGAGGAGGAGCTGCGTAAGTCCTTCTCGGAGCTGGCTGAGTGCCGCACGGACTCGGCGTCTCACACCATGAAGCGCGTCAACAGCGGAAGCAACCCTCTGGTCAGCGTGGCCCAGCAGTCCAACGCCCAGCTCTACAAGAACGGCTTCCTGGTGCGCAAGGTCCACGCCGACATCGACGGCAAAAGGAGTGAGTGCCCCTGATGGGACCTGCCTCGTCTCCATGGAGATGTGGTTCTTAGTTCTGCTATAGGTCTTAGTTCATAGTTCAACTTTCTTTGTGAGCCACCCATCAAAAACACGTAACTTGACATTTATATTTTGTTGTACAGTGTGTATGGTATTTGTCCCCAATGCAACTGACAAGCAGGTAATTGGCAGTACAACTCAGGGCTATTCTTAGGCTAGCTGGATCTCTCCATTCCCAAGGAGGGTGGTTGCTATCACTGTACTATGAGTCACCTTGGATAAAAGAGTCTGCTTGGTAACATACAGTACATGTAAGTGCTGATGTAAATGAGTCTAACTGTTCTCAGCTGCCCGAGGGAAGCGAGGATGGAAGTCGTTCAACGCCATTTTGAAGGGCCTCGTTTTGTACCTGCAAAAGGTAACCCGGAACTCATTCGTCATCATTCTGCCTTTTTCTCCCTAGCTTATTTACTTTAAGTTAAATGCCTCCCTCCTCTGCTTTGTAATTGGTTATCTGAAAGGGGGATTACCAGCCAAACAAGGCGTTGACTGATGAGGACCTGAAGAACGCTGTGTCCATCCATCACTCGCTGGCCATGAAGGCAGCCGACTACAGCAAGAGACCCAACGTCTTCTACCTGCGCACAGCCGACTGGAGAGTGTTCCTCTTCCAGGCCCCGTGAGTGTCCCGCCTCTCTGTCCCATCAGGACCACTCCAGTCCCTCTGCTGCCGTTAAAGACGGAGCTATGATGCCTGATTCAGAACATGTAGAATTGACTCAATATGATGTGAACTGCTTCAGATAACCACTTAAAAAACACAATACATTGTAGTCAGTTTTTGTTCAGAACTAGGATTTATAGTAAAACAAATGACAAAATGTACCGTGCAAATCATCTGTGTGCCCGTGTTGCTTCTTATGTCTTTTATGGGCTTCTCAGTCTGAATGCCATCATGCGTATGAAATCAAAGCGAAGTGAAGTAGTCTTTGCAGTCAGGTCCTGGCTTTGGAGCCGGTGTTAAAATGCATGACTGGCACTGTTGTCAAAGAGCTCCGGGCTCAGATGGATGTCCTGCTTCTCTCCTCTGGGACACAGTCAGAGTCAGCTCCAGCGGCTGTCCGGCTGTCCAGCCCCCCCCCCCCCCACCCTCTGCTTTCAAGTCCTGCTTCCCCTCAGACAGAGCTGTTTGCCCCTCAGACAGAGCTGCTGCCCCTCAGACACAGCTGTTTGCCCCTCAGACAGAGCTGTTTGCCCCTCAGACAGAGCTGTTAGCCCCTCAGACAGAGCTGCTGCCCCTCAGACAGAGCTGTTTGCCCCTCAGACACAGCTGCTGCCCCTCAGACAGAGCTGTTTGCCCCTCAGACAGAGCTGTTTGCTTATTCGGGCTTCAGCAGCAGCAACACCAACTCTGCATGCATGCACTGCTCTGGACCGATGGAGCGCACGGCTCACTCTCCCTTTATAAACTGGGAAGCATTTCAAAAGGCTCTGTGTATTGTTTATAAGATGCGGTCATTAAATAAAGGGAGATTGTGTCGGCTCCCCTCGCATAGTGCCGGACATTCATTCCCAAGAATTACAAATAAACAAAGTCTGTCACATCAGTCAGTTCAGTGTCTGTCTGTGAGCTTTATGCTGCCAAGAAAAGCCTTTCATCTCCTATCTGGAGTAGCCACACAGGGCTTTAGGAATCTATTTTGGGCTGTCGGAGTCCTCAGTCAGATCCCCTTTGCGAAGAGTTGACGAGCTGCCTGTCTAAGCAGCTCTCTGTCCTTCTCTGTTTTTGTCGCTGACAGGAATGCTGAGCAGATGCAGTCCTGGATCACTCGCATAAACACAGTGGCAGCCATGTTCTCAGCCCCTCCCTTCCCCGCGGCCATCGGCTCTCAGAAGAAGTTCAGCCGTCCTCTGCTGCCAGGCTCCACCACGAAGCTCACTCAGGTAGTGTCTGTCTGGTTGTGAATATGTTTGAAAAGCTTCAGTTTCTGAGCGGTTTTAGGCTACTAGCACGCTAACTCATGTAGCATTAGCAGTAGGGTAACCAGTCCCCGTTTTTCGTTTACAAAGATAAAAACATTTCACTGTTTTGAAGGTTGAGGTAAGGTCACCTTAGTTAGCAGTGACATTAGTATAACCAGACCGAATGGTTAGGTTCACCCCTACTGATGATGTCTGTTGTTGTTATTGTACTGACATCCCTATGAAGAATATAAATGTACCAATGTTTTTAATCATGAAGAGGTTTCTTTGTCCACAGGAGGAGCAAGTCCAGTCCCAAGAAACGCGGTTTCGGGCTGTGTCCTCTGAGCTGACGGAACTGCGCGTTGTTCACCCAGATCGCAAGGTCAAAGGTCGTGAGCTGGAGGAACAGAAGCAGCGGGATGAGTATCTGGAGTTTGAGGTGAGTTGGTCCCTCCACACCACCCACTCCAGGAATTCACGGTCATCGCAGTGAAGGATATTTATCAGTGTGGGTATTATTCTCCAGGCTATGAGTAATTCAGATATGACTTCATGTGTTATTCAGAACTCATAGTCAGGATGCCTCCACGTCCACGGGCTCAAGGTCGCCTGCCTGTCCTGATTCACTAAACCCTTTACACACACATTTTTGAGAGTGTCATTTATTTTAAATATTTTTTTTTACGTTTCTTCTGTCTCTTTGACATTCATTAGTCAAGTCTAAAACAAGGTTAAGCTTTTTGTCCTAATCAATGCATGCCAGGTCCAATCAGCTCAGCATCTTAACATCAGCCTATGTCCCCACCTCTCCTCCCCTGACAGAAAACGCGTTACGGGACCTACGCCATGCTGCTGAGGGCCAAGATCCGCAGCGGCGAGTCGGACCTGGCCACCTTCGAGGCGCGTCTCTTCAGCGACAGCGTGCTCAAGAGGGCCCACTCCAGCCCCACGCTGCCCCAGGAGAGCTGCAGCAGCCAGGCCAGCCAGGCCAGCAGCAGCAGCAGCGTCGGGGACAGCAGCAGCATCAGCGGAGCGGCCGCTCGTAGCAGCGCCAGTGCCAGCAGCAGCAGCAGGAGGGGCAAGCGCTCTGAGGGACCGAGGCAGAGCTACAGGAAGGCGGTCAAACAGTGAACGGGTGCTCAGGGGCTGGGAGAGGACTTTAGGGATGAGGCTTGGCCAGGGGCCTTGACCCTCCAACACCTGCTGGAGGTTTTTACGGAAAATCTTGAGGATTAGATTTATTGTGTGGACCCAGTGGTGTAGTCCAGGGTATACGCAGGAATACGGAGTATACCCACTTATTTTTCAGTCAGCATTGCATATACCCACTTCTCAAAACAGGGTGTTTATCCTGTGCTGTATGGGCTGCTTAAAAAAATCAAAGAGTATACCCACTTCTCCAGGGACCACTTCACCACTGGGTGGACCAGGTTGTAGTTACATCCTTGTGTAGCTGACTCCTCCATCCATCCAGGCTGGGGTTACTCTCAGAAGAGAGTGAGGGTTTGGCCCAGTGAGGCCTCGCCCTGGTGCAGAGGGTTGTTTAGGATGAGGGCAGACGGATGGATGGATGGATGGGTGAACAAAAAAAACACAAAACGATCTGTAGCTTCAGATCGTTTTGTGTTCTTTGCGCATCTCTGGGGTTTGCTTTTGTTTTCTGACAACTTTCTTCAAACTGGGAGGTGGAGCTGCTTTCTCAGGGAGGAGGCGCTGGCACTCATTCCTGCCATGTATCTCTGGAGGTGCTTCAGGGCTATGAAACACTCGTCATGGCAACCCTCAGACCAAACCAGTGGTGCAGGACAAAGCCCTCTCCACGGCAACGTGGTCGTCATGGCATCCGAGCCGAGTGGTTCCTACCGCTTCCTCTCAGCACCTGGAACCTACCGCTGCCTGCCATGAAGATTGAGAAAGAGAGGGATGGAAATGTTTCTGTATTTTACCTTTCTTTTGTTTTTACGCATGGGGGAAAAAAAAGCTCCAGGAATCTATCATTCCGTTAATGGACTCTCCAAGCATAGTATCGTAAGACATTCAGACAAAAACGGCCCGCTGTATATTACAAGTTTGTCAACGCATGGTTCAAAGCATGCTTATCATTTTTTTTTTTAAAGAGTCGGTTTTCTTCATTTCTTCCAGTGTTTGTTTACTGCGCTCAAATAGTGAAGAAATGTCTTTCCTGACTGACCATTATGAATGTCCAAGGCAAACAGAAGCCCAAAGGGAAGCAAAGTGACAATGACTTGATGAAGTGACTGTTCAGTGTGAATGCACACGGCTTTACTCTACATCCTGTGAATTGTATTAGTATATATAGATATATAATATCTGCTAATGTTTTTATGGGCTGAGCTGTGCACAATGATTCGCATACATGACTGGACCTCGGGAAAGCATATCTGTACTCAGGCTCTGTTGTTCACAGCTCACCACCGTAATGCAAGTGCTTAGCCAGTAGGGGGCTCTCTAGCCAACTTGAGTTGGCTTCCGGAAGAAGCCTGGGTGAGTTTTTGGTGGCTTGGGAAATGCAGAGTCAACCAGCAGCAACTGATTTCTGAGTAACTTATCTGAACGTGATCCAAGAGTGACTTGAGGTGCTTTGGTGGAAAAACACACTTGTTTTACTCTGAAACGGTGATAACTGTGTTAAGGTAAAAGGGAAGAAATTCACAAACAAGGTATTGCGCTTTGTCCTTGTTAGGTGGAGAACCTCCAGATGGACAATCTCAACAATCTCTCTTCTAGCTTAACGGCAGTGACTCATAGAGGCACAAGGCCAGGTGTCCGTAGTGAGAAGCATTGCATATGCTTGTTTGGACTTTAAGGTAAAGGCACCATTAGGTAGTCAAGCTCAGTGGCACTGCAGATATTTCTTATATATAGGGTGCACATCAAATGTTAAGAGATTTATTTATACATATATATTTTTTGGACATCTATTGTTCATGTCTTGTTGAGTATTTGTAAGTACTATTAAAATGTACCGGTATTGAATTTAATGCAGTTTTACGTAATGGTTTTTACTGGATAATCATGCTAAAATCATTCAAATGTAGTTCTGTTGCATCTCACATTGCTCAATGTTACTTATTTCTATTCTGTTGTTTCCTGTTTGGTTAAGGAGACGCCCATATTAGCTGTATATACTGTGAATAAGATGCTCTGATTGCTCAACGAGACTATGTTACATTGTTTGTATGTTTTCAGAGCATAGTGCAAAATAAACACATTTTAAAATGACAAACGTTAAGAATGACATTCCAAAAAAAACTGCCGTCAAACTGGTGTTCATTCCAGCTCTGCAGTGTACACAGGATGTTTTATGGTTTCCAGGGAGGTTTTCAGTTTTGAGTTTTATTGACTGTTGAAATCACATGAAAAAAGATGTGAAAGTGAAAAGTCAATATATTAATTTATAACAACAACACATTTTTAAAACATGAGCCAAGCCACAAGCATACTGCATACCACCAACCACACAGGATGTGTACAGTCAAACCAGCAGAGCTCCAGAGGCACGGACATGAAGCCATGAAGACACGATAGAGTAATTAATTAGTAAAACAATGTTATATCTGAAATGAGGCTAAAAAGTTCTTTATACAGTTAAGATAACGCAACAATAATATTAACATCCATGTCCACGGAGGGATTTTTACACTTTTTTCCACAACATTCTGGAAGAGATTCATTCCTATTGGTTAAGAGGTTGCCATGGCAGGGCGCTCGCCGTCCTCCTCTTCCATCCCCTGACTCCCAAAGCCGCTGTCCACCGTCGTGTCTACATGAGAGGAGAGGAGAGGAGAAGAGGGCTCAGTCACAGGATAGTCATGAGCCGAGTGCAGATCATGTACTAGATAATGGGCCTCATTTATAAAACGTACTTACGCACAGAATTGATCTTAGACTGTGCGTGCGATCAAATCCACGTCTAAGTACAGATTTATAAAAACCGTCTTAGACGTAGAAAAGGACGTATCTCTACGTCTGGTTTCAGTTCGCGTAAGTACATTTCCTTGTGGCAATACTGAAGTACTGCAGGCATTCAGGACTCTCCGAGCGCCGGCAGCCGACACGCAGTTTCATCATCATATCGTCAGCACCATTGGTGAAAGGCCAAATGAATGTTTCGCTCAATAAAATCAAATAAACTATTAGAATAATTCACACATGAATGAGATTCATATCTTATAGGTATTCCGTTTTAATTTCACAAGTGTAAAACATTTCGCTCAAACTTATAGCCTATAAAAATACTTATAGTGGCTTAGTTTAGATATGGCTGCATTGGCGTTGTTAGAGGATATTGTCAACTGCGCAATAAGGAGAGAGAGGGTTTTTTTGTGATCGCACAGACTTTTTGACACAGAATGATATGTCTGATAAGCAGGTACCGCTTGCCGAGAGCGTTGTGCCCAGATGGCTTATCGTCTAGAGAGGCGCACCATAGGCAGCCAGGCCATACACGTTCAGGTATTGTCCGTTTTTGGATTCCTGGCTACAGGAACGTTCTGATAAGAAAGTGGAGACCAGTCGAGCAATCCCAGTCATCATTAAGCAGAATTTTGCCCGATGTTCTTCGCAGTAGGCTATACTATCCCATATGCCCGCAATTTATTAGATTTCCATACAGTGCCCAGAAAAATGTGAAAGAGGATTTCCTGCGTAAAACAAGGTTCCAAATGTATTCTCATCCAGATTTCGCACACTCAGAAAGCCTAGGAAGCCCACATCAATACATTACAGGTCGGTAGTGGAGTGCACCAAAGCCTTGGTGCTGCTACCGCAGGTGCTGGTGCGTCGGAGACGTGTCTACTACATGTCAAATACTTTGCTTTTGCCATTACGCCACCAGACAGGCTTTCTAACGATGTTTTGGCCCGCATCTGCTCTTCCATCAGCAAAAAATCGATGTCAGCCTCACTTTAATTCTTCTGTTTTCTTTCTTGCTTGCCACTGTCACAGAGAGTTTGTGCATTGAGGATGCGCTCTGTTTGTGCATTGATAATATGCTGATTAGATTAAATAGGGGCGTTTTGAGGGCGGAGATTCAGTTGCGCACAACTCCATGATCATTTGTGATTTATAACCGAAGGATTGGCGTACACGTGTTTTTTTGTGTGTACGTTCGTTTCTGTGGATCTCACGTACGCTCATTTCCGGAAATGTCTTAGACAAAATGTAGGATGGTTTCTACGCAACGTTTTATAAATGAGGCCCAATGTCATGTATCAATGAATCAGGGCTTTCAGAGTCGCTGTCATCATTAGGGACACGCGGCAGATACAGTTAAAACAACTTGATGGACTTGAAAATCATGATCACGATGAGTCCCTTTGTAGTCTGTGTGCAATTTAATAGTATAAGTGTGAATGAAGCTACACAGGATCAGTGAGAGTGAATGTGAATATGTGTGTGTGTATCTGTGTGTGTGTGTGTGTATCTGTGTGTGTGTGTGTGTGTGTGTGTGTGTGTGTGTGTGTGTGTGTGTGTGTGTGTGTGTGTGTATCTGTGTGTGTGTGTGTGTGTATCTCTCTGTGTGTTTGCATGTGTGTGTGTGTGTCCTGTACCTGTGTTTTGCTTGTCTTCTGTGAGCTGGGTCTGTCTCAGCAGTCTCACCCCCTCGTTCAGACCCAAAGACTGCAGGGCTTCCACCAGTCCTTCAACTGGACCTCCAGCCAACTACACACAGACACACACACACACACACACACAAATACACACACACACACAATGAAACATTAGAAAACGTGACATTCTCGAACCTCTCACACAGGTTTACTAGCACAGTCTCAGAGGGCCAACTGAACCCGAGACAGCGTTCCTAAACAGAACCTCTTTCCCACCTGGTAATTCTCTAGAAGGTTCTGACAAGGTGATGGACTCTCCTGGTACAGGTGAGCCAGCGTGAGCATGCCCAGCTTCTCCGCCAGCTCCTTCCAGGGAACGTGGCTTTGATCCAGGAGGCCACACAGCTTTTCCAGCATCTCCACGTCCAGCTGCTGACCTCCCCCAGCTTGGATGGTTGAAAGAGAGGCAGGGGTTACTGAGAGAAGCCGTGTAGCACACTCCATTTGAGGGATTTGGGTGTGGTATGAGAATTTTACATTTGAAGTATAGCTTTTCCCCTTACCACTTTCTTCTGTGCTCTGCTTGGGTCTCTTGGTTGTGTGGGGACTAGGCTTGGGACTGTGGCTGCTGTCAAGGATGTTTCTCACCTTGAGAGAGTTGAAAAGGGTATTCATTAGTCTGAGACACTTTAAGAAGTCCACTGAATGCCTGACTTCACGCCTCATATGGTATGAAAAGGCACAGATGATACAATCACTTTCCGGCGAAGTGTTACGTCTGCATTAGCTGGACCACAAATAGCTTTGAATAAAACGCTTTGCTGAAAGTAATCTCTGCTATCCACAGCCATTATTACCTTCTGACACTTGGCAAGGTCGAACGCTTTATGTCCTCCCGCCGGCCTTTTGCGTGGGTTTATTTGGACTCGCTCCAGGGACGCCGACATGACTTGAACCTGTGCACCAATATCATCCTCAGCCTGCCTGCTACCGGCTGGTCTCAAGTGTCTGTCATCCTCATCCTCGTCTGAGGAGGAAGAGCTGAAGAAGAGTGGCTCATCGTTCTCCAGGTTTTTGTTGGCACCTGCAAGAACACAGTCGTTGTTTTTTTTTTCAGTCTCGGATGCGCAGCGCTTTTGGTCTTACTCAATTGTTCCTGCTTGAAGCTTGATGCAAGAACATGCAAATCACAACTAACCTACTTCAAGTTGCAAGTTACTGACCTCAAGGTATTACATCTATTCTTCAGGGATGTGTCTAGTTATTTAGCTTGTCAGTTAATTATATCAAAGGGGGAAACATCCTTCAACAGTTGCTGATTGTTAAAACGGTAAAAACACTACAGACATGATTAAGAGTGTGAAGTGTCTCACCTGCAGCGATAAGCATGGAACAGAGGGGGGGAGAGCCTTGACTGGCAGCCAGGTGGAGTGGACTATTCCCCCCGAAGGTGCAGACATTCAGATCTGCCTTCAGCTGGAGGGGGGGGGGGGGGGGCGAACAAAGAGGAGGGGAGAGGAGATTGAGGGGGTGGTAACAGAGGCAACAGACTGTGGCACAAATTGTGGTGTGGTATGAGAATTCTACACCACACACTCATTCTGAAATTTCTCAGAAAACCTTTCTGATGTACGCACAGCCCCCAGAATAGCAGTTTCAAAATCACTGAGTACAAAATAACTCATCAGGTAACCTGTGCCTTCAGATGGAAAAACTACTCTAACTTGTTTGTCATCCGGTTCGGAGAGCACAGACTAAAACTACCACTATTACTAATACTGTACATATGATACCAGACCCATACTCATGCAAGAATCACAAAAGAGGCATTGAAGGGGGTAACTATTCTAACCCAACGCTGAATGAGGCTCCAGTTTACTACTTCAAGGATTGTGTCAACTTTCACTGTAGTAGATAGTACGTTGCTCAGAGGGCTGTATAACACAGACTAAAGGAATGTAATGAAGCAGTCATAACCCTTGACTTTGACCTGTGACCCCTGGCCGTTACCTCGGTGATGAGCGTGCAGGCCACTTTGAAGAGGCTCTCCTTCACGGCCAGGTGCAGGGCGGTGCAGCCACTCTTCTGCTCGTGGGCGTTGATCTTGGCCCCTGACTCCACCAGGAGGCGCAAGCAACGCTCGCCGCCCCTCCTCACGGCCAGGTGCAGTGGGTGGAGGCCTGAAGGGAGCACACACACACACGCACGCACATACACACACACACACACACACACACACACACTCACACAGTCAGTACAAGTTAGTTTCAATGACGTCAATTGGATTGAATGACTTTACACAAAAACTAGCCACTCAAAATGCTACTTAGACTAATTGTATTCTTTTGGGAGAAACAGAAAGTATGTCTAGGCTAGTCTGTGTATTGTATTGACGCTTGGAATTAAAAACTATTCATCCAGAGAGTGTGAATATGCACCAGATTTTTTTTTTAAATTGTTACATAGAAAAAGCTGCACAACTAGCACTACTACAGGTTATGAGCTCCCAACACACACACACACACACACACACACACTAGCCCCATCCCCTCCCGCACCTGAGAAGTCCGCTGTGTTGACCAGGTGGGCGTGTCTCTCTCCAAGGTGTGAGAGCAGGAGGCGGAGCGTGGTCTCGTCGCCAGCGTGGGCGGCCAGGTGGACGACAGTGCGCCCGTCCTTGTCCAGGAGCGAGGGGTCCGCTCCAACCCTCATCAACACGTCCACCACTTTCAGCTGTCGGGTGATCACAGCCAGGTGCAGAGGAGACTGGACGGACAGAGAGAGAGAGAGAGAGAGAGAGAGAGAGAGAATGTTATAAATACACCACTGCACTCTATCCGTCTCTGAGTGTGAGTGATGGTACACATTAGATCAGGATGAAAGGATCTGTGGCACACTCGCCCTTTGTATAATTTGTAAACAGAGCATTTATGGGACAAGTCCTTTTTATCGATCCTGTTTTTGTTCTCCAAATCTGCCTCTGGGCACTGTGTGGGCTGCCTCAGTTGTGCAGCGCTTCAGCTAAAAGCAAGCGCCCATAAACGGGGACACGCGTAAACATGTTATGAAAGCAAAGTGGCATTTATGAACTGGTGGGTTCCTGAGCTAGCTAATGGAGTTACACATCCACAGACTCGCAAGCAGAGGGACTGGCCCGAGTTAGTTTGGATCGCGCGCTGCACTCCTTACCTGGCCCAGGTGGTTGAGTCTGTTGATGATGTTCTGCTGCGGGATGCGGACGATGCAGTGGAGCAGCTGCTGCACCACTGCAGGCTGCAGGTGAATGATAGCCAGATGCAGGGGCCTGGAAGCACCACACAAACAACAACACAAACAACAAGATGGTGAATGACAACATCATAAACGCCTAACAAGGCCTGCGCATCGATCGCAACGCTGGTAATATGTCGGGGTTCACGGAGGCAGGACTCACGTGTCTCCGTTCTCATCCTGCACTCCACACAGGTGTCTCTGCACATCCAATAGGGGGCGCACATCCCCGCTGCTGCAGTACTCATGGAGAGCCCGGGCCGTGCGCTTGGCTGTGTGTGTGGCCTTGTGCTGCAGGACGGCAGCTGCACAACACGGAGGAGGGACAGAGAGGTCAGAGGTCAGGGGCAGTGTCTCATGTGAACATCTTATGTACCCACTTATGTACCCGCTTATTTACACATCTGATGATCACACATATTATGGAAACTATGAATGCTAAAAACATATAAGGTTTTTGTTGTATTTACAGTACAATCACGCTAAGATAAAGCATGGCATGATAATGGCAGCAATTTCCATTCATAAATCACTGTAGGAATATTGAAATCCAAATGATACACAGTTATACATTAAATCAAACCTTTCATTTTAGTTTTCATTTAGTTTGTTTCCATTTTTTAATTTAGTGCAAACTAACTCCCAGTCCAGTAATGCTCCTGAAGGCTCCAGTCCATGCAGCCCATTCAGCCCATCTCAGTACTCCTGTCCCTGGCTTACCCATCCGCAGGATCTGCTGCTGCACGTGAGTGGGTGATGGGGTGCTGGCTCTGGCCCCCGTCTGGGCGGCGCCGGCAGCAGACATGTGCAGGACTCCGCCGCTGCCGAATCCTCCACAGCCGCCGCCACCGTAGAAGCCTGAGCCGTCCATCTGGTGGTCATAGCGGAAGCCTGCAGAGTGTGGCAAGACATCTAAGTCAGCCTCTGTTTAAGAAATCTACTTTGTGTATTTGTAAGTGTTGCACAGCAGAGAGCTCAACTGAAACAAGATGGCCGCAATCAAGACATTTGGACTGAGGCCTGGCAATGCAGCCTAGAACAGCACAAAATTCAGTTTTCACTAGGTTTTTATTTTCTCTTCACATTTTCTCTTCACATGGCTACATATCAGAATCGGAATCAGAATTATTTTTAATGGCCAAGTATATTTACACATACAGGAAATTATCTTGGTGGTTGGTGCATAGGACATATAACACATTACATACTAACAAAATAGCAAAAACAAGAATAAAAGACAAATGTTTTACAAATAGCACATATGGTGGAGATGTATGTCGTGAGCCAAACGCTGCCTACCTGCTCCGCCTCCCAGGCCTCCTCCACCTGGGCCTCCGAATCCCCCGGCGCCCCTCCCCGAGCCGCCTGCCCCCCCCTGGGGCCCGGGCCACGAGTCGAAGCGCGGCTGAGGTAGGGACTTTTGCCGTTTCCGCTGGACTTCCTCTTTATCTGATCACACAGATGGAGTAGCGATAAGGAAAGAGAAAGAAACAAAATGTGTCAAAATGACATCAGACTGACGTCTAAATGCCCAAATGACTGCACACAGCACGGAGAGGGGACAAAACCCGGCCCTCTGTTCCGCTAAATCAAATCAAATCAAACTTTATTTGTACAGCGCATTTCATACACAAAGGTAACAAAATGCGCCTCAAAGTAGTAAATAAAGAAAAGGGGGGAGGGGGGTTTACAAATACTTGTAAAGAGACACAGATAGATAAATAAGTAAATGTTACATAAATGTTAAATAGATTCATTTTACATGATAACAGGGCACCACATGACAGCAGGGCATCACTAGAGCACAACAAGGCCACCTGGGGGTTGCGTTACGGTTTACCTTGAACATGGGGGACGTAGGTGAACTGGGGGTTGGGTTCAGGTTTACCTTGAACATGGGGGACCGTAGGTGAACTGGGGGTTGCGTTACAGTTTACCTTGAACATGGGGGGCGTAGGTGAACCGGGGGTTGCGTTACAGTTTACCTTGAACATGGGGGACGTAGGTGAACTGGGGGTTGCGTTACAGTTTACCTTGAACATGGGGGACGTAGGTGAACCGGGGGTTGCGTTACAGTTTACCTTGAACATGGGGGACGTAGGTGAACTGGGGGTTGCGTTACGGTTTACCTTGAACATGGGGGACGTAGGTGAACTGGGGGTTGCGTTACGGTTTAACTTGAACATGGGGGACGTATGTGAACTGGGGGTTGCGTTACGGTTTACCTTGAACATGGGGGACGTAGGTGAACTGCTTGGGCTCACTGCAGTCTCCCCCTTTCTTCCTCTTCAGCTGCAGGAACACTGTGACTGATTTTTCAATTTCTGTGCTGTGGTACGCTGGAGTCTTAAACACGATGGCATACTGCAAGCATAGAAAGGTGATAGATCATGTAATTTACACTGAATGGAGATGGAAAACCACTTATAGTCAGATACAGGAAGTTTGCTGTATGCTGTGATATGCTGAGGTCAGTTCCTAGACAGTATAAAGGTGAACTGAAACACAGTTTATTTTGGTTTAAGTTGGTAGAAGGATCCATCTGACGTTCACCTGTGTGACTGTTAGTCTGCAACATACATATACTATGCATACTTTGCATCTTACAGTATCACACCCTGATACACAGATAAATAGCCACCAACACCAATGATTTGAGCAGATCACAGCTGATGCACACAACTCTTCAAATAACTGCTAACTCAACTCAAAAGCGCTACAGAGGTTAAGACCCCAGTGAGTGGCGGTCAGTTACATGATCATGCGCTAAAAAACAAACCACAGCTCCTCACACACACACCTGTTTGTGCACATCTGAAAACAAACCACAGGTCCAAACACACACACACCTGTTTGTGCACATCTGAAAAACAAACCACAGCTCCTCACACACACACACCTGTTTGTGCACATCTGAAAAACAAACCACAGCTCCTCACACACACACAGCTGTTTGTGCACATCTGAAAACAAACCACAGCTCCTCACACACACACACCTGTTTGTGCACATCTGAAAAACAAACCACAGCTCCTCACACACACACACACACACCTGTTTGTGCACATCTGGAAAACAAACCACAGTTCCTCACACACACACACACCTGTTTGTGCACATCTGTGGGAGAGAAATCCCCAAAGGCTTCCCAGCCGCCCTCATCATCCTCCTCGAAGAAGCGAATGTCAATGTCATCTGAAGGTCACAAAAAGAAAGGGGTCAGGGTGAGATCTTTCTTCTTTTTTCAGAAATAAGGGGGAAAATGGGAAATTAGGTAGAAAGAGTTAAGAGGATTAATGTTTTACTGTGTACTAACTCACCTTTTTGAACTTTATCACAGAGCAGAAAAATCTCATCACCTCCCATCACAGAGCCACAGCTCTTGTCCATCCGTGAGATCTTCAGGTTGGAGGCGTTGGGGGATTCTGGTTGCAAAAAAGAAAAAAGTTAATGTTGGGCTTTGCTAATGCTCTTGACGACGAATTTAGTAAAAGTCAGCTTAAGCAGAATTCAGACATGAAATAATAACTGATTCTTTAGATGAATGAATCAACTGAAATGATACTATAATAAGGCGTTAATGTATTATGATAATGAGACAATGTGCAGCTCAGCACAATACAGAGGAATCAATATCCCTTAATGAGCTGTTCGTCTTCTTTCTTCTCTGAAACAAATCATAATATCCGGTTCAGCAACAGAAGGCAGCAAAGTACAGCTCAGTGGCATGAAGAGCTCGACTCACTGCTGTCGTAGATGTGGTTGGAGATGACAATGATGATAAGAGAGATAGAGATAGAGGGAGGGAGAGAGAGAGATAGAGGGGCAGAGATAGAGGGAGAGAGATAGAGGGAGAGAGAGAGAGAGATGGAGGGATTAAGATAGAGATGGAGACTCACTGCTGTCGTAGATGGGGACCGAGATGACAGGCTTCAGGGCTCTGGTGAAGGCCCCAGTGCTGTCCTGGAGGTACGCCGTGAACTTCAGCCGCACAATGTTGAGGTCCATAGACTTGGTCAGCTCTTTGGCCTCATTAGCGATGGCCTGATCGTCTGAGTCTGGGAGTATGTGCGCAGGGGCATGACAGGGAGACAAAGCAGAAGAAGAAAGATAAGGAGGGCGAGGAGGGACAAAAACACATGAGGTGCATTTAGAGCTAAGAGAGCAGAATACATTCATTAGTCAAGAGTCAGGTCATGAATGGAAGATGGCACAAGCACTTGTTGTACGCATATGAGGATAAAAAACAAACGAATCATTCACCAGTCGTTATCTTCATGCTATGCTAATGATGATGGCGCTCCCTTACCACTGAAATGATAGGTCGACTCGGCCGGCCTTCTCCTCTCTTCTCTCAGTCTCTTTATCAGCACTTCCTGTACTCCCCGTTTGGTGACGTGCAAAATACCCAAATTACTGAACCTGGAGACACACAGAGACGGAGACAGCAAATCCAATTACATACTGACACCAACCGCAAGGCAGAATATGGCACCAAGGATGCAGTCTGGAAAATGGAATGGGTAGTTGTTGTTGAAGGTGGAATAGGTCGCTTTTATGCACCAACATAGCAGGCCATGTTTGTTGAGAGTGAAAAAAAAAACAGTTTTCCATAAGGCCTACGCAAGTCTGGCACCAACCAGCCCTGATGTCATCTTTGTCAGGCAGGCCCTGCAGGTAAGGACCCAAACTCACTGTGCCTAAAGGTCATTGGGTCCAAACTCACGGTGCCTAAAGGTCATTGGGTCCAAACTCACTGTGCCTGAAGGTCATTGGGTCCAATGTCCATGGTGCAGGTCCCGCTCTCGTTGCACTGCCTCCCCACCAGACTGTGTGCATGGACACGGGGAGGGTCAGTGTGGGTCACCAGCTGCACCTCCACCCGAGCGTGCCCCACATAGTTACACACCTGCATTGACAGGTAGGGTCTCGTTATAGAGGGTCTCGTTATAGAGGAGTACAATGGGGAGCAATTGGGATCTTACCACTAAAGTATCTTATTCTACATCTGTCAATATGGACTGTAGCCTTGTTTACCACTAAAGTAGCTTATTGTACATCTGTCAATATGGAGTGTAGCCTTTTTCATATTTACACAACCGCACAAACACAAATGTTTACAGTACTGGCACTACAAGTTATAGAGTATAGAACTAGAAAGAAGAACATGGATTGACCTTGACAGTAGGGTACGTCCTCCTGTTTCTCTCACTGGAGGCTCCAGGCAGGCCTCCGTGCGACGGACCCTCACATTCATATCGGAAGCGAAAGCCTCGCTGATATCACACAGCGGACACAGGGAAGAATCAGGAAAAGCCATTAAAACACACAGAAAGATCAAGGGGGCATAACAAGTTGTTGGTTTAGTGACAAGTTAACTCAAGAGTAAGGCAAACTTCCTAATAGAAGAGCCCAGTGGCTTTGTTTTGCTAGAAGAATTAAGCCATAAGGCTCTTCTATTAAGAGATGAACCACTTATTCTGAGATAATTTACCCAGGTTTGTCATTTACTATGTACTTGGAATACCACCCAGGTCACAAAAGTCAAAAATCATGCCAGAAGTCTACCTATAACATAACAGGGCTACCCAAATGTCAAAACCACATACCTAATCTTGGATCAACAGCAGATATCAACGTTTAAGACCAGACTCACACAACAATTTGTATTTCTAGTAGCATAAATGTAAAAAGTACAAAATGGTTTTGGTATTTTAATTACCTGTTTTGGTTCCTCTATGATTTGTAAATAGGGTCCATCCACTTTAAAAACAGAGAAACTCTCTTAAACATATATACTTAGGAACACATGGGTCAGAAAATGCAACAGGTACATTGAATTTAGTTCCAATGACAAAGCTGTTTCTTCAAATGATAGTTAGTCTGGATGTAATGCAACACTAGCCTAATTTTCTTTATCAGTAAGCATTTGGAGCATCTGGCACTCCAGACTCACCTGTTTCAATGACAAAAGGTTCATTCTTAATGTCTAAATGTGGCATGAAATGATTTTCTATGTAGCTGTTGTCCATTAGCAACTGTGGAGACAGAATGTAATTTAGATATCAGTAAAGCCAGGACAGGACATAAACAAACATGGCTGAGCTTCAAAACTACTTTGTAAGGTTGAGGATGAGACATACTAGAACTCTATGACCACTTTCCTAAAATATAACTCTGATTATGAAAAGTACCGTACCTCACTCTCTAGCATTTTCATGTTGTACTGGGAATCGTCCATGACTCTGAAATGGTGAAAAAAAGTCAGCTTGAAAAACAAATCCTGGTCTAGGATGTGTCTCAGAAACGGCACTGAGGCAGGCAGTAGATTAGTACACAGCACTAGGAACCCTTTCGGTAGTCCGAAAAATCTATTTTGTCCATGCTAAGCTCCCTTAATCTCGACTAAGACTCCTCACTCACACAAAACAACACGTCAGAACAAAGGCAAAAATGGTGCTGGTGTTCGAGAAATGACAAAAGCTAGGTTGCTTTCACTTTCAGCTGGCTAAATGGTGGCGGTTGTGCTGCTTCTCTCTCTCCCTCTCTGTCGCCCCCTCCCTCCGCCTTGCTTGCTCATATTACTTCCAGGAAGTTGACTGCAGAAAAAAAAGGAAAGCCCCGTGAATACCGACTCAGTGCTGCCACTGATGTCAGACCCAGAAACACACGCCAGTGCTCTCCCTTCACCCGCCAGTGCTTTCCCTCCACACACTGAGACATGGATCAGAAACACACGCTAGTGCTTTCCCTCCACACACTGACACATGGATCAGAAACACACGCTAGCGTATCCCTCCACACACTGAGACATGGATCAGAAACACACGCTAGCGTATCCCTTCACACACTGAGACATGGATCAGAAACACACGCTAGCGTATCCCTTCACACACTGAGACATGGATCAGAAACACACGCTAGCGTATCCCTTCACACACTGAGACATGGATCAGAAACACACGCTAGTGCTTTCCCTCCACACACTGTGACATGGATCAGAAACACACGCTAGTGCTTTCCCTCCACACACTGACACATGGATCAGAAACACACGCTAGTGCCCTCCCTGTGTTTTTAGATAGTTGTAATATTGTTGTGTTATATGTTGTTGTTGTTGTGTTATACGTTGTTGTTGTGTATTAGTTGTCCCTCGTTGCACCAACAGGAGCAGCACTCCAAATTTCATTGAATGCTAATACAATGACAATAAAGGCTTGTCTATTCTATTCTATTCTATACTACACACTGTGACATGATGTCCATGCCACTATTCTATGATTACTTTTTCCTTTTGTTTTTTCACACCAGGGGGAAAACGCTTGTCGTGGTAACATTATTGTAAGACGCTGGATGACTGAGATGTAAATGCTTGAAAAGAATTTCTAATCAAACTGAAACGTCCTCTCTGTTGTGAAATGACACTGCCTTTCACCTTCCTATAAAGCAAGGGCATGGAATACCCCAAAAGGGTTCAAGGGATTGCCCACAAATGTTTCTATCCCTTTCTGCCTGATTTCATGTAGCAAATTCCTGTGATCTCACAGAGTGATTTAGAGAGAGAGGTGACCGACTGTTCTTGTCACAAACTACATAGCACTAAACTGTGAATCAGGTGCAGTCATCCAACCTCAGTAGGCTGGTGGAATTTCGCAAGATGTTCATTCATGAACTCCTGAACGGAGCAAGCGGGGATTTCAACAGTTACGACAAATGCTCATGTCAATAGTTCATGCTCCAAAGTGAGAAGTAGAAAATGGCTAATTTTGTATAACAAACACCCTTGGGCTATCATGAATGAACACTGTTGACACTAAGATTAAAAAATAACAGCATGTGTGACAAATAACTTTCGACTACATTTGAAATGACAAATTCATTAAACTTCAACTGGCTTTTTGGCACTGTATTTTCAACCATTGGTGACATGAAGGTAAAAAGAAGTTTCCCAACATTTTCAGGACCATAGAGACCATATCCAATTGCCAATTGCCTGTTTTACATGTAACATAGGCCATCAATTAATTAACAAATGGATTTTGTCAAATCTAGTGTGTATTCAAGTCAAGTGCTATGTTGATTTTATCCATCAACCTGCCCAGGGACTACAGGTGTAAAACAGCAATCTGCTAGAACCTGAAATAATGCATTTCTCTTGTTCTACATGATTAATGTTTTATAGTGCACTGTCCCTGTCTTGAAAAATACATTACAATTACAATCACAATCAGGTCGACAGTTTTCCATCCCAGAAGCTGCAAATTTGACAAACCAGTTTATGTTTGCACAAAGTCAGGCTACATCTTGATCATCTACAATTGCAACACAACATCCCCTTTATCCACGACAAGACTGCCAAAATTACCCAATGGTAAGGAGAGAGAAATATGTGACTGATACACCCTACATAAAAGGTTCATCTGAGCAAACATTTTAACTCATAGCAAATTCAGTTTTGCATCAAATTTACTTAGATTTGACAAGCACTTACCTCAGTCCTCCCGACATGCCGTTTGCAACAGGGTCATCAGATCTGATTTTGCTCTGCAACTGATAACACGACGTGTGAAGGTGAGTTACTGTTATTTCCCATGGATGTGATTCCCCCTTTTCCCCTCAGCAATTAGGCAACAAAGTCACCACGCTTTTAGGTAGCCTGCCCAAAACGTAAAAAGTCCTCCAGGGGAAATTCCAGATAAGTAGGCTATGCATCCTGCTTTAACCATTTTTTCGAACAATAAATGACAAAATGTGTCTTTAATAGAGCTGCATATTCTTGTTGGCTGACATTTCTGTCAACACAAGGATCTGAATGATGTGAAGTTTAATCAAGGTTCGTCTCTTTATCGCGCTAGCTTACAGACGGCTGTAAATGCACGACAGAGCCCATGCGTTCATCTAAACAGCTTGGACATTGATATGTTGATATGTAATATCGAATTAATCTGACATTGTCAACCTCATGAGGTTGTCATATAAGATATTCAAGTCATGGTGCCGTCTTACCTCCAAATGTGAAGTCCAGATATTGGTCATTACAAGCAGACACTTGACAAACAGAAATAAAGAACAAAATAGGCGAAAACAAGTAAAAAGTTCTGAAGAATTCTACAGAACGAAATCCAGAGTTGATGTTTGTATTCCAAAAGACAAATCCAGTGTTTACGCAGAGAAGCAAGTCTTCACAACCCGAGTTGTTCTCTAACATCTGGAAAGCCCCGGACTGTTGGGGGAATTCCGAGAGCGCGTGGCCATGTCACCATCAGCTATTGGACTGTGTGCCGTTCCTTGCCTGTTAGAGTGAAGTCCCACCCACCTGTCAACTAGGCGACGGTCAGATGCATCCTCTTTCCTCTTTCCTCGAACTAATTTAAGTGACAATTCATGAGAGTACTGACTGTCCCTTGTAACATTATTTAATAATGTCTTGAGGATTATATTTTCGTAGTCACAGAATACAAAAGCAAAACAGCCACCAATCAAAGCATTCCGTCCAACACTAATTCTAGGAGAACATTTATGAATTTATGAGACCAAATTATATCTTCCGACTCATCTTGCCATGTTGCCATTACCACACCATGTTATAACATAGCCTGTTAATAATTCCATAATGTCTCAGGTTTGTCGGCTATAGCTGACTGACGGTGATTGTAGACTACGCTCCGAACCAGTTATTACGACAGGCACCTTCAAATAAAGACCCAAAAAAGGATCCAAAGCACAAATAATTATGTGTGTTGATATCCTCCTCTTCAGGGGTGATGCAACAACTGATTGTAGGGACTGTAATGGTAAGCCATATTGAGGAGCCTGATCTACATGGACTCCAATGTACCTACTTGCTTGGCCACTGCCGACGATGACCGTGGGCCCTGTCCAGCCCTGTCCTAGCTTTGAAACAAATACCACTATACTTTCCACAACAATGGGACAAACATGTGCACATGAGCAATGTAGCCTAATTTTAACGTGCACATTCATGGAAGACTGTTGCCCGTGCGCCCTGGGTATTCCCCTACCACATCTGTCCCTTTGCTCAGAGCAAAGACTACAATTCACATCCTACAGTATCACCGTTGTGTACACATGCATCAGATTGCCTCTGTGGAATTACTTGACTATCTTTTACTGGAGGAAAATTAGATACAAAGACGATCTTTTACTGAAGGAAAATGAGATACAAATACGACAAACCCCTGTCTCTGTTAAAAGGATACATCTAAACGTGTTCCCTGGGAATCAAACAAATAGCCTGAACGTGCTCTTTCTGTGAAATTGTATCTAATTATGTTTTTTTTGTATACTTCATTTCTGAGTTGTTTAATGTGTTTTGTTTATTTAATTTGTCTGTTTTGTTTTGTTATGGTTTGTTTATTTATTGTTATTCTGTATTATGTAGCCACAGTCAGGGCATTGCTGCAAAAGAGCCCCGCGCTCAGTCAACTCTCCCGGAATAAACAATGATGATGAAAAAAAATAAAATAATAATTGAGCTCATTTTGGCAGAGGGAGCAGGTTTACAGCACTAAGTCTTACATTTCACATTACTAAGTGTGAGATCCCAACCCACTGGGCATAAGCCAGATCACCCAACCACCTTTGTGCGAGGTAAGTCTTACATTTCACATTACTAAGTGTGAGATCCCAACCCACTGGGCATAAGCCAGATCACCCAACCACCTTTGTGCGAGTGTAGCTGGGGATGGGCCGAACCAAAGGAGAGAGTGTCTCACACATGACGACACAAGCTGGGAGGCAGTGTGCTGTGTGATTGGGGTGGGGAGGGGAAAGAGGGGGGTTGTTTTCCAAAGAAAACAGTTTGGATTTTTCCTGGAACACTAGGGGTGAGGTGGGGGTCGTCAGGAATTTTAGGCATGTCATGTTTAGAGTTGGAGAGGTTTATATAAAAATCTGCATGATGACAGAAAGGTCTGGTTGCAGTATGAAGTGAACAATCCAAAGGTTTGAAGGCTAAAGAAAAAAATCATGATTTATTATTTATTACCGGATCGAAGGAAGAACAATAAAATGATGACCTGAGGGGCTTGCCACACTACAAATACACACACATTTAAAAACTACAAATGCGAGAGTAAGTCTCAACATTAAAACACTTTTTACAAAAAAATATTTACAAATAAAAAATTGTAGTTAAAAATGTTTATAATCACAGGTACAGTCTGTCATCAGTTGCATGTCTTTCAGAGGGATCCGTGCCCAGTGATGCTTCAGATCTCCCAGAACAGTGGCTCAGGGGTTTACTGGACAGAAGTCCAGCAGGAGGAAGTCTTGGATGATGGGAATACTGTTCTCGTCACACTGGATATGACTTCGGACAATCAGGAGAAAAGTGCTCCGGGGAGCAGCCAACAGGGAATGAATCCTCTCCGCCACCACCTGGACATACCTCACATCCGAGGAGGGAGCTGCAGAGATAGAGAGAGAGAAGACAGATAAGTTTGATGTTAAAAGAGAGAGGGAAAGAGAGAGGGGGGGAGAGGGAGAGAAGACAGATACATTTGATGTTAAAGAGAGAGGGAGAGAGAGAAGACATACGTTTGCTGTTAAAGAAAGATGGAGAGATAAAGAGAGAGAGAGAGAGAGAGAGAGAGAAAGAGGGAGAGACAGAGAAGACAGATACGTTTGAAGTTAAAGAGAGAGGGAGCGAGAAAGAGAGACAGAGAGATTGAAAGAGAGAGGGAGGGAGAGAGAAAGCATCAGAGAAGGAGAGAGAAAGAGAGAGAGAAGCAGCACCACTGCCACCATTTAGCCAGCTGAAAGTGAAAGCTACCTTGCTTTTGTCTTTTATTGAACACCTTTTTTTACAAATATCATATTATTTAATTCATTCATTCATTCATGAATTAATTCATTCATTACTTAAAATGAATGATTCATCTAAATTCATTGGTTAACTGAATAAAACATAACAAAAATAAAAAAGAGACTCAAATCAGATACACAGTAAGCATGTTGACAGTATGCAAAACAGTAAGCAAGTGCCACTGCAAAAGCAGCAAGCTTCAACAGTCTGGGCGAGCAAAGCAGGAGCAGAGCTGTTCACTCACCCACAGGCTTGCTCAGTTTATCTGGGGGAGTGTTCAGGAGGACCTTCTGCACCAGAGTAGGAGGCACCTGCACACACACCTGGAACTCGCCATCCCGAACTGTCAGTACCACTGGCCTGGGAAAAAAACAACACAGCACGGAGCAGAAAAACACACTCAGAGCTACAACAACAGAGAAGAAAAAGAATGTGTGCATTGAGTAATACAGCAAACAATCTTTTGAGAAATGAGCTTCCGAAAGGTCTTTGTTGAAATTAACCTCGCTGAGTCCAGGTGAAGAGACTCCAGACTCCAGACAGTTTCTTAAGTTAGCCCTTCAGCCATTCAGCCCCTTTAATGAGCCATTTACTGTATCTGTAGTCGAGAAGGTCTCAGTTGCTAGGAGACAATGCTTCTCTCATCTGGTCTGACACAAACTGATTGTACGGATTGTATGGCACTTAGAAAACCCACTGAACTGCAGAGGCAGCTTCAATTCCGTGTCTCCATTTAGTTAGCACCTGTCATAGCATCACAGGGATTTGGGGAATCAGGCTGATTGGCCCTTGTTCATGTAAGGGATAACCGCCAGAGACTGACCTGTAGTAGTGTCTCACAGTGGTGTGAGGTAGGCATGGGTAGCAGGGCCTATAGATGCCATTGTCATCGGTGTCCAACTCCACAGCACAGTGCCCACACCCGGTGAAAGTGACGTCCCCAGAGACGATCTCCAAAATTCTCTCAAGGCTCATGGTGCTGTCAATCACTTGCCCAGTGTTTTGGGATGGGCTTCCATGAAACTGGAAGGCTGTTATTTGTACTTTGAGTTCCACGTCACCTGATTGTAAGAAGCAGGAGTGAATTACAGAGACCCTGGCAATGGACAAGTATCGGGGGACAGACATATCTGAAGTGGACGGCAATATTCGTGAGGCCAAGCAGTCCTCACCTGTGTATTTTTGAGACAGCAGAGTTCGTAAATCAATTTCAACACAGGAAGTGGTTTGTGCGGTCTGGCCTGGCTTGAAGAACTCTGCCCAGCGGATGTCACTGGTAGAGAGGAGCTCACAGGTTCCCCAGGGAGTTGAGTGAAGCTCAAGGAGACCTGAGGTTACATCCTGCTTCACAAGAAGCAGCCGGAAATCCCACAACGCCTCTGGACAGGTGCGGAGAAGGAAAGAAACACCCATAGTTTCACAATACAAAAAATAATATTGAGGTATTTTGTTTTAAAAACAGGGCAATTGTGAATTGTATTGGTTTGTGTAAAACAAGATATGTTGTTCATCTACTTGAAATGCTTGACAATACCTTTATGTTTTTGAATTCGTTCCAGCCATGTCAGAGCAGCACCCCAGAGCACTACTGCCCCCTGGTGGCCGTCTGCCTGCTCCACAGTTAGCACTGATCTCTGAACTCCAGCTGCCCGGGAGATCCCCTGGGCCTCATCACGCCAGGCTGAGGTTGAAGGGAAAACAGCCTGTCAACACCACTGTTACTAATAGCAACAACATGTCGTCAAACAAAACACAATGACGGTTCACTGACAAATGAGAGAAGTACTGCACTGAGTTGTAATATCCTTTAATCTTTTGGGTATTTCTATGACATGAGCATAGAAGAAAATAGAATGACTGCCTAAAACTGCGGGTGAGTTTTGTTCTTAACAACTCTTGCACAAGATGCCCATAGTCATTGTTGCTGTAATGTTTGATCAACTTATGAATATTCAAGTGGTACCTGTCACCATGTTGGTGTGTGTGACCCGGACCACGGCGTGGACTAGGGTATCAGGGCGCAAGGTTTTGAGTTTTGCATAGGGAATTGTGCTTAGGTCCTGATGGCTGCAATGAGGCAGGGACAACAGCAGGGGGCGCCTCTCCCGCAGATGAGCACACAGTTCCCCGAGAGTCCGTCTGTTCACCATCTGAGGGACTGGGTATCACAGGCATAGATCATAAGAGTGTATCATGACACATCCATTTTCAGTACAGCCCTCATATGCGGTCAAATTCATTATAAATATTTATTCCAAAATCGTTCACAGATTGACGTCACTGAACAGCTGTGCAGCCCCACCTGTGGGACTGAGGCTGCTGGACACCTGGCCCAGGTTGAGCAGTCTGCTCGAGTAGGACGACTGCAGCACTGTTTCCCCCCTCCATTTGTCCTCATGGACTCTCACACCTGTAAGATCCATTAGGAGAAAGATGGTGTTTGGAGTAAAAGAAGAAATGAAAGAATTGCTCAACCACTGATAACTTCCCATAATGACTTTCAAAACCATAGAAAAAAATCTAAAGAATCTAAAGCCCCACAACGGAGCCCTGTCTGGTTCAAATAATTGTAAATGTAAAAAGCTTAGTGCTGAAAGATACAACTGGACATGTCATGCGCTTCTGCTCAGAGGGAGAAGCCTAAACGCTTCTGCTCTCTGTATACAGTGACCAGGAGCACATCTCCTGTCTGTCTCTCTCTCTCTCACACACACACACACGCATCTCTCTCTCTCTGTACCTGTGATCGGGAGCACATCTCCTCTCTCTCTCTCTCTCACACACACACACACACACACACACACACACACACACACACACACACACCTCCCTCTCTCTGTACCTGTGATCAGGAGCACATCTCCTGGCTGCACGGTCAGAACCCAGAAGGCAGCGGTCCTCCACATCACCACCTTCATCTCCACATCTGATTGGTCAGTGACTATCAACGTTGCCAGGGGAATAGTATTTCCTGCTGTTGCGCCGGCCTTCATTTTCACCTCCTGGAGATGAAAGGGGTGCACCACGGCGACCAAGATCGAGTACTGCACCCCACGTGTCCTGCATCTGGCCAGGAGAGTTGGGGGGCGAGCTGTTATAAAACCATCCCATGCAGATGGCTTTGAACGTGGACCTTCAGGTGTGGTTGGAGACGACAGCTTGCTCTTTTTCCTGGCAGGGGAGACAGGCGAGCTGTGAGCTGGCTGATCAGGTGGAGTCTGTGCAGGGTGGCTAGGTGAGGTGAGACAGTGCTGAGGGGCCTCCAAAAGGCGGCCTTTGTCGACGTGAGCTGAGGGGCTCCCCTGAGTACAGAGGAGTCCATCTGGTGTTCTCTCCAGCACCACGCCCCCTTCCTGCTGCCATTGACTCAGCACTTCCGAGAGTCTGTCCAGGGAGCCCTGCAGAGTTCCTCCCACTGCTCGACTGCCTGGGCTGGAGTGGGGGCTATACAGCTCTGGGGAGGTTCTAGAGATCACTGGAGTGTGCTGGGTCTGCGGCGTGTGTGGGGAACCCATTCCTGGAGGAAGCCCTGCTCTCCTTTTCATGAGAAGGGCTTGGCTCTTTGTCCACACACTGAGGTACTCAGTCTCCACAGACATACCAGAGCAGGGTGGGCACTCAGAGGCTGTTTGAGGCTGGGCAAGTGCAAAGCAGCTGTCTAGGTAGGCCTTTAGGGATTCTGAACAAAGGTCATCGACCTCTCGTAACAGAGGTTTATTCTTAGAGTGCTGGCTTGACGGGGCTGGTGAAAGGTCAGGTGTGACTTCAGTTTCTTCATCTTCCTCAAACAGTGGCGGGGAATGCCCCTCGGTTGTGACCGATTCAAAATGACCCTTACTGACGTCTCTATCTGCCCACCCTGCAGACGTGTGTGCCTCCACAGAATCTGGGTTCACCTGAACCCCTCTATCGTTGGTCTTTGGCCTTAATCGTCCCTGCTCCCAGCACAAATCCAGGGTTTTCCAGTCACTAGAGTCTTCAGGAGCGCCCGTGTCTGATGCACTCAAGGAAGGGCATGGCGCTCCGAGAAACACATGGATCTTTGGTTTGTCCGCCATGCTGCTATTGTCCTTTCAATGCAATGCACTCCAATTATTTGTTGATAGTCTATCTAAAGAAAAAGGAAGATACGCACAATCAGGAAACAAATAAAAATGCTACCACATTTGAATGACTGTCAGGCTACAGTTACTGTTTGACAATAAAAAAAAAGAGAGTAAATTAAAGCCATCCCTGATTTTTTTTTAATCATTGCTGATTTATTTGTTCATTATTGCAATGAACAAAGAAGTTGTGCACATATAAGCCTGAATCATTTGAGCAGTCAATCAGTTACAGAAGAAACGCCTGAATGTGTAGTCTCAGACAGGAAACAAACTCTGTGGACAGGAGTGAATTTTTGACTTGCAAATAATCTTTGAAAGGGGACATAGTTCAGAAGGTCCAAATGACATTTCTTTTATCCACTGTTTGTTCAGACAGAAGCACTGAACAAAACAGACTGCCAAGGCCGTTAAGGGAGAAAAAAAAAATCACCAAGACACTTTTTTTAACAAGTTCTTCGCTTCAGCAAATCATTTTTCTACGAATTTCCAAGGCCACTCAAGTAGTCCTGATACATGTTCGTACAGAGGGCACAATATTCAGACATAAATAAAAAGATATTATTTGGGTTGGCACTGTATTTTTCCAGTATTTCGATCACCAATCCCTCTCTTCCTGAGAACAGAACTGATGAGGCTAGGCAAAGCAAACCAGCCACCAGTAAGGTTCAAATGCAACAACTGTTAACAATAAACAGCTATTTAGTTCAGCCCTTGCTTTGACTTAAACATTCTCCACAATTGATGTGTAATGGCAAACAAGGGGGAAAAAACGGCCGTGTAAAGAGTAACTCCCCTGAACCCACCAACCACATGATGGGTGTTGGTGCCACGGCAACCAATAGCACAAAAGAAAGAGGCTGCTATAACTTGAAAGCACCACCATGATTTATGTCAGTGGAGCAGATGGGGAGAACTGGATGAGATGGTGGAACTTGAAACTCTGAAGGAGGGTATTTTTATTTTAAAATGTTCAAAGGTTTTGGTGAATAACAGATCAGTTTTGAAAATGTTGTGTGTACTGTTGCCTGAGGACAAGATGATGCCCTCATTCCCACACGGCCTTTGTTCCACACTGTGACAGGAATTAGCATCCTGTAGCTGTGAAGCAAGATCAGGGACATGTTGTCATTCCATTGCTCTCAGCAGCAGGACAACCTTCACAGAGTCTTCTCCATGTGGATATCAAATACACATGACATTTCAAAGAGTGGTGTGAAAAGGAATACACCTCCGTCCGGCCTCTTGACCAAAATGGCAAATCTACTGCATGGCTTGGTACTGAAGAGCAGAGCTGGGTACTACTGCATTTGATGGATCTAAGAAAATAATGCCGAAAACTCCAGTATAAAGCTGGTTAATGATTTACATCCTACACAAATACAGCAGAAATAGTTTTATGCCACAAAGGCTCTTAAAATGTGTGTGTTGGTTATAAGTTAACAGTGAGTGCAGAACAGATCCGCTGTGTAGGTGATAAAAACACGAATGCCATGTATTGCTGTCCGTCTGTCTGGCAACAAATGAAAACCTGGCCGTATAAAACATTGCTAAAAACAACAGAAAGCACAGACCCCACAGATATGAGAAACAAGGATGAATAAACCCATTCCAATACAACATCCATCAATGAAACTAAAACCTCTGACAGCGTTCAGTTAACCTCATAGCTATTTTAAAGTTATTATAAAAGTGCAGAGATCTGGTGAATAAACAATTGGATGTGTATACACACTCTAGGAGGTCATGAACCAATACCTCTCCTTTAGTATTCTCACTGCATAACCAAACTTCTGTTTTGTATACACTGCAGTAGGCTATACATAACCCCACTAAATGCACTTTTCTGCACACCCTGACAGGGTCTCACAAACTATTCAATGCTAAGAAAAACGTTTGTATGTTTTTTTCCACGTTGAATACTGAATAGAAATCCTGAATGTCTATGCAGTCAGAGAAAGTTGCCAACTAGTGCAAACCTAAAGTGCAGGCAATAGACTTTGCGCTGTTATATGGTGAGAACAAGGCCGACTGTGAAAGATCCACCCGCATTACGTCGATTAGGATAGAGGTCAATCCCTATGGATTCTCATGGCAGACACTCAAGAACGAAAACGTGTAGGCTATTTTTTATTGAGTTGGGAATTGAGACGAAGAGGCGTGATAAAACTAACAAAACACTTTTATTTTCCTTGTAAAAAGATATCAGTCAAACGCCGACTGGTTTCGAATTCTAACATTACGTTTAAATCATAATCGGTTCCAGGAATGACTGGTGGAACGCGCATTGTTTGATCGGGTCCCTGTGTGTACGCTTGAGGCCCTCCCAAAGTGCACGCCTGCCCTGCCTTAAAAACAACATACAGCCTACCCGACTACTGTCAGTTCTATACTGAACGAGACAGAAAAAGGAGGAGGTGCTGTGTTTTTTTTTATGTCTTTCCCTTGCACAGTTCGTAGCTTTCCCTGTAGTTCTCCGTAGTTCAGTTTACTTTATTACCTTGGTAAAGATGTACAGGTATCTGGGAGAGATACTCTCGCGGGGAGCAAGTGGTGCTCTGGCCTCGGGATATGTCGACTCTGCTTTGCCTGTTTCCGCGTCTTTCATGCGGGTTCGCCGCTACAGCCAGGCCGTTGGAGAAAAAGATGATGACCCCAACTTCTTTAACATGGTGGAAGGTTTCTTTGACCGTGGAGCTTCCATCGTGGAGGATAAGCTTATGGAAGATCTCAAGAATAAAGAAACACCAGAGCAGAAGAGACATCGAGTTCGAGGGATTCTCAAGATTATTAAACCCTGCAACCACGTACTAGCAGTGTCATTTCCCATCAAGCGAGACAACGGGGAGTGGGAACTGATAGAAGCCTACCGGGCCCAACACAGCCAACACCGGACCCCCTGTAAAGGAGGTAAGTTAGGCAGCACAGAATAAGATAAGCTAACATAGGCTAACTAACGTTAAGAGTTCCCTCTACCTAGCATGACAGTTCGAGGCGTGCACAAGGCGTCCCGAGGGCAAAGCGAGATTACATTACTGAACTAGTGTTAGAAACTCTGTTTTGGAGATTTTAATAATAATTCCAGTGCCTTATTGTTGACTCGTTAATTAAAGACAAAGTTGAGAATGTCAACTAAAAGTAGCTATCTAATTAAGTTGTGTAAGCGCAAGCTAATATAGCAGATGGCAACGCAAGCCTTAATTAGTATTCATTTCGTAAAAGGTAACTTTAACGTTACAATTTTAGCATAACGTGTGGATGGGATGTCAGTTTAATGCCAAGGGTTATTGCAAACCTCCTCGAGTGTCATTTTAAGCTAACTTGTGTATTGCTAGCTAGGTAACAGTGAAATGGTTACTTACATGTGCGTAATTTAGCCAGCTAACTTTAGCGAATGTTATATAGTTAATGCTTACTAGCAAAATCGTTTTAAACATACCGGTAATATATACTTTTGTTTGATGAAATACTTCTACACAAGCTAACCCTCTTCTAGGAGGGTACAGCGTCTTCCATAGTAAGCTAGCTATCTCGTAGCGTAGATAGTTCCTTTGGACAGGACAACTTGGTAATGTGGTTTAAACGCCTGAGGCACAGAGCTGTCATGGCCGATGAATTACAAAATATTGTTATCAAAACTTTAACTAGGTAAGGTAGCTAACCAGTATTGTTCTTGTTGGTCAGTGGACATTGCTGAGTGTGCGGTCTTTCCCCTAAGCTAACCATCCAAACAAAGCAGAGCGAATCTGCTGATATCCCAGATGAAGGGGTGCTCCACTAACTTAGTAATCAAGCTTGTAGCCAACCCTGTCCTACTTCAAGGAAACGTTTTAAGTGTTCACATATGAAGAGCAAAGGCCTCAATCACTCCCTGCTCTGTGTAGTTTTCCACCCAAGACTGGAATGCTGACAGGGAGCTAATTATTTTGTTTGTTTTGGGGGGCTGTCCTGTCCAAGGTATTTTAATCTGTTATTGTAAAGGTTATAGGGTGAAGTACAATATGGCACTGGCCATCGAGAGGCTATAGCTGCGTTCATCCCTGCATAGGAACACGTTCCTATATTAAATCCACATTTTTAAAGTGGGTAAGCATATATCCATTTTTTTAGTGGTAAAGTGTCCAGAGTCTCCTGCTGGTGGTTTGTGGTGGGGATTCTTTGAGTAAGTTCCTTCAGTTAAAGTGTGTGTGTGTGTGTGTGTGTGAGTGTGAGTGTGCGTGTGCATTCATGCATGCACCCACATGTGTTTATGTGTAGGTTTGTGTGCAGGTGTTACTAAGACAGCATTGCATCTCTGTTGTACTCAGTTGAGGAAGTATAATTATAACAAACTATGCAGATAAACTTAACTTTAATGTTTCGGTACTGTGAATTTCCATGTTCAATTAGTCATTGTAAACATAGGTCGTCTGAACTATAGGTGGTATATGATATCCTATACCATGGTTTTTATGGGTTTGGAGCAGAGTTGTGTAGTTAGGCGGCCACTCCCAGTTTTAAGCCCACTCCTTTTTTTTCTATTCCTTTTTTTTTTTTTTTTTTAAACATTTCAGTGTGGAGTGAATGAGTCATAGAGATGGTTTGTTTGTGCCTGCCTTCTCATGGTCTGCATTGAGTATGTGGAGCCGACTCCATTTTAGGCCGGTGTTGTTTTTCCTCACAAATGATTCAAAGGTAGCTCTTGAACAAAGCTATTGCCGAAACACTCTAGTTTAGTGTCCACTCTTGCTAGTGTTTGCATGGGATGTTAACCCGATGCTTTCTCAAAGAATGAAAACTTCCCTGAATAGACTGCAGTGGCATGAGTTATTGCCCATCCCCCTGCGTGTGACTCAGAAAAGAATTGGACTACCACCAAGCCTTCAATGAGAATAGGACCAGATGAACCCCCTTAGCTAAAACCTTACTTCTAGTGCAAGTCAAAAGCATGCCAAACTTAATACATTATTCTTCCTGAATTGTAGATATATTGTATATATTGATTTGTGTCTGGTCTGTCTGGTCTGGCGTGTGTATCCTGATTTCACTAGTTCACTCATCGGAATGCTTGATTTAGAGTGCTGATAATAAGCATGTTTGGCTTGTTAGCTGGCCGTGGTCCTGGGACGCCTGTAGAGGTGATTGTGTGTGAGTGATGTCCTCTGGCGCCCCCTAGGGATGAGGGCTTAGAGCTGCTAGTGAAAAGGAGGAGAACGGGGAGGATGTGGGATACGGTGCTACACCAGAGTGCGTGATTAGGTGGACAGGTAAGGAGGGTTTAAATCTCCTAGAAAGCTGAAGTGGGGTGATCGAGAGCTGTCAGTCATCCCTGTGGGTTACCCCCAAATTTTGTTTAGAAAGCCTCATTAATTTGTACTGTTGTGGTTTACACTGTATACACAGGTGTCTTTTCCTTCAGTGTGAAGGCACAGTAACTAACCCATGTTCCGTTTGTGTGTTTTAGGTATCCGGTACAGCCCGCATGTAAATGTCGATGAGGTGAAGGCCTTGGCCTCACTGATGACTTATAAATGTGCGGTTGTCGGTAAGTTTTTGTTCTTCCATTGAGTGTCAGTGTATTTTGTTTTTAAAGTTATTGTGAAGGATTAATTTGTTATGTGGTCACCTCACAGATGTGCCCTTTGGAGGAGCCAAGGCTGGTGTGAAGATCAACCCAAGACTTTACTCTGTAAGTGGTGCTTTGCCATGGTTACGGCCTTACGGGGCTGATCTGCCAATAGGCAGGTGTACTGGGCGTGTGAAATGATTCTGTAAGTGGTGCGTTGCCATGGTTACGGGGTTTATCTACCAATAGGCAGGTGTACTAGGTGTGTGAAATGACTGTAATTGTTGCTTTGCCATGGTTACAGGGCTGATCTGCCAATAGGCAGGTGTACTGGGCGTGTGTTATACCTTTCTGTCTGAGTTTTCTTCTTTTCTCAAGCTCAAATTACACTGTTATCAAAACCAGTACTCAAGCAGTATTATTGGTGTTTCCTTTCTGCTTTTAATCTCCTCAACGGCCCAACCTGTCATTCAGGCTATGAATTACAGCATTCATGTAATGCTTGATTTTTTTTGAGGGGGTGGGGTTGTCTGAATATCTTGTTTCAAGCAATTAACTATTTGAGTAAACATAGTAATTTATAACTTATACCATGACATTTTAAAGATACAATTTCGCACACCTTCCTTGTCCCAGAAGGTTAGATGGCCTTTCGTGTGGTACTTTATAGACTGAATGGGGCTCCATTGGGCTCCATTACCGTGGCCCAGAGTCAGAGGAGCTGTGTGTCACAGCACTGTCCCTCCTCTCCCTGTTGGCAGCTGTGTGTTATTGCCAACATGGCTCCCTTAGACCTTGGCAGCAAGCTTCAGTGAGAGAGAACTGCTGAGCAATCAGCCTCTGCAAACTGCAAGCAAATTTTTTAGAGTCCCTGTCCCCCCACACACACACACACATACCCCCTCCCCCCAAACACACACATACACACAGACATACCCACACACACACACACATACACACATACCCATACACACACACACACACACACACACACACACACACACACACACACACACACACACACATACATACCCCCCCCCCCCCACACACACACACACACACACACACACATACACACACATACCCACTCTCCCTTCCTATACTCTACATTATATTGGCATTGTTCAACTGAACTCCATTTTCCCCTCTAAATTACACCTAGCTAAGCACAAAGAGCTCTTTAATCTGCCTGCCTGAACGGAGTCTGATGCGTTTCAATGTAATTTACTTGCTGTTGTATGTCTGCCATGCTAACTTGTCTGTGTGTCTGTGTGTGTGTGCAGGACAATGAGTTGGAGAAAATCACCAGGAGGTTCACCATTGAGCTGGCCAAAAAGGGATTCATTGGTTAGTATTCTTGGTATACAGTAATTAGCACGATGAGGCATTCATTAGTTAGTGTCATCATTGGTTGTGTCTCTTGTTCTGAACCCAATTTAACTGGACGCAGCGTCTCTAGTGATAGTGGCTCAGTGAGGATGATTTCTCTCTCATTTCCCCTTCTGTCCCGCAGGACCTGGCATTGATGTCCCTGCTCCCGACATGAGCACTGGAGAGAGGGAGATGTCATGGATCGCCGACACCTTTGCCAACACAATGGGCTACAACGTAAGAACCTTACCTAAACAACTGCTTTTCCAGTTGG
>NC_137910.1:10631683-10665678 GCF_963457725.1 Sprattus sprattus | reverse complement strand
CACAGAGCTGTAGATGACTCAGAAGCCATGTTACCATGGTTACACATCTGTGCATGTTAAACACTAGTTTAAAACAACTAAAAAAAAAAACCTACATAAGAATGTTGATAGTGTTAACCTGTTGGTAGCATTTAGACAAGTAAGTCAATAGGAAAAGATGTCCAGTCATCTGCTTTGCTTGTGTGGAGGAAGGCCTGATGTGATCAGTATGTTTCTGGGAAAGGGGAACAGTCTTGATCTCTGATGAATGAGTTATTGTCATTGGAAAGCCAACTGGAGTGTACAGTATATTTCAAACTGCTCTGAAACCCCTGCCACAGTCAGGAAAGGGAAGAGAAAGGTATTAAAGCCCCATTATGCAACAATTATACTTCAGGATTAGGGTAAGGATAAGCAGTTTAACCTTAAAATAACAGCTTAAAAAAAATTGGGGCGCTACAATGACTTTTAATATGGAGAATCGCCTCCGTGCCATTGCCATACCAGGGTCCATAGGCATATAACTGCGTTCTGTAGTTTTGCCTGCCACAGCCCGGCAGCCTGACTTGTTTACTTTCTGCCGAACTAGCAAGTAGCTTATTTTGCCGTCTTGCTTTGTCTTGTGTTACACTTGCTTGATGTTTGACTGTGTAAGGACAGTCGTTGAGTAACTAGTTTGTCATAATGTCAAAGTCAGCACATTTTCAAGAGATTTCGTTAGTTTTAGCTGCTAGCATACCGTTAGCGAATAGCTATTGATCCGCCGTGCTGCTTTAATGAAATTAAGTGTTGAGTAGTTTAATATTTAGCATTCAGTATTCTTAGCCGTGGAAACGTGTTTGAAATTGCGTTGGAATAGCCTTGCAACGGCCATGACTCTGCTCCCGAGATATTTGTTTTTGAAATCCATGGTGGACACAAAGCTCTCCGTTGTCAGAGACAATGTGTTAAACAGACTTTCTCAGAAACCCTTCAATGCCATTCCATTTGTGTTGTCTGTGCGGTGCCCGTCACTAGTCATAATCTTCGGTCTTTGATTAAGCAATAAGCCCCAAGAGGCTGTGCTTTGCGCTGATTTTAGAACAGGTAAGGGAGTTGTTAGGCACGACGCGAAGCGGAGTGCCGTTAAACCCCCTTACCTGTTCTAAAATCAGCGCAAAGCACGGACTCGCGGGGCTTATTGCTTTTCTAAACCTGTTACTACACATATTTGATATGGTTTCATAAATAAAGACAATTCAATTTAAGAAACAATAGTTTAATGATAAACCGTCATTCTTCCGCCACTAAAAATTATAGTTCCTAAATAAATCGTTGCCACGCAACCCTTGAAGCAACGCAACAGCCAGATGGAACACTGGGTATGAAATGCGCTATATGAATGCCTTGCCATTCGCTGCGCAGTAATATGGAATGTAATCAGGTCAAATTGTAAGGTAATGCTGGATTTTACAACGGCTTTTAGCCAATCACAATCAAGGATTTGAACAATCAGGTTTAGAATAATCTTTAAATTGTGATTCCTTTTGATTTGATTTGTCTTTTGGTGAAATAATAAGCATATGCATTGTCTCACCACATGACGTCCAGTTCGATATAAATCAGCCATATTGAATCAGAACATGAAAAAGTTTAAATCTAGATTTACATTGGGTTAATGTAAGAATGAGAAGCCAGAAAAGCCAACCATTGCTGACTGGCCAGATCAGTCACTATTGTTTGCTTAGAGTAGGCTGGGTATTAAAGGCACCCAGTGCAACTTTATGTAAACATTCAATGAAAAATAAACATTCAATTTCTAGTCTTTTTTACACGTAGTAAGTTTCAATAACTCCATACCATTACATATCGACATTCATGGAGCAAAGATGAGACGTCGTTGTGTGGTGAGAACTGATAGATAATCGTAAACAACAACAATCGCCGGTGGGGAGAAGCCATTTTTCCATTGACTGGAAGCCTGCTTTATTTATTGTAGGTTACAAAAAATAAAGAAAATGGCGGCGATTGTTGTTGTTATCGATTTTCTATCAGTTCTCACCACACAACGACGTCTCATCTTTGCTGCTTGAATGTCGGTATGTAATGGTATGGAGTTATTGAAACTTACTACGTGTAAAAAAGACTAGAAATTGAATGTTTATTTTTAAGCCTCGAAAGTTGCACTGGGTGCCTTTAAAGTAAGCCCACAGCACTGCATTGATCTTTTTTTCCTCATTCCTTTGACTTTCCTGAAATACCAGCCCTAACGGCAGCTTTTAACAGCAGGCTTGTCTTCCTGTCCCCGCTCTTGTCTTGGCAGGATATCAATGCCTACGCCTGCGTGACGGGAAAGCCCATCAGTCAGGGTGGCATCCACGGCAGAGTGTCGGCCACCGGGCGCGGAGTGTTCCATGGCATCGAGAACTTTGTCCTGGAGTCAGCCTACATGACTCAGCTGGGCCTCACCCCGGGCTTTGCGGACAAGACCTTTGTCATCCAGGTACGTGCCAGAAACCACTACACACAACACAACTAGCACTCCCCCCTGCTGTCTGTGTCCAGCATACAGCACAAACTGAAGTAAATCAACCCAACTGGAAAGAAAAAGAACTGACAGAATCGTAAAGGAAAGAGGAAAAGTGACGAGGAGCTCGTTGATAAAGTGTCGTGTGTGTGCAGAATAATAATTCCTAGCTCTTTGTTAAAGTGGTGTGTGTGTGTGCAGTATAATCATTCCTAAGGCCAGTAGGCTGCTGACTGCCTAGTCTGCATACCGAGCAGCAGAGTGTGGTTTTAGGTATCGACTTTTATCTCTGTGAGGGATGATTTCTTTAGCAAAACTCAGCAACTTGGATGGAAGTCAATTTGTTAGACCCATCTTGTGGATTATACTGGGGTAGAGTATTAACAACCTTTGCGTGGATCTGCATCTTGGTGCTTGCACAGGTTTGGGGGTACAAATGTCGGTGGTGAAAGTTGATTGTTTGGCAAAAAAGTGATTTCAAATGTAGCTGTGTAAAATCCATACACCAGCAGGTACTGTATAGATTTATGGGTCGGCCTAAGACCAGAAGCTGCCAACCTCATTTGCAGAATAGAAGTTATGGAATGTCTTCCGCTGACAGTTCCATAAACTCTCCACAAGGGTGCAGCATAGAGTAATTTATGTGCAGTGAACAACACAACAGCCTTGCCAAATCCTGTTAAATCCCCACAATGGTATCTACTGTTCAGAGTTCTAACAAGTTCCAAAGTATTTGTTTTGATCATTTGATTTGGATTCCAGGTCATAACCAAATAATGCACATCAATCTCTCATGGGGGAGTTGTCTTTGGAGGAATATTGTGATCTGTGATCTTCTGCTCACGCTGGTGTGTTGTTCTCTTCTGACAGGGATTTGGTAATGTGGGTCTGCACACCATGCGCTACCTCCACCGCTTCGGAGCCAAGTGTGTCGGCGTGGGAGAGATCGACGGAAACATCTGGAACGCCGAGGGCATCGACCCCAAAGAGCTGGAGGACTACAAACTTGTGAGTCGGATCATATAGTTGCCCATGTTTAACTGTTTAAAGTCGTACCGCAAGTGTTCAGTGCCACCCCCCCCCCCCCCCCCCCATGACTGCCTCTTTGACCATCACTCAACTCTTCCAGCAACACGGCACTATCGTGGGCTTCCCCAAGGCCCAGCCGTACGAGGGCAGCATCCTTGAGGCCGACTGCCACATCCTCGTCCCCGCCGCCGGGGAGAAGCAGCTCACCGGCAGGAATGCCCACAAGGTCAAGGCCAAGGTGAGTGCTGATCACAGCTCATCAGGCCTGTGGGAGAGACTGTGAGTGTGTGTTTTAGACTTCCATGAAGCACAGGAACCATTTCTCTTGTAAACATGTGATGACTAGTGTCTCAATGGTACCTCACATTTTCATATGTCATCCAAATAGTCACACTGCTTGAGACGAAGACATAGATTGACTGCACTGTGTGTAAAGTTTCCACTGATTTGACTTTGACTAAGACGTGGAGATTGACGGCACTGTGTGTAAAGCAGTCACTGATTTGACTTAAATGTAGAGATTGACGGCACTGTGTGTAAAGCAGTCACTGATTTGACTGTGTGTGCTGGCAGATCATTGCTGAGGGCGCTAACGGCCCCACCACCCCAGAAGCCGATAAGATCTTCCTGGAGCGGAACATATTGGTGATTCCGGTAAGTTCCACCTAAAGCGCATCATAAAACCCTACCAACTCTGACACACACACACACACACACACACACACACACGTATAAAAGGGGCTTCCTGTCACACAACCTAGTAAGTTTGAAGCAAACCTCCTGTGAATACTTCAAATTATTTTAGCTTGGTTGAGTTTACTTAAGGTCAGTTTATCATGCTGCATTTTGCTTTAGATTTTTAAACACTTACCTCCTGTTTTCAGGTTTATGTATAAAGAGTCTTGAAATTTGGCTTGTGTGTGTACAATTTACAAACTATGAATTTAATTAAATAAATGGATTAAAACAGGACCTGTACCTGAACGCCGGTGGTGTGACTGTCTCCTACTTTGAGTGGCTGAAGAACCTGAACCACGTCAGCTATGGCCGACTCACTTTCAAGTATGAGAGGGAGTCCAACTACCACCTGCTGAGTAAGTCTCACACACAGACAGAGAGACACACACACACACACACACACACACACACACACACACGTACGTATGAGAGGGACTCCAACTACCAACTGCTGAATAAGTCAAACACACACTTACAGACAGACAGACATGAGAGGGACTCCTACTATCACCTGCTGAGTAAGTCACACACACACACGAATGAGAGGGACTCCAACTACCAGCTGCTGAGTAAGTCACTGGCCCCTTCGCCTCTCCTCCCCCCTCTCCTCCAGCTAGTGCACCTGCCCAGGAGCCTGTTCAGCGGGTGTGTTTGCATAGTCAGACACCAGGACACATTAAGGCGCACACGCCCAGTTGTCCCTGCACCTGTTTTGTATTCCAATGGAAATTGCATGAAGTCCCAGTGAAACGGCAGGTTTGACTGGTCATGATTATATCATGCAGCGGTGTGACATCCTGATGTGTTCACACGTGACCTTGTCTGGTGGCAGTGGGTCAGGCTAGTGCGTTCGTATGAGAGGAGTGTTGGATTGTGGGTATGTCAATGGATTATGCTGGATTACACAAAAGCAAGAGGCTAGGGTGACAACTGTCTGTAACCTACCTCATAGAACACAGAAATCCCCCTTCTATCTCTCTCACACGCACACACACACACACACACACACACACACACACACACACACACTCCCTCGAGCTGCTCCCCTGTTGAGATCCTCTATAAGCCATATCACTTTTATTGTCGGTCGTATTGACTTAGTTTTTCCAGGAAGCAGAGAGACCGGGAGAGAGAGTGGCGGTTTCTGTCGATACACTGTCCCTGAGTCCCACTCCGCATTAATCAGCTTCAAAGCACCAGTCAATGAGCCTGCCGTTATTAATGCCCCTTTATGAGAATGACGTCACGGTGCTATCAAAGCTCAAAGCTGCATCAAATCCGTGATCAGCAGTCTGCCTTGGCCTCGGCCTCAGCAAGAACATGCTGAAAGCCGTGCTTCCTAATAACCGATGGATTAATGGATTGCTTTTCATTTTTCTTCTCCCCCCTCCCCCATCCAGTGTCGGTTCAGGAGAGTCTGGAGAGGAAGTTTGGGAAGCACGGCGGTGCCATATCTGTGGTCCCAACCGCCGAGTTCCAGGATAGGATTTCTGTAAGTACACAAAGATAATAATAAACTTTATTTCTATAGCACCTTTCATGCAAAACAATGCAGTTCAAAGTGCTTAAAAGATAGGCACTCGATGATGAGGCCTTAGGCCTTGAGTGCAACAGTCCTGTTTCTGAAAATATCCAGTCCAGCATGTTTAGCAAGCAAGTCTAATCCTCTGTCCTGCCTGTCTTTTGCCCTGATCTGTCACTTTTGACCTATGAAGATAAATTAAAGCAGGATTTGGATGACATCTGGAGCTGTAATTTGACTGCCATGAATGAGGCTGGAGTATTTACAAACCCTCATGGGTTTGTGGCATTTTTAGGAGGCCAGGAAAACCATCAGAAGTCATTATGTTGAAAAAAGAAAGAACTGAATCGGGGACACGTCAAACAATGATGTATTTAAATGCTTTGAGCTGCCTTGATGTCCAAAGGGCCACAGTGCCTCTATGAGTTGCAGGAATTGGACGAACATCTTGTCTTACTCTGTCCTCTGTCTGTTTTTAGGGAGCCTCGGAGAAGGACATTGTGCACTCTGGTCTGGCGTACACCATGGAGAGGTCGGCCAGGGTGAGTAACCAGCCCTGCAGGTTTAGCATTGAGGTCTATGCGTTTGGCACATGACTGTGCCGTGGTGGTGAAGATGCAGATTAAACGTGCCGCGATGCTTTATTTACTGACGTCTCCGGCAATTGTAGCCTGCAGCTTGGCTTCATTCTCTATAAACACTCAAGACACACACATACACACACACACACACACACACTAATCTAAAGCGTATGCGTGAGAGCTGGGCATAAAGGTAACTGGAGTGGAGCAGCCCAGGTCTCTGTCTCTATTGTGTGCCTGTGCTGAGGGTGTGTGCCTGTGCTGAGGGTGTGTGTGTGTGTGTGTGTGTGTGTGTGTGTGTGTGTGTGTGTGTGTGTGTGTGCGCCTGTGGTGAGGGGGGCTGTAATGGTATCCAGAGGCCAGGCCTTTCTGGTCTCTGCCCAACCCTGTTCTCAATGGAGCAGTCATATTACAGTCTTTTCACTGGAGACATGCTGAAGGGTTCGCTGATGTTTGGAGTTACATGAAGTCAGAAACCTTTAGAGGTGATGTTGAGCAACGGTTGTATTTCTGTGAAATGTGTCTGTAGTATTTCATCCAATGGGTTGATCTTTTCCTAAACGTCCTCCTCCAATGTCTCCACAGCAAATCATGCGCATTGGCAACAAGTACAACTTGGGCCTGGACCTGAGGACCGCGGCGTACGTCAACGCCATTGAGAAGGTCTTCAAGGTGTACAACGAGGCCGGGGTAACCTTCACATAAAGGTCTCCTCTACAGCAATGTGTGTGTCTGTAACCGTATGTTCTCGTACGCAATCAGACCTCGGACACTAAAACACACACCACCCACCCCTCACCTGTACCCTTGCAGCACTCGCTCCACAACATATCCAAAGTTTACATTTTTACTATATGCTGTTACATGGCATTTACACAGTGCCTAACCCAACCAAACATTATACTTTGTATCCCCAGAATTTCTTTAGACTTCAGCGCCAGGTTGTTGCTATGCAATTCTCATCTCTTTCTAGAGAAATCTCCATTGTTGTTACTAGATGAGTCTTCCACCTATTGCCCAGCCAAAGTACCTTAAAAACGATGGAACTTTAAAAACAACGGGAGCATGATCAGAATTCACCTTCTCACACACAGTGCATGTTCTCATAGGTCACATGAAGTCTTTTTGTCTCGTCGTTCCATGTTACATATCTGTGCGAAGCACTTTTTTTAATAGGTGTATGGTTGGCTCCCGCTTCGAAATATGCACAGCGTGGTTTTCTAAACCTCGCACCTCTGGCTGCTCTCCGTAAATATGTAGTACAGTTCGGAGCGTGCCTGGCTGCACTCCCTAAAGACGGAGTACAGTTCGGAACGTGTCTGAACTGGCGACGCACATCAGCACAGCTTTTCTAGACGCATTCGCCAGCCTTAGTGGGCAACTGTAGGACCCAGCACTAAAGTAGAAGTGAACGACTTTAAAACAAACCAAAGAATAGTTACACACGCCTCAGCATCTCTATCTCTATTTCTCAGGCTTTTGTTTTCTTACTTAAAATTTAAAACAAAATGGCTGCTCTCTCTGTGGAAGCAACCGTATATGACTTAAACTGCACATTACACTTATTGTCTGAAGACCAGCAAACGTCTGTAGACAACGCTTGGCCTTCAAACAGACTGGGAGACTGATCTCTCCCTCCTTTTAAAGCTTTTTTTAAAAATGTTGCACCATTGGACCAGATGTGTATGGTTTATATTCCAAAGAATCAAAATCAATCCCAGGATGTGTAAGTGGAAGGGAGCATGTAACTTTATACGGGAACAAAGATGTATTTTCCTTTTAGCGACTCAGCCTTACTTTATGACCTTGTTCTCTTGGATTATCGGTTAAAAGCAGTCATTTGTATTTGCCTTCTGTTCATTTGTTCAGAGTGAATTAAATGTAAACAACTACAAAAAAAAATCACTACCATCGTTTCTTTTTGTCATTTATGCATGTTACATGGAAATTATGAACTCACCTAAAAATACTGATCAGTCCTCCTCATACACCAATCCTAAAACGCAAGATGAAATGGAGCCAAGACAAATGACCAGTGTAAATATAACCTTTTATTGTCACTGACACAGATATTCCTGTGTATTTATATACACCGAATGATACTTCAATGTCATTTTTAAGGGCATGCAGGAATCCATTACCTCATACAGTATCACTTGATATCACTGCTAGCTCAAAAATAGTTTGAACTAATTGGATGGCATGCCAGCCACCGAAGAAACACTAAGAGTTTGTGCGTGTTGTGTAATAATTTGGAGTTGTGATTGATAACATAATCTCTTCATAATTCTCATCAGTCCATAATGTTTAATCTTTAATTAACCATACAAAAAAAACAGATATGAATGCATATTATATTAATATATAGTGTATGCCTTTATGGGCGTAGATTACCACTGATGGTAGCCAGATGGTAGACACCCACTAACATGCATACGCCAAAGCTGAAATACCAGCAGGATAATTCTTGACTGGATAACAGAAGAGATGGTTGTGAGCTGGCTGCCATCCTTCTGTCAGCGTCCATGTTTTTAGTAGGTCCACACACACACACACACACACACACACACATGTGGAGTAATGCACAACACGAGCCAGAGTGGTGCAGTGCCTCCACGGAGGATGAGCAGGGGCTTCAGCCAAACAGGCTCTTCCCGAAAGACATCACGTCATTCTTAGCTTTGTCCTTGGCGGCGTCTGCGGCCATGTCTCCAGCTAGGTCTCCCAGCATATCGGTAAGGTCTGAAGGGAAACAAGTTTTTATTTGGTTTGATTTTAAAGTGGACAAATCGGCTCAAATCTGATATCTAATGAACCTGTTTTTCCAGTATACTCACACATGACCTTTCTGAAACACATTCAGTAGTTAAATTGCTCTCTGAAAATACAACTTAGTTGTGAAGTATGCAGCATTCCTGCAATTTCCTCTTTGAGCATACTTGACATTTTGAATGGTTCATTTAAAGACTCATATGTTTTATAAAGAAAGCTTTTCCATAATGCCTCAGGCATGAGAACTTGACATGCCATTGGTAATTGCAGGGATTTCTGTCTGAGAAAACGGGTTTTTCTACCTCCTGAGTCCTTGGAATCTCCCCCGCTGTCTTTGTCGGTCGAGACGAGGCCCCCAAACAGTCCACCGCCTTCTTTCTCTTTCTCTCCCTCACCAGATGAGGGGAAGAGGTCTCCCATGCCTCCGGTCTCATCCTTCTCCTTTCCATCTCCCCCGATCATCTCCTTCACCTTTTCCTTTGCCATCTTTGCTGAAGGCAGGAAGGAAATCGACAACAATCTCATTACTCAGTCGATACATACATCTTTTAATAGCATGGAGTACCGATCCACTTCAGATGCCTTAAAAAGGAGTCATCTGGAGACTGTCTGGTATCAGTGGAAATTGTAATAGTATTTCAAGTCTCAGATACCCTTCACTGTTTGTCAGAATTTGAGACAAAACTGAAACAACTATTATGAAGCAGCATTCTAATCCTGATGGTCTGGGATGCTTGCGTTGTGGCGCAAACCTGTGGGCATTTGGGTTATTGCAGAAATGTAATAGGACAACAAATGGTTAACTGGATAAAGAATGGTTCAAATGGTTCAAAGTCAACTGGCCGTTGTAGTTGCAACAATTGCACGCAAGATCCAATCTTATGAAGTTAAGATTTTTGAAATGCTCATTTTAATAATTTGTGAAACATGGCACACATACTGTAACACAGATGAAACTCTGTTCACTTTGTTTAACTCTGTCACCAGTTATGCAAGCTGTTCTGTGATGTTAGCCCTCCTCACAATAAGTAAACAGCAGGGAGGATGAGGAGAATGGAACTGGAATGCTGGGGACTGAAGTTCTCCTCAGTATGAGAGTGAATCGTTAAGTGAAGTGGCGCAGCTGCAGTGCCCGAGAAATGCGACACAACCGGTTTCCTCTCACGAAAGGGCTAACAATGCCCTCTGAGAGCTGGCACCAACACTGCTTTTGAAACCAAACATGGTGGGAGTTTTATTTGATTAAGTTCACTTACTTTTTGAATCTCAGAGGAATAGACTTCGAGAAAAATGCAGCGAGATCGTTGTTTACCCATCAAACATTTTTAGTCTGATCTGAGGTCATCTGAGTTTAAGCCTTGCCATGTTTGTGGCTGAATCAGAACCTCTTTGAAGTACAGCAAAGCTTTGGCATCGAGCGCACACAGTACAAAATAGGAAGTCAAGCCCCACAGATCAGACAGCTCTCTCTCCCTTCCTCTCCCCGAGCACACACATCCCCCTCTCCTCACCTGCAGTGTCGACAGCCTGATCCACATAGGAGTCTGCCTTGCCACCACCCAACATGCCCGATAGGAAAGACATCCTTGCGGGTTAGATCCTCAGCCTGGAGCAGTAGTTTCAGTGTTTTGGTGAGAGTCGTTCGAGTGTGTGTGAGTGAGTGAGTGAGTGCAGGGAGGGTGGAGGTGGGCAGAGTCTTATTGAAGCTGGCACGCACACTCCTCCAGCACACACCCCTGGGACAGCGGCCCATTGGCTGCTTCGGCAGGGTGGAGTGGAAACATGACATCAAGAGCCAGAAAGGGGAAAAAAAACAAAGAAAAAAGAAAACGGCTGTCATGGCAGCAGGCCGCACTGGTTTCACTTGTTACTGGTTTCCCTTGTTTTGAACTGGATCACGTGCAGAGGGTGGTTTTCTGCAGTGAGTAATAAAATGCTAGAAGAGCTTTTGAATATGAACAAGCAGATGTGTTCAGAGAACTTTATATATATATTGATGCTTTAGTGTACATATGCTCATAAAAATATCTTAATTTTAGTGCCACAACATTTGTTTTGCCAGAATCATTTGGATGTCAGTTTCTAGGTGAAGGCAAGCAGAAAAAGGCGTAATAGCCTATAGTGAGATCAGGAATGTTTTTAATGATGACCCAGTGTCTCACGACTAAGGCGTGTCTGTATGTGCGTGTGCGTTTCTGAGAATAGTTTCAAAGTAATTGTTAAGTGGAGAACAAAATGGCTAACAAGCTCTCTGTCTCCTCCCAGCGTAAGAATGTTGACAAACACCAACTAAGGACCTACAGGCGCGTGAAGCACAGACAGTCACCAAAAATACCCCCATCAGAAACTGTGATTTTTCAATGTTTCCTCCATATGCTAATATATGAATATCTATAATTATGTAAGGCCATGACGGGGTTATGACTTTTCTTTGTGGACAGAAAGCTCTCTGAATGTGTATGTGGCAGATGTGGTACACAGTGCTTACACTGACTTTCCTGAGGCTCAGGCCTTTTGTCCTGTTGAAAGTGCAATAAATATTTGATGTCAGAGAACGGGTGTGGCAATACCGCAAGCCCTTTTCGGTCTGTGCAGGGTGTGTGTGTCTTCTCGGGCTGGTCGGTGTGTGTCACTTCTTCTCGTTCTGCGCATGGTGTGTGTCTTCTTCCTAGTCTGCGCAGGGTGTGTGTGTCTTCTTCTCGAGCTGACAGGTGTGTGTCTCTTCTTCTTCTCGGTCTGCGCAGGGTGTGTGTGTCTTCTTCTCGTGCTGATCGGTGTGTGTCTCTTCTTCTCAGTCTGCGCAGGGTGTGTCCCTTCTTCCCAGGCTGATCAGTGGATGCTGTTGCGCAGGGAAGGGTTGCCAAAAAAAAAAAAAAATGGTGGAATAGTGGGAGTGTCCTTAAACCATTGTTTTGCTTCCTTCCACCTGGGGATGTTTTTAATTTTTTTCTGGTGGTTTAAATGTGGCAGTCTGAGGATATTCTTATGGGGTGGAAAAATACGGTTCCAAACTGCAGCTGAGGGCGTTGTTTCTGTGGATGGTCATGTGACGACTGAGAGGAAAACTATTTAGCACGGCTGAGTAAAACCGACATAATTAGCCTGGATTGAATTCAAAGTAATGTGAAACATATGAATATTATTATGCAAGAGTGTTTCAAATCTCTTGTCACTCCATTTTGGGTGGTACACACATGGTTCTGTAAGCATTCCTGCAGATATTCTCTCATGGTGGGGGTATGGGCACCTTTCCAAGTTGTCTCTCTACTTGGCCACATACAGAAATATTTGCCCCGTCTTTAGCAAGTCAAGCATTCCTTTGATACTGCTCAGACACTTGATTTATCCAACTGTCAATAATAGCACGCCTTCTTTCCAAGTCTATTTCACAATTGGTTGCATATTGAATCTGGTTTTTGCGAAGGGAAAAATACAAAACATTCACTGGGGGCGGGGGGGGGACTCTTGATCCGCCTGGCAATATGATCCCCTTGAGCACAATGTCTTGTTAATAAAGCCTGCACTCTTGGGCTGATATATATACCTACTTTAAGCCATTTAGTTATTATACCCCTTATAAAGACTTGAGGTCTAGAGACACTAAGTGTCTGTCTTCCATGGTGTTCCGCTGGGAAGACGGTCCTGAGCCAGCTCAAACCGGGAAGGACGTTTAACTCCTCGTGCTAATGCTTGGGGAACTTCCCGCAGCGACCAAACCGCACTTAAACATTGTTTTGACTGCAGCCGTTAATTCTACAGCACACAGTGCTCTTATGTTGGGATGTTGTCAAATTCTCATCAGGTATTGTAACACAGAGAACAGAAATGTTTTAACAGTCATTTGGAATTAAACAAAATTGTCTTTATTGAAGTTGCAGTTTATAAAATCAACGGTCTAGTTGGAGGACAAAGGTTACGGGTTTAATGACTCAAGCAATGGTCTATTGAGGGTGTGTGTGTGTGTGTGTGTGTTTGCTTATGACTGTTGAATAAAAAGCTTATGTTTGTGGCTTAAAACAAATACTAGTGAAAACAAAAGTCACAATTGTTGGCCCCCTGAATTAAAAAGAGGAACGTCTTCAGTGTCAGACCTGTTCAGTGTTGGACTATCACTCACAGTAGCTGCAGACCCAAGTCATTTTCTCAGTTAACAATAAACTACTGGCTAGGCATTTAACTAGTAATATTCATCCATTTCCATCCTTAGATGTCAACCCTCGGGTGATATATCAAACAGCCCTCTGGCCTCCAGTTGTACACGTTGCTCTAGAGTATTTGTTTGGTAAGGGGTAAGCAAGGTGTGGTTCTGTCAGTAATCCCTTCCGTCATGAGGAACCCTCATGTGATGCCTAATCCAGACAAGACGGGCCTAAAACGGCTTAATTGGCAAACCTCACACTGCGGACTGAGTTATGCGTTATCTTCACAGCTTCATGGGCAAACCTCACACAGCAGACGGTGTTATGCGTTATCTTCAGAGATGAATGGCGGGAGTGACTCTAGCTGACGGCGTGCACACAGAAAGGTAAGGGAGAGGGAGATGGAGGCCACACTATGTGACTGTGAAAGGGTTGGGCATCTGCCTCTCGGGTGTCTCTTTAGGATGTCATATGTGGCTTAGTGTTGGTGGGCGGGCTTCTGTTATATGAGTGTGTCTGTCAGTAACATTGTCAGTGTGTGTTTGAACATGTGGGGCTGTGGTGCTTGCGTAGTGTGTGTTGTGTGTGTGTGTTGTGTGTGTGTGTGTGTGTGTGTGTTGTGTGCATCAATACAAAAACAAAGTAATTGAGGCTCTGATGGCGTTGAGTGTTGGTGACGAACAGCGGAGGTTCTCCTAGCCAAAGACGTGCCATGGGGAGGGAGTGTGACCCTGGAGTGCAGGGAAGAACACGGCAACCCTGAGAGATAGAAAAAGACACATTACAGTTAGCGTCACCACTCCCTAACTGTAGAAATGCATACATATTTCTCACAAGTTTGTTCATCAGAACCAGTTCAGTTATCTAGTGATATAATATATAAGCCCCTCTGCATAGGGGAACTTAGCCTGCATAGGTTAACATCACAGAGGGAAAATTCATTATGTTTTGAGCTGTAGGGATGTGAAATTCATCCATTTTTCATGATGACCTTAAGGTTTCATTTCGATATACATTGAAGTGCAAAGTACAGCTGCAGTTCCTGACTTAAGTGAGTCAGTCATAGATAATTATAATGCACAGGATTAGAATACTGCTCTCACATGGAAAATGGTGATTTATGTTTGGTTCTATTGGTCATTCCATTTTTTAGTTCTCAGTACTTAACCATTCGCTGAAACACCTACACTTGGCAAATGTCAGCCAATTATAAGACTTCCTGTGAGGGTGACCCCCTGTGCAGGCGGATCTTTTAATGGCTTCGAGCGTTTCTCTATTTCCAGCTTCTGTCAAGTCTCTCAACCCACTGCCTCTTTATCCAGCTCTTTTTCAACACATCGTCTTCTCTACCCTTTTTCATCCCTCTCTCTCTCATTTACTCTTCCTCCTAGCCCTCACCCTCATCACTCTCTCTCTCATCTACTCTTCCTCCTCACCCTCATCACTCTCTCTCTCTAAAATGTACTCTTCTTCCTCACCATCATCACTCTCTCTCATCTACTCTTCCTCCTCACCCTCATCACTCACTCTCTCTCTCATCTACTCTTCCTCCTAGCCCTCACCCTCATCACTCTCTCTCTCATCTACTCTTCCTCCTCACCCTCATCACTCTCTCGCTCTAAAATGTACTCTTCTTCCTCACCATCATCACTCTCTCTCTCTCTCATCTACTCTTCTTCCTCACCATCATCACTCTCTCTCTCTCTCATCTACTCTTCCTCCTCACCCTCATCACTCTCTCATCTACTCTTCCTCCTCACCATCATCACTCTCTCTCTCTCAAATGTACTCTTCCTCCTAGCCCTCACCCTCATCACTCTCTCATCTACTCTTCCTCCTAGCCCTCACCCTCATCCCTCTCTCTCTCATCTACTCTTCCTCCTCACCTTCATCACTCTCTCTCTCTCATTTACTCTTCCTCCTCACCCTCATCACTCTCTCTCTCTCATCTACTCTTCCTCCTTGCCCTTATACACTCTCTCTGCTCTTCATCTCACCTGCTGTCCTGCCTAAGCAGACTCCTCTTCCACTGATTTGGAGACCACCACCTGAGAGAGACAGACAGAGAGAGAGAGAGAGAGAAAGACAGACAGAGATGAATGATGATACGCAGTGACAGTTAAACAGACATACAGGCGAAATAACCGAAGCAGTCAAACAGAATTTGATATGCTTATGGTGATGCAGTTATGTTTAGAAGCCAAAATCCGCTATGCCACGCGTTCAATGAATATGACCAGGCTTTTGATTCGGCGATATTCAGATCATTAGAGTGCGGTTAAATACCCATGCATGCTTGGCGTCATAAACTAGCCTCTTAAGGCCTTGATTGATGGATGCAAAATGACTGCCCAAACATTGTATCAATAAAATGTCATCATCGTTATCATTACTTTCATAATGATTTCCTTGTAGAGGAAGGTTAGTCATGCTTCACACAGGGTAAGTGATGCCCTGTGGTCGTGCCTGGTTCTATTTGAGGCATTGAATCTAATTTAAATCTTCTGCTTGGTGTGCTGTCTATCATTCTGCTGGCTCCTAGTGTGAAACAGTGGCCCGTCGTTGTGAGGAGATGGGAGAAGAGGCTTGATGCGGCTCCACTGAGAGTCTGAGGATTCAATTACAGAACGCTTTTCTCCCGAGCCGGTCTGAGATCACTGGAACCAACAGGGCCCACATGCACGAACATGTGCTCCAACACACACACAGACTTCTGTTTTTCTCTCCCTCTCTCTCTCTCTCTCTCTCGCTCTCTGTCACACACACATTTACATATACATACATGTACATGTGTGTATACATAGAAGGTCACACTGTCTTCGCTGTCCACACCCACACATACGCACACGTTCAACAAGGTCACCCGCACTCACAGTCACACACTGGTACAGACACAAAATCACCACACACAACACACAACACACAGTCTAGTATGACAAGGCTTCAATTGAATTTTAACAATGGCTGCCGGTGCCCACTCGATTAGACTGCCAGCTGAAGTCCTTGTCCCAGTTTACTCCCTGTCTAGCCAGCAGGAACAGAGCTGTTTACCAGATTTCGACATGGGCATGAGGCTAGGTGTTAGGCAGGGTCACACCGAAGAGGGGCACCCCTGGGAACGTAAAACTGGCACGGAGACCCCCCCCCCCCCCCCCCCCCCCCGACTCTCCAAAACAAACATATTTTCCATTAGTATTATTGAGTATTGAGCGGTATTGCGTCATTAATGATGCACTTCAGCTGCGTGCTGAGAGGGTGCAGACGGCATGCCATGCATCCAAACTACCCGCCCCCCAACCCCAACCCCCACTGTGCACCTCGTCCACAAGCACCTCGTCCACTGGATCATCCTGAGGGACACAGAGAGAGTGTGTGTGTGTGTGTGTGGACAGAAGGGAAAAACAAGACAAATCAAAAAAGCAACAGGTTTACAACAACAGAACAAGAAGAAACAAAGCAGACGAGACACTTAAACACATCCTAACTTTCCTGAAAGGAAATAAAGTAATTATGAGAATATTCATGTTATCTATGAAAGGGGACCTAGAATATGGTGTAGGTTTTAAAGTGGACATTTGACCTAGACAAAAACACACCATGAATTAATCTACTACTTATTCTACTACTTCTACTATCTACTAGTACTATTGCTGCTGCTGCTGCTACTAAAATAGTAATTACAATGTACAAATACTGTGCAAGTATTAATAGATGAAAAATGAAAGCATAGTAAACGCTTTCCATAAGGATATAGGTGCATGGAACTATGAAACATGACAAAAACATAAACATGAGTTCGAATTGTGGACGTGACCACTGAGGAGTATAAGCTGACCTCAGGCAGAGGGACAGGGGGGCAGGACTCCATAAAGTAGGGGCAGCAACAGAAAATGCTCTCAATACTCTGAGAGTCACCAAAGGTATGAGGATTAGAGAGGATGAGGGGGAAGTGGACCATTGTTCATTTAGGGGGAAAAAACATGCAATGTCAATGTAAAGGTCAATGTAAAGGTCAATGTAAATGACTTAGGTAAGGGCATCTGTTTAGCTGGTATATAAAGTGAGAAGAAGATAAAAACCAAATGAAACAACAATATGCTCCCTTGATAGCTCATAATTATACTAGACTAGTTCCCCTAAAAAGACATATTTTTGAATCTTCAGTTCCCTCTAGTCTGGGCAAGAGGTGGCCTGTTGAGAGATGCGTTATAGACACTTCCATTAGCCAAATTCCATTAGCACACTCTTTCATTCTCTGACTCACCAGGCCGGTTGCTGCGACTGCTTGCTCCAGTTCCTCCACGGCTTGATCTGACACCTCATTGGCACCGGCCACTGCTGCATCAGCTGCGGTATTTGCCTCATCAGTCGTTTTCTGGGCAACTGAGAGAGGGAGAGAGAGAGAGAGAGAGAGAGTAGTTTATCTCATACAATAATAAAGGTGCAGAGAGGTGTATAGATAAAAAAAGCTAGAGTTACAAAATCAAATCCGTTGTGTCTTTGGGTAAAGGCATTCTGCAGTTAACAGAGGGCTTTTCTTTTGATATGGAGGCACACGCTATCTGTTCATACCTGTGTTTACACCCGACACCACTCCTTCCTTGGTTTTTGTCCCTGAAACAGAGAAGTAAAATGAACCCATTAATTAAGGTAATTTTGCGCTGCTGGTTTGAGAAGTCGGTCTGCGGTAATGAGACCTGACGGTTTCTTCCAGCCAACACATTCTTGTGCCATGTTTTCCTTTTTTCCCCCCACAGACAGGCCCTTTCAGAGGGAGATGCTGCATGGTCTGATGCTCCAGAACTCTCTGTTCTCTCCCATGTCGATTTTACAACAGACGCCTCTGTCTCCGCGTCTGGAGTGCTGCCCAGCCTCACTGCACAAAGACTCCTTGAAGAGAGAAAGGTCAATCACCCCCCCCCCCCCCCCCCCCCCTCTTTCTCTCCACTGACTCCAATAGCATGGGCCTACGGTCCACTCCAAGGGAAAGACAGAGACAGAGACAGACCTTCTCGTGCCACAGAGACACAAGTGGCATCTGGGCACCGGAGTCTGTCTCTCTTGTGCCAGTTGTCTGCACAACAAACCCTCTCTCTGTGTTCCTCTCCTTATCTCAGAGGCCTTGGAGCTCACTGCCATGTGTGTGTGTGTGTGTGTGTGTGTGTGTGTGTGTGTGTGTGTGTGTGTATTGGTCTCATCCTCACACTCCAAAACAAACCATGAGAAGAAAGGAAACAAACCATGTGACTTGAGGAGAACAGGACAGCGGCATTGTGTCCATGACAACGAACCGCTTGAACTCTACAGCGTGAACGTTCCAACTCCTGTTGGTCAGTGAGGTCTGAACAGATATGGTCACGGATGCTATGATCAAACCACTGCCAGCACTTGCTGTTATAACATGGCACCACTTTCTTATTATTCTGGACATTGTGAAACCACTCACATGACCGCTGGCCTGTAATTATGCACCTTAGGAACTGAGACCAGAAACAATCTGCTCTCCTGCTTATAATGTTATTACCTGTACACTCATTGATAACTGCAACCTCCACTGTCAGATCTCACCCTGGCTCCTTTCAGAAATGAAACATTGTTATTGTATCAACCCCACACAACCAGAATACGGACCAGGGCAGTCAATAGAGCCGGCCATGGATGTGTTTCCTGCGCATTCTTTAATGATTTTCAGAGCACTGCATCAATCAGACTGTGTCTACTCGCTTTCACCAGGACTCGTGAGCCTGCTCTCTCTCTCTCTCTCTCTCTCTCTCTCTCTCTCTCTCTCTCTCTCTCTCTCTCTCTCTCTCTCTGTCTCTCTGCACAGTCCCATCCTTGATTAAAGTCATCTAGAATGTTCTATCTTCCGTCCCTGATTAAGTAGCTCTTACGTAAGTGTGAGGAGAGAAACAGAAAGAGGGGGAGGGAGAGGGGTATAAGTAACAGGCTGGGTGCTGAAGATGGGTGTGTGTGTGTGTGTGTGTGTATTTCCAGGGCCAGAATAAGACAGTGGACAAATTGTAACAAGATTCTTGGTTTACAATATAAATAAGCATATTTCTTGGTAATTACTAATTCATTTTTGTTGTGGCGGTAGAAGAATGCTCATGTGTGTGCATGTGTGTGTGTGTGTGTGTGTGTGTGTGTGTGTGTGTGTGTGTGTGTGTGTGTGTGTGTGTGTGTGTGTGTGTGTGTGTGTGTGTGTGTGTGTGTGTGTGTGTGTGTGTGTGTGTCTGAAAGCTGGCCATGAGAGGATGGGTTGGCAGGGGTAACTGCGGTATAAAAGCTCTCTATTGCTCTCTGTGACCCATCAGCTCTTACAGAGTGAGACGTGATGATGTGGCTCAAAGCTCTCCTCCCTCCTCTGTCCTGTCCTTTCCTCTCTCTCTCTCTCTCTCTCTCTCTCTCTCTCTTTCTCGCTCTCCCTCCCGCCTCTCTCTCTCTTTCTTGTGCATACATGTGAAACCCTTTGTCCATGGAACAAACTCACACATGCACAACTCACAAATGCACACACACACATGTATCACTACAAATGTGCACACACACACATGTATAACTGCAAAAACAGACACAAATGCACACACACACACACACACACAAACAGACACACACACACACACACACACACGCACACACGCATGTATGTATGTATGTGCATACTCACACACTCTCACACACACACACACACACACACACACGTATATGTGCATAATCACACACACACACACACACACACACATGTTTGTATGTGCTTACTTACACACACACTTGTATGACTACACCAACAAAAGAAGACAAGAAGACACAGACACAGACACAGACACAGACACACACACACACAGACACACACACACACACACACACACACACAGTCTTCCATCTGCAGCTGTGTTCTAGACAAAAGACCCTACAATACACCACCCTGCTGTCATGCCACTGTACACAACAGTAACCCCAGCAGCTCTGTACAGCCCCTCACGTCTGGGCATGGTCCTGGACAGCAGCACGTCACAACACAGCATCTCGCTCCAGTGGATTTACCGCAAACATCACTCCCTCTGCACCCGACCTGAGCAGGAAGCATCTCGTAAAGTGGCGCACCGCACAAATATTTTACCCAGCAGCCAATGCAAGGGTGGCATGCCATGCGGCCATTAAAATTTATGATGTTAATTCTGCTGGAGTGAATCTGGAGTGAGTTGAATTCATGGAGCCTTGTAATAAGAGGGCTCAATATAACAAGCCTTACTGACTGAAGAAATGGGGGAAGGCTGTGTGTGTTGCTAGGCTTCGGTCCTGAGTGTCCAGCTCTCCCTCTCAGGTATAAATGAAAAGTACATATTTTTTGAGAAGACAGGAAACATTTGATAGTAACTTCCAGAAGGATTTCCTTGGAACGTGTGGAATTTCATTCAGGAGCGCCACAAGATCATTAAGAGTATAAACGGCTTTTAAGGTCAACTCATGAGTGTTACTAAGTCTAGTGCCTGTTTCTTTCTGTGCTGTTTTCGTTTGATAGGTAACACGGTGGAAAGACTCATTTTCTAATGGAGTTTTATGGCAGAATGGGCCTTAAATACGGCCGTGGTCGATAGCTAATAAGCTGATGGCACCCTAGATAATTATCAGGGCATGACAAGAGTGCAAATCCCCCCTCCAGCTCTCTCTCTCTCTCTCTCTCTCCATCTCTCTCTATCTCTCTCTCCCATTCTCTTTCTTTCTCCCTCTGCCAGAGGGGGCCAGAGAGCAGAGCATGTTGAGCCTATGAGGGGAAACTGCTAAGGGGCCGGTCCATCCCAAGGACCGGTCCATCTCAGGGTTCCATGGCCCGGCAGTGGGGCTAGCAGGGGGGGGGCCCTCACTGTACACGGATTATTTATCTATCTCTTTCTTTCTCTCATTTTCTTTCTTTCTTTCTCTCTCCCTCCCTCCTTCCTCTCAGGCAGGCAGACTTTATGTCAGGATGATAGATGAGAATGTATTCCTGCATAGTAATTCTGATAATTGGATTGGAGAGCGAAATCGTTTTCATGGCTTGGCTTGCATATACTTCAGTTTTGTAGTGTCAATATTTAAATCCCTTGAACATTTAAAAAATGTCTTAATGATATGACATTTGTCAGGAAAATATATAGGCATCACATATCCTAAGCTAAAATTAGAACATTGATTCTTTTCAATCTTTTTTCATCTTGTGTCATCATCCACCCTTATATGAACATCAGGTCCCTTCACAGCATGACTCTTCTACTTTTCACATCTTCTGCACAGAATACACCTGTTTACTTGCCATCCAACATTTGACCTGGAACAATATACCTTGGTATGCCTCAAATTCCATAGTGTTTGTTTCACAGCTAGTTTTTGTTGTAAGTATTAAAACCTTTCTCCTTTATTACTCTCCCAGATGCAGAAATAAATAGCAATTGCATCTTACGATAAGTTGTAAATAAACAGTTATAAATAACCAACTTTGTCCCCATTTTGTATTAATATAGACCAGTAAATAAAAACAGTCATGCATGGTACCCAGCAGTCTCTCTCTCTCTCTATCCACCTCCCCCAGATGAGTCCCCAGGCTCCTGAGGTACTTACCCACGTACATAACCCCCTCTTTGGTCTTAGCAGCAGCTTCCTCCACACCAGCCTTGGTCTTCTCGGCCGCCGCCACCACGCCCTCCTTAGCAATGGAGAAACCTTTCTTCAGTACATCCATAATGGGACCAGCGGTGTAACGGACACAGGTCTGTGTGTGTGTGTGTGTGTGTGTGTGTGTGTGTGTGTAACGAGACAGGTTCCGGCTGAGAGGGCTGTGGAGTGAGTGCTGCGAGGTTCGCCTGTCGGAGTGGAGCACGAGTGGTTTCTGCTGCAAGCAGTGGTGAGTCTCAGTGAGAGAGTGTGTGTGCCAGTGTGAGTGTGTGAGAGAGAGGCAGTGAGAGAGAACGTTTGCGTCCGTGTGTGTGTGAGGGCTGCTTTTATGGGAGTGGGCTGGGCTCTCAGAGAATGACAGTGGGACCCTTAACCAGGCTGAGCGAATGAAGAGAGAGAGGAAGAAAGAGAGGGAGAGAGAGAGAGAGAGAGAGAGAGAGAGAGAGAGATGGGTGAGAGGTTTTTGTAGAAGGAAAGAAATGGCTCTTTGTGTCTTTCACAAACACATTCACATCTTACTCCCATTGATGCCATTAGATTAAGTGGCTGCATTGGTAGAAAAGTGTGTCATTATGAAACTAAACCAAATCTGTCACTTTGGCTAAAAATCAGTCTCTAATGTCTTACTTGATTGGGCCTTACGACACAGAAAGAACCTTTATTTTACACTAGAACACTTTATTTTCACTAAAACACATGTGTCAATTAAAGATGTTGCTGTAACAATTTGAAAGAAAATGCAGACAGACAATATTTCCTCAGTATTAACAACAGAACACTTGGTGTGACCCGCAGCTACATGTACAGTATAAGTGGTTTGCAGACCTGTACAGGCCCATCTAACCTTAACCCTAAATCCTAATTTATACTTCGGTAGACGACACTTTTGAAAAGGTCGCCGACAAAAATTACGTCATGGAAGACACTTTAAACCGTCGTTTTAAAGTGTCGGCTACATGGAGAAATTTCTACTGGTGCTGAAGTCGTCACAGTAGCGTAACGTAGATACAACGGGCCCTGGTGCCTGCTATTATGACGAGCCCCTGGCATAAGGTAGATGGGCTCTATAGTGCAAGCTAGCTTTACCCACATCTGAAAAACACATACACAATTAAACAGGTGCTCGGTGGTCGACCTGACTCCGAAAGTATAACAACCTGTTCAATAATGGCTCGGCAGTTAGAAGGATAGGAGTTGTGCATACAACGTTATTGCTACGTCCCTGTTGTAGTTGTAATTAGCTTGTGGGCAATGATGAGCTATGACCAGGCAAAACTTCTGTCTGGCTGGGGGACTGCCCAGAGTTCCGAAAGCTCAATATTTCGAAATATATTAAACCCTCTTTTCCGAAATGCCTTTGTTCCAACCAGTGGTGCCGAATTCATGTTTGTGGGGGGGTGGCAAAAAGTGCGTGTGCAAGGGGAAGAATGCAAAAGGTCAGCTCACTGGAACCTTAACCTTAACCCTAACCCTAGACCTGTACAGGCATATCTAACGTTTCAGAATAGAACTGATATCCCATGCTGCAGTAGGCTGACACATCATGGCACAGCCTGAATAGGTGTTGTCTGAATGTCCTCTCCTCCTCCCTACATCAAAGTGAGCTATCACAGAAACCAGCTGAGTGAGGCACGGAATAGAGATTGTGCCTGGATAGGGTGTGTATGAAGAAGAAAAAAACAAACTCATAAATCAGGGATGTAGTAAAATATTAGGCAACAGCATTTTACTTTGAGACAGTTTGTCATTCTATTCCCCAACCAGCTGCCCCCATTGTGTCACCACTGCGTGAGGAAATCATGTTTTCTTGATAGGAGGCAGTCCAACATATTTAAAAACACAGATAGTGACTTTATATCAATAAAATAACATTCACTTCTCAGTCCATGTGAAAGCAGCTCTAAGAACCTTAAAAAGCCTTTTTGTCAATAACTTCCATATCCAATGAGCAGTGCCACAAAAGCAGGGCTACTGGTTGACAGAAAAGCACTCATGATGTTGGGATTTGACCCTGACATTAAACTTGAGTCTTAAAATAAACTTTAAAAATGATATGCCTGTTCCATTTTAAGATGACAATAATTTTCACGTGTTTACAACGATAAAATGCTCTCTTTAGACTTCCCTAGCTTGGGTAGATGGATTTGTTATGGCTTCCAGTAACATTTCAGAGTCTGTCCAAGTCCAACACCCTAAGTCGTCTCTTAAGTCAGTACGAAAAATACCCAGGCAACCCACTGTGGGTTAGTCAAACAACACATAAAATGCGTACAGTAATCGGCCTATCACTAAAGAAATAGATGGAAAATGTCTACTCATTTATTAGAATGTGACTTATTCTACTAACAAGTCCTGTTCCCATTCCATGGTTAATATGAACAGAGCAAACGAAGGGTCTTCCTGTATCTCACAGATCCTCTGTATTTTTTTTATTTTTATTTATTGCTTTATTTGATAGGGACCATGAATATTCATGAACATTGTATATAAAACACCATGTAAATATGCCAGAGTTAGTAAAAATAACTACTTTCCATCTGCAGTCCCTAGGTATACACGACCTGCAGCAACAGGAAGGAAATCCCTCTGGCTGCACACGTTCAACAAGGTCACCCGCGCTCACAGTCACACACTGGTACAGACACAAGATCACCACACACAACACACAACACACAGTCTATTATGACAGGGCATCAATTGAATTTTAACAATGGCTGCCGGTGCCCACTCGATTAGACTGCCAGCTGAAGTCCTTGTCCCAGTTTACTCCCTGTCTAGCCAGCAGGAACAGAGCTGTTTACCAGATTTCGACATGGGCATGAGGCTAGGTGTTAGGCAGGGTCACACCGAAGAGGGGCACCCCTGGGACCGTGAAACTGGCAGATCCCAACCCCCCCAGCCCCCGCCCGCTCTCCAAAACAAACATATATTCCATTAGTATTATTGAGTATTGAGCGGTATTGCGTCAAAACCAGAAGAGGGCATAGGGGCATTCATAGAAGCAATCGGACGCATGGATAGAATTTACACACCCACTACAGCTGAAATGGCTGCTATCACACACACACACACCCTCTCTGAGATCCTGGGGTAGAGGGGTCGACGGGTTCGGCTGGCAGTGAGAGGGACTGAATCAGATTGAAACTGCTGTTTTAATTTCCACAGTTGTTAGCGTTGAGATGCTATCACATTACAATGAGGCTCATTACAACAGAGATTATACACTCTATGTGGGGTGGTCTTACATCCCTTTTGGTTGCAGGGGATTTGGAGCTGAGGGAGCTTTCTAATTCTTTTTTTTTAGGAATTATGAATCTCTTTTACTCTTTAATGGGTTGATGCAGATGCAACCAACCAACCAACCAGCAGGGATAAAGGATGTGAATCTTGAAATGAATCTGATTCCTGTCATCATCGGTTTTTGGGAGTTTGTCTCAGAGTGGAGGTCTTTAGTGGAGGTCGTTTGGATCAGTTCAGCTCTTACATCTTTGCAACTGGGAGGAAAAGCCTGAATAAAAGAGAATAACAGAGAGGGAAGGGAGAGAAGGAAGAGAGAGAGACAAGGAAGGAAGAGAGAGAGAGAGAGAGAGAGAGAGAGAGAAAGAGAGACAGGAAAGGAAGAGAGAGAGAGAGAGAGAGAGAGAGAGAGAGGGAGAGAGGAAGAGTGCTGACTCAATGTGCCTGTCAGTCATAAACTCAGTATTGCAGACTCAAGAGTCTGAGCCTCCACTGCCTCTGGCACCTGCTGCAGGCTCCGTGACTCAGCACTCCACCTCCTGTGGCCAGCGTGACTTCTGCTAGCCTGCTTCTTCCCTATCCCCCCCCCCCCATCTCCTCATCCCCCCATCCCCCCTCCACTCCTCCACCCTTCTCCCCCCTCTTCCCATTGCTGCACCTTTCCTCTCCCCACCTCGAATCTGATTGGCCCACGCCCAGCTCATTAGCTATTTATACGCCCGCTCATTAGTCACAGCCTTGAGAGAATGTAAAGAGATATGGGTGCGTTCAGCCGCAACCGCTTCGGGTCATCTAAGAGCTCAACAGTTTGGGCTTCGAGCCAGTGTCTTAATGGTTGGCAGTGTTCGTGGGCCTCCCTTGCCATCTCCTTGCGAAATATCTCTCCTCCTCTCACTCTCTCTCTTACACACACACACACACAACACACACTCACCCACACAAACACTCAAAAACACGCATGCACGCACACAGGCACACGCACACACACACACACACACACACACACACACACACACACACACACACCCAAACACACACACAAACAAACACACACCATCAAACACACACACACACATAAACAGATGCATCTCCAAACAGTGCTGATCCGAATGCTAGGGTTGTTTGTTTCTCTGTACTTGTGGAGCCAAGAGGGGTGTTTGTAAATCTAATCAGGAAACCACGAGATCAAATGTTTTAGACAGAGACGGTGAAGCACACTCTCCCATTAGCATCCTGGCTACATCTTATAAGCTCTAGTCAGCTGACCTTCGTTGGCTTGAGAGAGGAAATCTTTTTACGCTGTAAAAGTGTCTCTCTTGTGGCAAACACCCTCGTGATCCCTGTTCTTCCTCAGAGGCTCCAGTCAGAGGAAAGGGTCGCTGATGTTCTGGTGTGTCTCGGCCCAAAAGAGTTCTGGAGCCAGTCTCCAGCCAGGGCCCAATCGTGAACACATGTGAGCAGAGGCCTCTCAGGGGGACAGGGGGTGGGGGTGGGGGTCATGTTATAGGTGATGTGCACCAAACATGTCGCATTCTATGTAGAAATCTTCACAGACCTACAAGGGTTGTTGAAGCATGTGTGATATTTATGTCAGTCTGAAATAGATGTGCTTTGGTTTCTTTGAGCAACCAGTAATGTGGAACCACATGATGATGTATGATGTTTATACATCATAATTGCATTTTAAAGATTTATTTTTGGGGCTTTTATGCCTTTAATCAGATAGGACAGTAGAGAGAGACAGGAAGTGAGCTGGAGAAAGATCGGGAGAGGGATTGGAAAATGGCCGCGAGTCGGACTCGAACCGGGTCCCCATGGGTATTCTGACCTATTCATGGTACAGGGCTGCTGCTGCTTTTGCCACAGCTCCCCCCCATATTTGCATTTTAAAGGATTATCATACTCTACCGAACACCTGCAGGTCTGTAAACCTGACTGGAGTGGAAGTGGAAGAGGCCAGACACTAAACTAGTACGCTTGAACCAGAGGAGATTCGAGGTAGACTGCTGCACCAGAAACAGTGTGGGGACCACTGAAGTGTGTGATTTCACAAACGTAAACCCTCTGCACTGGCACACAGAAAGAAGACAGGTACACATACAAAGAGAAAGATGGAGGCTGAGAGAGACCACCAGAGATAAATAGATTGGTGAAAAAGGTCAATTCTATTGTTATTCTATAATCGAATTAGAATGTACTGAGGCAGATCTAATCATTCATCGTGTGCTACAAGTCAAAGCCAAACCTTACTAATCCCAAAGCATGCAGCACTCAGTCTAAATCAGAACACTGTATGATTCCAATCATCTTAGCCACACCCTGAAGAAAGCACATTAACACAAAAGACAGTTTAGTGGGTGTCAGTGATGCCTGCCCATGTTGTTTATTTTAGACAGGACGAAACAATAACGGGCACTGTTTCACCAGTAAACCCATACATAACTTAAACACCTGGATAAGGTGTGGAGAATAACTATCACTCTCAGAATGAGGTTTCCTGAGGTAGCACATCCACCCCAAACGTCACAGAAAAATAACAAAACCATCTAGTTCAACCAGTTCATGGTGATCATGACGTCAGACTGCACTGTTTAGGCTCAAATCAAAACATATGGGACTGGTTGGCAACCATACGCTCTGACAGATCTTGTTTACAGTGTAGTGTTTGTGTTACCGGGCAACTAAACATCTGTACTATTGTCACCAATCCACATGTATTTATTGTATATTGATGACTTCGCATCAAAGAGCAAACTGATTTGCGGTTTGAAACCCTGCTCTAAATGAGCTCCTCATGCAGCTTAAGCCATGTGGAAAACTGTACGTAGAGTTGGAGAGACAGTTCAGACAGAGCAGTAAAGAAGGAGCCGCCATTGCACTGCTTTGCATGCCTGACTGTCCCCTTCATTAGGGAGTGCCAGAGGGTCCATTAACAGCAGGGCACCAAATGACTCACACAGAAGAGAAGTTTGTCATACTCAATCGAAATATCATGTGTGACCCACTGGGTACATAAGCTGCTGTCCCTCTCTGCATGAGGGGAAACAAGGCATCCGGCTCTGTCATGTTCACCTGAGAGACCCTGTCTGAAGCAAAGTTTAAATGTCTTTATCAGTGCAGGATAATAGTCTCCTTCTTCGCTTCGGTTAAAAGCACCAGCAAAACATGCAGAATAATCAATACAATAGATAATGGGTGGATGACTTGATCATATTACTGAAAATCTGATCTGCCTGTTCAGTATGCCAGTATCAAGTGAACTACTAAATGACACATTTTAAATCATTGCATCACACTCAATATGCTTAGTGTGATGGCAGCCTCACCTTCAACAATTCAGTTCCACTGGGGGGAAACTGCTCTGTCTCTCTATCTATCTCTGTCTTTTCTCTCTATCTATCTTTCTCTCTATCTATTTCTGTCGTTTCTCTCTATCTATCTATCTATCTATCGCTGTCTGTCTGTCTATGTATCTTTCTATCTATCTATCGCTGTCTTTCTGTCTATGTATCTTTCTATCTATCTATCGCTGTCTGTCTGTCTATGTATCTTTCTATCTATCTATCGCTGTCTTTCTGTCTATGTATCTTTCTATCTATCTATCGCTGTCTTTCTGTCTATGTATCTTTCTATCTATCTATCGCTGTCTTTCTCTTTCCTCTCTGTATTTCTCTCACTCTCTCTCTCTCTCTCTCTCTCTCTCTCTCTCTCTCTCGTATCTGGCTCCACGCAGCAGCCAATAGGTGTACAGCTGAAAGGATGAGCATCTCTCCCCGGTCACGCCACCAGCGCCTGTGTCTGCAGCCACTCCCTGTAGAAATGCAGCAGCGCCTCGGCAAAGTACGTCCCATGATGCATCTGGGTGGCAGGGCCGTCACAGGAGGACGGGACAGAGCATCATAATGCTGTGCACGGTCGAATCAATAATGAGATGGGCCAGTTAAATAACACTCGATGGCCACCAGGAAAGCCTGACAAAGCACAGCGGTCATTATATGCAGGTCATTATATGAAAATAAGTACCTGCGAACGTTGGGGATGGCCCATTCAAATCAACGGGGCTTTTTGGAACGTTCTGAAGAGCCGTATAATAAGTCGGATATATTTTGAATTTTTTTATGGTTTATTCCCAAAACTTTGTCCGTATGTATATTGTACCATATCTAAAGTACACATATCTAGTAAAAGAACAGTCAAGTTTTATATTGTATTTTCAGAATGTGTTGGAATGTTTTTCCTCTTCCAAAAATTGTCACTACCGAAACATCACATTTACTATAGTAAAAAAGTATTATTATTGACCTGTTCAGATTGTGTTTCCTTCCCTTCTCTGAAGAGTATTTTTACAAATATTTCTTGAAGGTTTTCACAATGAAATCCATAGAAATGAATTTTTTACCAAATTTTCAAGTTCAATTTATCTGTTTCGGTAGTGACTGCACTGTTTCGGTAGTGACTGCACTGTTGGGTGGATGTTCATTTATCTCCCAAAATCATCCAAAAGGTGCTCTGGGCCGCCCTTTAGTCCACACAACACATTTATTTAAAAATGATGGGATTGAACTACTTACCATTTCATTTTGTCACTACCGAAATCATCTGGTCCCTACCATATGTTTCGGTAGTGACTGTTTCGGTAGTGACAATTCTAGCTAACTTTAAGCATAAATAAAGAATTCTAGCAAGCACACGGCTTGCAATCACATCTTTGAAGAGGTGAACACACATACAAACATAAGATTTTCCATGGAACCCCAAAATGTTTACTTAATTGAAGAAAACATTCGTTTCGGTAGTGACAATTCTTAAGGTTACACGTCGATTTTCAGACTTTGGAACACATTTATATAAAAACTATGGGATTTAGCTACTTACCATTCAACCATGAGGGACAGAGATGCAGTGTCACTGCATGGTCAAAAATGCAGAGTCGTGGCTAAAACACAGGCTCAGCCAATGGACTAAAACTCTTGTGTTTCGGTAGTGACATGAAAACTAGGGACATGATTTTTTGAGTATAGTAAATTGATTTAAAAATTAAACCCACAATAAATCTAAATATTCCAAGTTCTGTTTCAACCCAATCATAAATATCTTTGAAATTAAATCATTGAAAAAAAATCGAAAAAAATTGAAAAGTGTTATTTAAAGGCATTGAAATTTAGATGTCAGGGTTGGGGACAGCTACTTCCCAATAGAAAGTACCCTATAAATGATGATTTTGTATATATTTAGCTTATCACTATCTCATGTAATGCATTGGGTTTATATAGACCATAACATTGTCTAATTTAATATCTATGCCTAAATACCTAATTGTTTTGTAAATAGTTTTTATTGTTGAGGGACTGCATATTACACGAATTCGGTAGAATGGCCCATATACAAAGACCAAGCTTGTACTTGTACCAGCTCCTTAAAAGTAGTGAAATAAATCAAAAACCGTAAGCAACACATAATGGTACAGCTTGATACAACACATTATGGTACAGCCAGTGGCGGTTCTACATGGATTACGTCCCGGGCACGACCCCCTCCGAGGGCTCAGGTAGTGACAATCCGTATTGACGCCGGGATCCGTATTAAAACCGGAAGTGGGTGATTTACTCCGTTTGATTGGCTAATACCAGGACCTTTACTTTAAAATTGAGAAATTGTGTTGATCGCCTGACTTTTAGACGATCGTTATTTTTATTTATGAATTCATGTATTCATGGTGAACTGTCCCCCGCGCCCCCTCCCCTTCCCCCTTCTCACACAGGATCTGTGCACCTCACCTTCTTAGCGAGCAGGGGCGCCTGCAGCTGCAGGGGGCGCCAATTTGCCAATTCCCCACACAGTGATATGATAGATAATAGAAAACCGCTTTGCGGCCCAGATTCATTAAAAAAAAGAATCTAAGTGCTCGTGCCGGCCCCCACATTTAATGAAAAAGTGCCCGTGCCCAAAACCGCCCCTGGGTACAGCTTGATGCAACACATAATGGTACAGCTTGATGCAACACATTTTGGTACAGCCTGCAAACATAGCATGTATGGGAAACAAGACGATGGAAATTACCCTTGGGCTCAATAGTGTCTATCTATCTATCTGTCTATCTATCTATGTATCTATCCGTCTGTCTATCTATCCGTCTGTCTATCTATCCGTCTATGTGTCTGTCTGTCTGTCTGTCTGTCTGTCTGTCTGTCTGTCTGTCTGTCTGTCTGTCTGTCTGTCTGTCTGTCTGTCTGTCTTTCCCACCTAGTTAACAATACGATTGCACAACTACACTTTCGGGAAACGCACCCCGGGTTGGTACATTTTGGATGAGAGAAAGGCACAGGTCCCATATCCAGATGTGACCCCCCCCCCCCCGCACACACACACACACGCCTCCCTTGGCCCGATGACAGAGGAGCCAGAGGGGAGGCCTGGGCCGGGCCGAACCGGGCCGGGGTGAGGAGGTGTCTCTGGAGCGCTGCACAGGAACAAAGGAAGCTTGTTGCAAGGAATCTTAGACGCTGGATAGGAGCCTGTGACATTTAGCTGGTTGCCAGCTTTGTTTTAGAAAACGCACACAAATGTGTGTGCAGGCTTGCACGCTAGTATACACAACCACACAAGTATACACACACACAAGTATACACACACACAAACAAACACCCACAAACAAGCACGCACAAACACCCACACACAAACACACACATTCAAACACACACACACAACCATACATACGTACTCACAAACATACACAAACAACCACACACGAACACACATGCACACACACACACACACACACTCTCTGTATTGTAGGAATCAGTGTGTTCCCCAACTTATAGTTTCCAGGTAATGATTTATCTGTGCTTCCATCATGAATAGCTGTCTGTCTCTTGGGTTTCAGCTTTCCCCTCCCTTTTGTCTATCTCCAGGAAGCACCGTTGCGTTTCAACGACACAACAAAACACAAAGCCCATAAAAGCAACACTGCTGGCCTGCTTTCATGCTGGACTTGGCTTCTCTCAGTCAGGCCCTTTGACCCTTGCACTCTGACCTCTCCGCCATCGGTAGCCTGCAGGACATCAATCTTTACACAGGAAATGTGTTTACAACTCCCATCTCAGTCTTTAAACTTCGGCTAGGCAGGAGGTCTTGAATTGCGGCCCTTTGTCATCTCGAAGCCAGATCCATATATGTGATTTAGGCGTGCTGTCGCACATATCATGTTCTAACACTGCAGTGGATGTTTTCATTTTGACTTCCTTTTTTTTCATCCTAACAAAGTCTAGTCACCTCAGACTCAACAGGGAGCCGGCAATTTATGACATGACCCGTATTCAGTCATGGAGGGGTATAAAGGGGCCATCCATAATTCCAGCTTAGTGGCTCCTTTGTGGCTACAGGGAGAGCTCAGGCAGTGACAGCTCTGAGACTGGGACACAGAACGCTTCTCAGCAAGAGTAGGACAGCTGATCCAACACTCGAAAGGACCAAAGAAGAATATGTGAAAATATTACAGAACCCCGCTGGCGTCTAATGGAGCACGTCTACAGCAACAGCGCAACAGGCAAACCTGACTTTTGCATAAAGGGAGTAGACATTTTCATTGCCTGTGGCATGACTTCATATCATTGGTGCTATGTTCTATAAAAGCTGTGGGCTACTCAATACATACTGATTTAATGTATATTATATTTCATGTTACAATAATATAATCCCATACCACGTTTTAATAGTTGTTATTTAGGAGAAGCAACAGAACATTGTGGCTGCAGCTGTGTTGAAGCCGGACGGGTGAACAAAACTATGAGATCAAAGGGATTGATGAAAGGACACGGTCCGCTTGTTTTCATCTTTTTTCTTCTTCCTCTACACCTCCCACCCCTTCCTCCGTGATTGCGCCACAGGTGGTATCCTAATCTCCTCTCCACCGGCATCATATTCAACTGTGGCGAATCTGTTCAAACATGTCCCCCTTTTCACCCCATTCCAAGTGCCCATTTGCTGCCCTCTGCTGGTCATCTGAAGAAATATCCACTTTGCTGATTGCTCACACTGAGATCCACAAGTGCCTGCCAAAGAAAGCCTGTATCAAGTCTGCAATCACTCAGGCTTTTGGCCATACGTTTTGGATCGCATTGAAAGGTAAATGAATTAGACCCATACATCATGCTCCGGTGGAGTTTTGTGTTATTTTTCCCGCCTGTTTGGCACCATCAGCACTTATTCCAACGTTTCACCCAAGTAACTCACTGACTCAACTGAGGGCAGACAAAACATCTGTTAGTGGGTTATTGAGCGCATTGTGATACATTGGTTTAACGTCCTTGTTTGTCATGAGAGGATTGCCCAGGCAGGTAGAGCACACACATGAGGGAAAGCGTATATGAGTCTCCAGGCTCACATAAGTCTCCTGACACACTCAAATAACATGGACCCCCCCACACCTGCAACCTTTCAGGGGAGAAAAAAAACAACTCACCCTGAGCCAGTCTTTTCCTCGTGACCAGGAGAGGAAGAGGACAAGCAGAGATTATCTATTTAAATTCAAACCAATCAATTCCAGGATTTAGGGCTATCACGTTCACAAGTGTTCCAACCCCAGCTGCTAGCCTATGAGCTCACAGGAGCAGGAGCTGGGATTACCCAGAGCTGACAGAGTAATTAACGGACGTGTTTCCACAGTAACACATGCTATAGTAAACACAAACGCCTCGGCTGTTTCTAGTAAAACACTGACTCATGCTCAAGTCAAACACAAGGGCCACATTACTCCACACTTTCTCACCCGCCACTGCCAACAATTCGGGGGGCTCCCAAATATTTGAGCACTTCAACAATTATGTGTCTGGGAAACTGAG
>NC_137910.1:10586410-10631483 GCF_963457725.1 Sprattus sprattus | reverse complement strand
AACGGGCTCATTGTTCCAGGCCCCGCGACCTTTCCACGGGGGAACCGGCTAGGGGCGGGTGGGAGGTTCATTTCCGAGGATTGTTGGAGGGCTTTGAAACCATTAGGCAGAGGGAGAGAGGAGATGTATTTGTATGTGTGTGCATGTGTGTCTGTGTCTGTGCCTGTGCCTGTGAATGTGAGTGTGTGTGTGTGTGTGTGTGTGTGTGTTTTGGGTGGGAGGGGGTAGGGGGGGGGTGTTAAGGAGGGATAGGGGGGCCCAAAGGGGAGGAGTTTCAGCGTCTGAAAGGAGGGAAGAAGTAAAGAGAGGGTGGGCTTTTTTTTTTAAGTTGGGGGGCGGGGAGTTTCCAGCCAGCAATCTGAAGCAACTGCTTAAAAACAAATAGCCGTCCCACACGGAGGCTTCAGATGTTTTGGCAGCTAGCGGGTGTTGGAAGGAACAGGCCGACAGACACAATGACAGCCGTGGGGAAGCTGGTGCTTTTGCTGGGGCTGCTGCTGGCGGCTCACTGCGACGTGCGGGCCAGGGACCCCGAGGTGGAGGAGGAGGAGGCCACGGCGGGGGGACTCTTACGGGGGACGGGAAGGCTGGGACCCTGCGGGGGGGTTCGGGGGGCAGCACCACCCGAGGGGGCATGGACTGGAGCCCCCTGGGGGGACACAACATCATCTGGGGCATCACCAGCTGCCCCACACCGCCCATGGGCATCACACCCCGGGCCAGGAGGAGGAGACACCCGCAGCGGATGGAGACACCGGGCCTCAGAGCTTCCCTGCCCGCACCGGGTGAGTGTTTGTGGTCTCTTTTATCACGCTGAGATGAATGCCATGCCAGATGTGCTGCTTGCCTCTCCATGCTTCGCTTGTGTACTGCACGCATACACACACACACACACACACACACACACACACACACACACACACACACACACACACACACACACAAACATACACACACACACACTCACTCATTCAGAACACCCACCTGAGCAAGCTCACAAAACCCACAAAGTTGCGTCCAAATTTATACGTTTGGGTTCTCATTATTTTCCTTGGAGAGCCACCCAGGTTGAGGCACTTCAGCCCCACATAAACTCAGCACCATAAAGAAAAGCACTCCCACAAATTCACATCTTGTTTTCCCCGCTACTCCGGGAGTTTTTCTGCTCTCTTCTGTCAGCGCTGTCAACTCCCACTGACCCTCCTGCATGCTTTTGCTCTCTGCCTCTCTGTCTCTCTGTCTCTCTCTCTTTCTCTCTCTCTTTCTGATATCTCTGCGATCTCTTCTGTAATCACCACTAAGCTGATGGAGAACCTAAACAAAAGCTCCAGTCTCAGACGTCAAGCGTTTATATATCTGCCCTGCTCTCGTACACAATCACCGCTGGCTGCCTGGCGCTCGGCCCCGCTCTGCTTATTGGCACTGGGCTCGCCCCGCCAGCCAGCGCGCCATAGGAGCGCACATGTTTTCCTTTACGCACCGCTAATCAATAGTAATTCATCTTAATTGTTCCAGAAGAAAAGCGCGCGAGGCAATAGGTCTTCCTGTACTTTGTGCTCTGACCCGGTGAGGCGCTGGCACGGATAGGGTCCTCTTTTCAAGCGGAGCCAGGTCCACAGGGGGACTTGTCACGACTTCAACCCGGTTCCATACAATGCACCCCCAAATTGGCCACTCACGGCTGCCCCGATACTCTGATAATGTGCTCCCGGGGCCCCCCCCCCCCCCTCCCGGCCCGGGCCAGAGCCATTTGTTTTTCTTTTTAAAAAGAGAAGCCACTTCAGAAGTCCTCCAAAGGGGCTTTTTGTTCGGACAGGAAAGGGGGGGTGGGGGATGGGGGGGGGGGCTCCTTCCTCGGCTGTGCCACTATGCTGAAGGTAATGGGGAGCACGTTGCGAGGGATGAAGAGAGAGATGAGGAAGAGAGAGAGAGAGAGGGTGATAACTGCTGTTGTGGGCTGTGAGTGTGTGAGGAGGTAAAAGGGTTTGCACACAACGCCAGCCAGCATGGGCCTGAGTAAACACAAGCTGTGGTTTTGTTGAGGTTACCTCACTATGCATGGTTCAGGTGATTGAATGACACACACACACACACACACACACACACACACACACACACACACACACACACACACACACACACACACACACACACACACACACACACACACACACACACACACACACACACATACACACACACACACACACACTCTAACATACACACACACACACACTCTAACATACACACACACAAAAAGACTCACAGACTCTCTCACACACACACATACTCACTCACTCACTCTCACACACACACACACACACACACACACACACACACACACACACCTGCTGTTGCTGGAAGCATATACCTGGATTGGAGAGATTTATTTCTGCTGTAAAAAGCTGCCAGATACAGGGCCTTGTTAAATAACAGGTGGTGCTGAGAGGAGAGGAGAGGAGAGGAGAGGAGAGGAGGGAGAGGAGAGGAGAGGAGAGGAGAGGAGAGGAGAGGAGAGGAAAGACAGGAGAGAGAGGATAGGAGAGGATGGAGAGGAGCTGAGAGGAGAGGAGAGGAGGGAGAGGAGCTGTGAGGATAGGAGAGGATGGAGAGAGAGGATAGGAGAGGATGGAGAGGAGAGGAGAGGAGAGGAGAGGAGAGGAGAGGTTAGAGATGTGGACATGAGTGTGAATGTGGGCCTTTAGACTGACGTGACGTGAGGCTTTGGTGTGGGACTGAAGTGGGTTTTTGAGGGGCCAGCAGAGAACTCAGGCTAAACACTCCCTCCCCAGAATGCTCTAGAAAACAGCTTAGTGAGCGGGAAGGTGGGGGGGGGGGGGGATTTAAGGGGTGGGGGCTTCTTGCCAGTAAATATGCAGATAATCCCACCTCGACATCGACTGTGTTGTTTCATGCATCATGAAGTTATCCAAGTTAAACAAGGGGTATTTACTAAGATGGAGTCTGAATAAATACACATGTTCACCAATGGGATGGGGATCATTTGTGGAGGGATTTTCAAACTGTATCTCAGCCTAAATCATACGGCGAGGACATTAAAATGGATTAAAAGTATCAAATCCTGTCTGCCTGCCTATACCCCCCATAGACCTGCCTCGAAGGGCACTGGCTGTCTGGCCAGCTGCTTCGGCCCGGCAGGGGGGCTCGGCCGTGGGGTCCACTGATTGCATCTCCCTGCTCCAGTTTCCAGAGCGGAAGCACCAGTCCCATCCCCGCTCCCCGCTCCCCGCTCCCCGCTCCCCGCTCCCCGCTCCCGTCTCCCCTCTCCCCGCTCCCGGGCACAGGCATGAGGACACTCCCTCCAATCACTGCCATCTGATTGCTCTGTGGCTTCCTCTCCGCATTCTCTCTGTCTGTATCTCCCTCACATGGCTTTCTCTTATTGCTTGGATCCCATTAATGTCCCTCATGTTGACATTATTCTTACACTCGCTGCTTCAAGTTTTGTTTTGCTCTTGCTGTCTCCCTCTCCCTCTCTCTCTCCCTCTCTCTCTCTCTCTCTTGTTATTTGTTTGGCATACATGGCAGTTGGACATGGTTTTGTTTCCAAGTCCATGCTGAACTCCACGGTAAACAAGCTCTCAGACTACACTCTTCTAAAGCATTCACCTCTGCGTACTTGACTCCATTTTCTGTGTCTCAGTCATGGTGCTCTGCTGGACCTGAGTGCCTTTGGACGGTCTAATACAACATGGCTGCTCTTAAATGAAACACAACAAGACTTAATGGGGACTGTCTTATCTATCCCAGCTGTGGTGAGCTTTTAGTCAGGACCCAAGAAAAACAAAAACTTTTCTATTAATATTGACCTGTAATCCATCTCCAGACAGGGGGGCTTAGGGCCGCGCTGATAAAAATGCTTACATGGAAGTCTTCCTAACCCTGAACAGAGAGGAAGAAGCTCCCTTCCTCCCCCTCACTCTCCCTCTGCCTCTCTCTATCTCTCTCTCCACCTTAATCTCACTCTCCCTTTCTCTCTCTATCTCTCTCTCCCCCTCACTCTCCCTCTCTCTCCCTATCTCTCTCTCCCCCTCAGTCTCCCTCTCTCTCTCTATCTCTCTCTCCCCCTCACTCTCACTCTCACTCTCTCTCGGTCTCTTTTTCCCATCCTCCTTGGACAATCAATCAATTCTGGATGCTGTCGTACTACAGAACCAGCTCCTTCTCCGGGTCGTCCAGCTCCATGTTAGGATTTTGCTGAAAAGTTATCGAGCGTCCAACACAAACAGTGTTTGAGGTCGGTGTGTGTGCACAGTGCATGGGACTGGAGACGGACAGGGAGCGTTGACATGGAGGGTGAAGTGGTGCTGGTGGTGGTGGGGGGGGACGGGGGTTTGCGGTAGCGGAAACAGCCGGAAGGTCAAAGGTTTTGTGGATGCATAGAGACGGCCGTGACCAAACGCCCTCAGAGAGGAGCCCTGGAGAAGAGGAGGCAGCCCGAGGGGGAGCGGCACGGGAGGGAGAGAGAGGAGGCAGAGGAGAAAAGAAAGAAAGATTACAAGAGCATAAATATGTAAACAAGACCAAACGTGACAAAAAACAGTTTTGGACAGACAGAGGAAGAGGGAGATGAAAAAAAAGAGTGATAGAAAGAGAAAATGGAGAGAGAAAGAAGAAGAATACCTAAAGAGAAACTTTAAGAGCAAAGGAAGGTAGGGTGGATGTGAGGGAGTGTCAGTAACTTCCTGCTTCTGAGGAATTGGCAATGACTGCTGCTGGGTGTGTGTGTGTGTGTGTGTGTGTGTGTGTGTGTATTGGATAATGGAGAGAGAAAGAAGAAGAAGACCTAAGGAGAAACTTTAAGAGCAAAGGAAGGTAGGGTGGATGTGAGGGAGTGTCAGTAACTTCCTTCTTCTGAGGAATTGGCAATGACTGCTGCTGGGTGTGTGTGTGTGTGTGTGTGTGTGTGTGTGTCAGGCATTGTGTTCTGACATGGTGGATGTCCCCCTCATGATGTCAGCGGACACGGGGAGGAAGTGACACGGGGAAACTCTGAGAGGACACTGCCTATCACGAGAGCAACCCGGACAGGGTGGAGTGGGTGTGGGGTGGGTGTGGGGTGGGGGTCAACAGAGAGGCACGTGGAGGACTGGCAGGATGGTCCACTGGCAGGGATCTCCAGAGGAGGCAGACATCAAACAGCACCACATGACCGCGTAGATACTCAATGTAAACACGTGGCGAAGCATATGACTAAAGACCCTATTGCATCAGAGAGAAGGTCCATTGCTCTGGAGAACATCACCGCTATCTCCTCCGTTTGAACCTTGGTGCTTAAATCTCTTGGGGAAACAAAAAGAAAGACAGATAAACAGATTGAGCAACGCTCACTATGTGTGTTGTATTCTGCATTCCACTGCAAGCTTTGGGTCCTTCGGTAAACAAGGGACAGCTGTCTTACGCAAGCGGGTCCCTTCCCCATCAGGATTGTTCAGTTGTGTTTTGAGTGTCAGGGCCGGAGACTGTGTTTAGTCTATGAGGCCCGTGGAACGTGTGTGAGATCTGGGGGTGGAAAGGCTCGCTGAGCACGGAAGATTATTTGTGTCTCAGCTTTCTGTAAATATGACATATCTCAACGCTGTATCAAGGCCTGCCCTGGTGCATGTAGTGTTTTCTTTACGATTAGCTTCACTTCACTCAGCTCACGTCCGCCCATCTTAAACGAAGTGAAGAAATGTCTTCCTTTTGAAGCCAACTGGATGACAACTCAATCCACTCAGTGCCGGAAATACCTCAGACTTTGCCACTTTCCCAACTAAAATGCTCTATGGGCAGTTTTGGCCAAGTTTCCCCCTATTGTCTGAATTTCATATCCGCTAGCCTCGCTTGTTTACAGTGCAACCCTGTTGCTAAGGGTCACTCTTAAATCCGAAAGCGTGCCCAGAACGTTAACATTACACGTTTCCACACGTGTGTGTTTTGGGGGTCTGTGTTCATGTTCCCAGCTGCCCCCCTGACTCAGTGCAGGGGGGGCTGTTTGGCCTGGAACCGGAGCACAGTGCAGAGCAGCCAAACACAATCTATTCTGGTCCGCAGAGGACTACGAGTGGGGTGCTTCGTCAAACTAGTCAGAGAGATGAAACAGCTTGATGCGTTGAAGAGGAAACAGCAGCAAAACCCTGTCTGGAAACAGGCTGAGAGTCTGATGGATGGAAGGCGAAAACAAAGAGAGAGAAAGGGAAAGAGAGAGAGAAAGAGAGAGAGAGAGAGAGAGCGAGAGAGAGAGAGAGGAAGAAGAGGGAGATGATTTCACTCAATTAGCCACACACATGAACCTTTATGGACGTACACAGCCCACACAAAATCAATTAACCCCCGTGACTGGTGATGCAACCCAACTGGTCTCATCATAACAAAACAGCGGCGGTGTAGAAGGGAGGGTCTCTGGCTGGAGATGACAGAGATGGGGTGCACCTTGCCCCCGCACGCCGAACCGTGAGTCAGTGGGCCAGAGGAGCGCTCCAGCAAAAACACCAAACACTGAAGACCTGCGCTCACCCCAGCCCCCCAAGCCCCCCCCCACACCGCTCACTCCAGCACTCCTCTACACCGCTCAACCCAGCCCCCCTATACAGCTCACCCCTCAGTGCACACGTCAGCCTCAGGACGCCCTGAGAGACCCGGGGACCCCACTGCCCCGACTACCCGCTGACTCCGTACCGCTGATTCGTGGTTATGTTGCAGGGGGAAAGCAAAATAAACGAACGACCAAAACAGCCTCACAGATTACTCAAACAACTCCAACTTCTTCTCTCTTCTCTTCTCTTCTCCTGCTGTCCCACTCAGATTACCCCTGCTGATCACTAAACCTGTTTACATTTCTATTAGCGTAGCATGGCCTCATCCGCCAGACACGCCTCCATGGACTTAGACTTATACATGCTGCAAGGTTCCTATAGGGAAGATGGGGTAGGTTTGGGGGTACACAGGACAAAGGTTAAATTCATCCCCTTCTCCTCACCTGCATCTAGAACCACCCTGTGACATGTGCAGCGACCCCAAGCTCTCTCACTCTCTCGCTCTCTCTCTCTCTCTCTCTCGCTCTATCTCTCTCTCTCTCTCTCTCTCTCTCTCTCTCTCTCTCTCTCTCTCATTCGTCTCCATTAGCGCAGACAGGCTGAGAGGTGGGGTCTGGAGGAGGTTAAAGCAGCTCAGGTTCTGTTCTGAGTGGGTCTGGAACATCTGGGCAAGGTCAGGGAAGGACACCTGGTGGGAAAAATACCCTAGAAACCCCCCCAAGGCAGGCGATCTATCTGTCAGCACTGCCACTACGGTGGCTGACTCCCAGGCTTGGCTTTGTTGTTGGCAAACTGGCCATGGCTTTGGCTGGTGTTGGTAGAGGAAGGAAGTGCAACGCCTTGCCATGCCCTGCCAGGGAAAGAAAAGAGTTTGTGCTTGGGTAGGGTAAACAAACTCATAAATCAGGGATGTCGTAAAATATTAGGCAACAGCATTTTACTTTGAGACAGTTTGTCATTCTATTCCCCAACCAGCTGCCCCCATTGTGTCACCACTGTGTGAGGAAATCATGTTTTCTTGATAGGAGGCAGTCCAACATATTTAAAAACACAGATAGTGACTTTATATCAATAAAATAACATTCACTTCTCAATCCATGCAAGCAGCTCTAAGAACCTTTAAAAGCCATTTTTGTCATTGGCTTCCATATCCAATGGGCAGTGCCACAAAAGCAGGGCTACTGGTTGACAGAAAAGCACTCATGATGTTGGGATTTGACCCTGACATTAAACTTGAGTATTAAAATAAACTTTAAAAATTATAGTTATATGTTTGTTCCATTTTAAGATGACAATCATTTTCACGTGTTTACGATGATAAAATGCTCTCTTTAGACTTCCGTAGCTTGGGTAGATGGATTTGTTATGGCTTCCAGTAACATTTCAGAGTCAGTCCAAGTCCAACAGTCTAAGTCGTCTCTTAAGTCAGTACGAACAATACCCAGGCAACCCACTGTGGGTTAGTCAAACAACACATAAAATGCGTACAGTAATCGACCTATCACTAAAGAAATAGATGGAAAATGTCTACTCATTCATTAGAATGTGACTTATTCTACTAAAGAGTCCTGTTCCCATTCCATGGTTAATATGAACGGACCAAACGAAGGGTCTTCCTGTCTCTCAGAGATCCTCTGTATACACGACCTGCAGCAATAGGAAGGAAATCCCTCCGAAAGTAAGAGAGGTCACCGGAGAGGAGAGTGGAGGGAGAGTGGCACTCAAATACCACCAGTCAGAACTCTCTCACTGGGTTGAAGTCAACACTTTACCACAATCACATTTAGAATGTTTGATTGACGTTTAAGTGTGTGTTCTCCATTCTTTTCTCCAGGAACTGGTGTGCGTACGTGCAGAAGCGCATGGTTACTGTTGCCGTGTCCTGTGGAACCGAGAAGTACACCATCAAGTCTCAGAGCCCCTGCCCCAGCGGCACCCCCGACTGCCAGATCATTATGTGAGGCACACACACACACAAACACTACCACACACACACACACACACACACACACACACACACACACACACACACAAGATCACTATGTGAGGCCAACAGACTAGCCTCTCTCCCCAACCTCCTTCTGTCCTCAATCACACACACACACACACACACACACACACACACACACACACACACACTCACACACACACACACACACACACACACACACACACACAGACACACAGACACACACAGCAGGTCATTATGTGAGGCCAACAGACTTGCCTCTCTCCCCAACATCCTTCTGTCCTCAATCACACACACACACACACACACACACACACACACACAAAAATTCACCCTAGTAACCTCAGGACACGGAGCTGCATATAAGTACATTTATTAGACAAACAACAATTGCAATCGGGATCACTCACACCACAAGGCTGAAAGTAAAGCCATGATAAACACATTGCACTAGGTTTATATAGACAGAAGTTTAGTTCTCAGCAGGGATAACCACCTGGTGGATCTCTAACGTCCGAGGCAAGGATGGAAGTTTTGCCAGGTCGGAAGAAGCTTATCACCTCTGGCCTAAACATGCACTTGTAGATATGCAGACTAAGTGGCACCTAATATTCTAAATTACACACAAGCAGAAACACAGAAAAGCCATGTTCCTGCTTACATAAGCACAGTAGGTAATTATTAATACAAGGCACTTGATTTATACATTCCTAAGTCATGAACAGTGTTTGGAAATTATCTCCATCACACACACACACACACACACACACACACACGAACGCGCGCACACATACAATGTTTGAATAGTAGAGCTCCATTGATCTTATGTTTATGCTCATACAAGTCTATACCAAATTGCTAATCATACGCCTATACTGCACGTATACCAATGTAAAACGCATGGGAAGAAACACATATATAACACACAGCACAAAACCCATCATGTTTTTAAGTGATTTGTTTTCTGATGATTTGACATGCTGCCTTATAAACCTGGGTGTGTAGGTACAAACTCTCAACAAGGCCGGTTTACCGAGAGAAGCAGAAGATCTTCACAGCCCTGTTGTGGCACTGCTGCCCAGGCCATGGTGGAGACAACTGTGAGGACTCAGGTACAAACACACACACAAACACACACACACACACACACACACACACACACACACACACACACACACACACACACACACACACACACACACACACACACACACACACACACACACACACACACACACACACACACACACACACACACACTCCCACACACACACACACACACACACACACACACACACACACACACAGGCATGATCATAGACAGGAATCCTTTCCAATACACTACAAAATGCACTGGCAAATCCATTGATCAACACCAAACTGAATAAACTCCACACTGATCAACTCCACACTGATCAACTCCACACTGATCACCTCCACACTGATGCACCTCAGCACACAAATGGCTCTGCAGCTACACTTCCTTCAGCACAGCTCCAGCCTCAAGATTTAGAGCCATATTTTCCAAGAGCTAATATAGAACAGAATTCCTGTCTTTGCAGGGGTGTGCCTCCTTGGAGAATGGCGTGTGTTTACCAAATCTCTCTCTGACAAACCCAAGTGACATATCCCCACCCTGTGTCTTTCTGTCTGTCTCTCTTTTTCTTCCTTTCTCTCTCTGTCTCTCTCTCTGTCTCTCTCTAGTTCCAGACGACCAGGCCCTCACAGACCCTCAGTCCCCCACCGCGGCAGGTAGAACCCATCCAGGTGGGCCCCCTGCTCACCATGCAGGTAGGCCCCTCACCTAGTCTCCCTGCTTCTCCATCCACAGGAGGCCAAAGCCCAGCTCACCTGAGCAGACACTCAGCCAGCTGGCAGCAGGGAGTGTTTGTGGACTGTGATAAGGTCATCACCTCCTCTGGGAGGCAGGAAAGGGTGTGTGTGACTGTGTGTGTGTGTGTGTGTGTGTGTGTGTGTGTGTGTGTGTGTGTGTGTGTGCGTGAGTGTGAGTGTGAGTGTGAGTGTGTGTGTGTGTAGGCCACAAGTGGGGCGTCACTCATGCAAAATGTCACAAACGCAAAACAACAAAACAACAAAACAATAAAACAACGCCCCTGATCCTCCAAACACAAAAACATCACACATGTTCTGACCAAACTAATGGCCTGTCCAGGAGGGCAAAGCCCAGCTCACCTGAACAGACACTTAGCCAGCTGGCAGCAGTGAATGTTTGTGGACTGTGAAAAGGTCATCACCCCTGGGAGGCAGGAAAGGGTGTGTGTCTGTGTGTGTGTGTCTATGTGTGTGTGTGTGTGTGTTTGTGTGTGTGTGTGTGTGTGTGTGTGTGTGTGAGTGTGTGTGTGAAGGACACAAGTGGGGCGTCACTCATGCAAAATGTCACACACGCAAAACAGCAAAACAACATAACGACGCCCCTGACTCTCCAAACACAAAAACATCACACATGTTCTGACCAAACTAATGGCCTGTCCAGGCTGGCAGTCACATACCAGGGCCCCTAAAAATAAACCCCTGGCCTTTTCACAGCGGCTTCAAGACGCAAACAAAAGCAGCACGAGACAAAAGCATAAATTCCCAAGTTGCTGATTGGCTCACACCGAGGCCCTCCACGCCTCTCATTGACTGAGCTTCCGAAGCAGAAAGCCCCCAGATAATGAATCCTTCAGCTCCAATGGAGTCTCACACACTCGCTCACACACACGCTCACACACACACACCTACATCTACTTCACAGTGCTAACCCTAACCCCCAGATAATGAATCCTTCAGCTCCTATGGAGTCAAATGGCCACTGTGCTGCTCTCTTCTTCTTTCCCTTCATCTCTCTCTCGCTTACACACTCAGACACACTCACACACACACACACACACACACACAAATGCTCACACACACGCGTCGCTCTCACACACACACACACACACACACACACACATACACACACTCACACACACGCTCACACACACACACACGCCCACACACACCCACACGCCCACACACACCCACCACACACAGACACAGACACACACACTCACACACACACACATCTACATCTACTTCACAGTGCTTTCATTCCACTATGTGACTCCATAGGAAAATGGACTGAATGAGACACAGAGTTTTCAGAAAGCTCACCAGTGCGTTTGGTGATGCCTAGTGTAAACTAAAAACTCACCAGTGTGTTTGGTGATGCCTAGTGTAATCTAACAAAGGGAAAGTGCACATGGTGATTGATTCTCTTTGATTCTGTCTCTTTAATCCGAAGCGAAGAACAGCACAGTGCGAATATACATTTCCATTGCTGTGTGTGCCCTGTTATGTGTGCCGCAGTGTGTGTGCCCTGGTGTGTGTGTGCCCTGGTTGTTTGTGTGTGCCATGGTGTGTGTGCCACGGTGTCTCTGTGCCACGGTGTCAGTCTGCCCTAGTGTGTGTTTGCCCTTGTGTGTGTGTGTGTGCCCTGGTGTGTGTGCCCTGTGTGTGTGTTCCCCCAGTGTGTGTGTGCCCTGGTGTGTGTGCCCTGGTGTGTGTGTGCCCTGGTGTGTGTGTGCCCTGGTGTGTGTGTGCCTTGGTGTGTGTGCCCCGGTGTGTGCTTTCAAGGGTATCTGACCCATGACTTGAGTGTGGGCACCTTGCTCTACCAGTTGTGCAACAGCAGTGCATTGAGTGCATACCATTTCTTTTCTTCCTCCAGGAGTACAGGGACACCCGCAGTTGATGAGGGACCCAAGCTGGGAGCAGAATGATTTTGAGGTGTCGGGCAGCCCCCTGTATGAGGCACGGGGGGTCCCAGCGGAGAACGACACGTCTGCGGACCTCACTTACGACTACCCATCCCAGAGAGACCTCTACCTCAGTCAACACGGCCCTGATGGAGGAGGTGTGTATGCCAGCTGTGGGTCACTCGGAGCAGAACACAGATTAGCTGCTTCTAGGTGATCCGAATGCATCCTTACACTTACAGTTAGCAGCCCAAAGATGAAATATATTAGGGTTTCATTTCAAAGACCTGAACAAAACATTTTCAACGTTTATATTCACACAGGTATATACTGTATATGTGTGAATGAATGCAATGGATGGATGTGTATCAGCATGCTTATCACATATTAGCTGTCTGGAGGGAAGATGAGCACCAGTACATCTCTGTCAAAAATGCCTCCTGGATCCGTGAAAGAACACAGTTTATCTGTCTGTTCTCCTGGGTCAGTGAAAGCACACAGTTTATCTGTCTGTTCTCCTGGGTCAGTGAAAGCACACAGTTTATCTGTCTGTTCTCCTGGGTCAGTGAAAGCACACAGTTTATCTGTCTGTTCTCCTGGGTCAGTGAAAGCACACAGTTTATCTGTCTGTTCTCCTGGGTCAGTGAAAGAACACAGTTTATCTGTCTGTTCTCCTGGGTCAGTGAAAGCACACAGTTTATCTGTCTGTTCTTTCATAGTTGATCAGTGAAAGTCATAGTTGAACCTCTGACCCTCTCTCTTGTGTCAGTCTCTATCAGTGGACGTGCAGGATCTTCTAGGGGATTACCAAAGATTTCTGTGCTGCACCCCTATCTTAAGTGACATAGTGCCCTGCCAACCAGACTATTTGCTCCCACTAACTCACGTTGAAGCTATACAAAAAAGTATTTGAAAACATTCACTGTTTTAGACATGTTTATCATTTCCCACAACTCATTCAAACACATCATTAAAAATAGTTCACTTGGAAGGGTAAAATATACAAACATCATAAATGTTGGTGTGTGAGCTTCCGTCCACCAAACTCAGGCGTTCAGAGATGTTATCAGCTGCAGTCTAGTCAGCAGTCTTTGGTCTCATCCATATCCTTAAACAGAAAGAGAGGGGGAGAGAAGGAGGGAGGGAGGGAGGGGATGGAGGAAGGGAGAGAGACAGGGAGTTGCAGGATTGGGAGGGCAGTAAATATCCATGACATGACTAGGAGCTGATGTGAGGGGGGGGGATTGGAATCTACGACAGGGAGCATTTCCATGCTCCTGCACGAGTTTCTCCTCATCTCGCTGTCCTGTGCTCCTCGGACCAATCCCTTACCCCCCCTCCATTGCCTTAGCGTTTCCTCCACAGGAAATCCTCTCTTTCTTCTGGCCTGTAGAACATCCACAACACATTGTGTGCGTGGGAGCGTGATGTAAGGATGCTGTGGGAATGACACTGGGGTTCAGATATAGAGCTGGCCCTCGCCTCATACATCCGCGTGTTGTAGGTGACGCACACTTCCTGAGTGGAGTTGCCCAACTATATCCACCCAGTACGTCACCCTATCTCGACTCGGACATGAAAGCATACAACAATAGTCATATGTCACTGTGACCACACAGCTAATTGAGAGATCATATTTAAACCAGAGAACACAGCAAAGTATCAAACTGACCACACACATGATTTAAAAGGGGGATGTAGAGTTTTTGTAGAGTTGGGTGATTTTTGATGGCTGTTAAGGAACCGCGTTCTTTTTGCCCATGTATCCCTATGTTAAGGGATCACGTTCTTGTTGGCCATGAATCCCTCTGTTAAGGGATCACGTTCTTGTTGACCATGTATCCCTCTGTTAAGGGATCACGTTCTTGTTGACCATGTATCCCTGTGTTAAGGGATCATGTTCTTGTTGACCATGTATCCCTGTGTTAAGGGATCACGTTCTTGTTGACCATGTATCCCTATGTTAATAGGCCGCAAGGTGAAGCACGAAAAGTCCTTTAGAAAACGAATCCCGTTCCACTCACTGGCATCTACACAATCTTTAGCTTATAAAAAAGAACAAGTCGTGGTTAGTTACCAAAAAAAAGTTCGTCGCTGATTTTCCAGTCGATTGTCTATATGGCTTTGTTTTATGCAGAACTAGAGACTTCAGAGCGTAATAAGATTTGTGTCGGGAGCCGTGCCACGGTTCGACACGTGATCATGCTACACCAATGAGAAGGCTGCATTTGTCAACAGAATGGAAAAATGGCGGCTCCCGTGTGGTTAGAAACATCGTTAAAGACATCCGAACATCCTCAAAAGTGGGCTAAATTAATTCTAATTAGTGCTGTATAGATAGCCGCGTCCAAGAATAACAATGAGGCAAATATACGATAATGTTATTTTTATGTTAAGTCATTTACATCAAGTTTGACATACATGGGAATACCCACCGAAGAAATCAAGGCAAAGACTGTACTTCCTACGTCAGCTGAGGTGATCTTAACTATGAGAAATCATAGGCTTAGATGATACACAAACAATTCCATGCAACATTGTAAGAACTCATAAGCATTTCTTAGAAATCACAAAGAAATGATGACATCGTCTGACAGATGAACAAAGACAAGAATTATGACTCTGGATGTCACTTCCACCAGCTCCAAAGGTGATCCTTGAGCTGGTTCACTGCCCCTGCAAAAACTGTGTTTGCCTGCGAGTTTAACTAACTTTGACACTATGGATTTAAGAAAATGGGCAAAAACTTAAGGTGGCAACAACCACACACACACTCCACATACAAACACACACACCCCACATACAGTAGGCTACACACACATTTCACTCCACATCGACACATAGCCTACACACGCACACACACACGCACTCACAGGTGAGATTTCATTCACAACAATAAACCCTCATTCCCCTATAACATTACAGCTCCACTCCCAGATTCTCTCTCTCCCACACACACACACTTACAGAAATACAATAATCATCCCAACTTTAGAAATCCAGCGAGGGGGTTGACTTTTCCTCATTGATCTGGAGCACTCACACCTAATTGTACGCCCTGTCAGACCCTCGTTTGTAATTGTGATCAACATTAGATAAGGGTTAAATACATTATATCAATAAGACACAGCACAAAATACAGTAGTAATAAGGATGATAAGTGCAACGGCCCAGTGGTTGAGAAACACTGCACTAGGACATCAAGTCTGAAATGCCATCAGCGGTTGCACAGTGAAGAAAAGCCACTTAAATGCTTGAATTCTGAAGTGTGAAGTTTGCCCTTCTCAAATGCATATGTTGATACTCATGCCATGTGGAAAAACTTCTAAACAAGCTGGGTCTTTAAAACGTCACCTGATAGTACATGGCAGGGAAGGTCCACATAAATGTGCCTGACCTTTTATATGTTTAAAATATGTAAAGGCATTTTCACTGGCATTTTCATATGCAAAAACATACTATGTGGGAAAACATTTACAAGGTCTTCAACTCTGTTTGTGTGTGTGTGTGTGTGGAAGAGAAGACTGGAGAGAAGCCTCGTGAAGGTGCCCAGTGTGTGCACACTCACACTCACACACATGCACATCCTCATATAGGCTGTAAGGTGAACCCTGTTTCCGTTTTAACCCGCTACACTGTCTGGCATCTACAGATGTGGCAGTCATTGCTGTAAGTGTGCAGACAGATTTGCCATGCACTTTATATGTTTTCACAGGGACTGACAACAGGACATGTATCATTGACATTACCAAGGTGTCATCAGCTCTTGGAACCAGTGTGTGTTCAGCCTTGATCGGAATTCAAACATTCTGTGGGTGTGACTCCACAAGTGCCTTTTATGGCAAAGGAAAAAGAAAGACATTTTCTGTTGCATTTGAGAAAGATGAGTACCTAAAGGCTTTTAAAAGTTTAGGTACTAACTTAAACTTGGAGCAGTCAACATTTGCATTTCTTTGCCAGTATGTATGCCACTTATATGATCAGTCGGCTGCTGATAATGTAAATAAAGCTAGGTTCAAGGCTTTCTGTATGACATCATCAGCCTTGCCAGAATTATCCATTCCCCCTACCACTGATGGCCTCCATCAGCACTGCAAAAGGGCAAACTACCAGGCTGCAATAATGAGGTCCTGTCTCAAACATAATATAAGTGCTCCATCACCTGCTGGATATGGTTGGCAAATAGAGGATGGGAACTTGCAAGTCACCTGGTGACTAGAAATCCAGCCCCTGACAGTGTTTTGCATGTGATACACTGTGGCTGCAAAGGTGCCTGTGAGACAGACAGATGTTTTTTTGCAGGATTGTGTTGCATGTAGTTGACCTATGTCGTTGCTGTAGGAACTGGAAGATAACTGTCCTGACACTGACACTAACAGTGAGGAGTGAGTGTCCCTAATCTGTTATTTCTTATTCAGTTTTGTACAGTTTTATTTATCATATTTCATGTTTCATGAAGAGTGTTTTTATGGTTCATTAGTGTTGTTTTCATTTGTGGAAGAATGAATGAATGAATGAATGAATGAATGAACAAACAGATGGTCATTGGTATTTACAATTACTGCCTTTTATTGATACATGGAGGTTTATTTGTCACATACATAAAAATACTACTGTTTTTTCTGTGCGAGTGTGGAGAAAGAAAGATCAAGAAATATTTTTCATAAATAGCAAGAGGGAGTTTAAAGAGCAGTGTGTGAAAAAAGGTGTAATTGATGTTTTATAGTCATTGTGTGTGTTCAGGATAAGGAATGCTTGAGGAAAGAAGCTCCTCCTCAGTCTCTCTGTTCTGGTCTTGTAGCAGCAGAGACGTTTGCCTGACCTCAGTGTTTTGAAAAGTCCATGGTCAGGATGTTAGGAATCCTTTACAATACCTTGGGCGCTGGTAGGTAGGTCTTCTCTTGTAGGTCTCCTGCTGAATATGGAGAGATGCTCTGATGATTCGGTGCTGCAGTCACAGGCTGTACAGTTCCCATACCAAGTGATGCTGTCAGGACACACAGCTGATGGTGCTGAACTTCCTCAGCTGATGTAGGAAGTACAGTCTTTGCCTTGATTTCTTCGGTGGGTGTTCACAGTCCATGTAAGATCTTCAGTAATGGGTATTCCCATGTATGTCAAACTTGATGTAAATAACTTTAACATAAAAATAACATTATCGTATATTTGCCTCATTGTTATTCTTGGACGCGGCTATCTATACAGCACTAATTAGAATTAATTTAGCCCACTTTTGAGGATGTTCGGATGTCTTTAACGATGTTTCTAACCACACGGGAGCCGCCATTTTTCCATTCTGTTGACAAATGCAGCCTTCTCATTGGTGTAGCATGATCACGTGTCGAACCGTGGCACGGCTCCCGACACAAATCTTATTACGCTCTGAAGTCTCTAGTTCTGCATAAAACAAAGCCATATAGACAATCGACTGGAAAATCAGCGACGAACTTTTTTTTGGTAACTAACCACGACTCGTTCTTTTTTATAAGCTAAAGATTGTGTAGATGCCAGTGAGTGGAACGGGCTGAAACGAAAACCGTGTTCACCTTACGGCCTATAAGGGATCACGTTCTTGTTGGCCATGAATCCCTCTGTTAAGGGATCACGTTCTTGTTGACCATGTATCCCTCTGTTAAGGGATCACGTTCTTGTTGACCATGTATCCCTGTGTTAAGGGATCACGTTCTTGTTGACCATGTATCCCTCTGTTAAGGGATCACGTTCTTGTTGACCATGTATCCCTCTGTTAAGGGATCACGTTCTTGTTGACCATGTATCCCTGTGTTAAGGGATCACATTCTTGTTGACCATGTATCCCTCTGTTAAGCTGACCACACACATGCTTTAGAAGGGAGGTGTAGAGTTTTTTGGGTGATTTCTTATAGCTGTTAAGGGACCACGTTCTTGTTGACCATATATCCCTCTGTGGGAATGGCAGCGGGAGTCATGTAGGAGCCCCCCAGCTGTCCTGATGTAAAGAAAACAGCCAGGGAGCGATAAAGAGGCCCCTGGGTGCCCCCGGCAGGTCGCACGCACGCACACACACACACACACACACACACACACACACGCACGCACACACACACACACACTGCTGATGGTAAGCAGACTCAGCGTGCGCGCAAGCCTGGATCCTGTCCAGATATCAGGACACCGCCGGTGTGTGGAACATGGGCAGGGGCTGTGCGTCACACACACACACACACACACACACACACACACTGCGAGCACAATTATTTGTCAACATGTGAAAAACAGAAACACACACACACACACACACACACACACACACACACATGTACACCTACACGTACAAACACACACAAACACAAAGTGAGCTAAATTATTTGTCAACATGTGAAACACAGACCCACACACAAACACAAAGCAAGCTTAATTATTTGTCAACATGTGTAAAACAGACAGACAGACACACACACACACACACAGAGAGAGATGTTTAACATCCTGTTTCTCTATCGTATGGGATGTCACAAACATATTCAGACACACACACAGAGGCACACACACACACACACACACACACATCTCGGGCTGATGGAAGATAATTTAAAAGCAACTGAGGTCATGACAGTGGCCTCTGGAGAGTTCCCACTCCACTATAAATTGCAAATCTTTCCAACATGAAATCACTGTGTGACCTGGAAACAAAACACACAATCAAAGGTGGAGAAACTATGCATGGGGGTAGATGATGGCTGAATATTTCACATGATCTATTTTTAGCTAGGACAAAAAAAGCCCTTGTTTTATTTAACAATGACACCCATTTCGGTGGACACAGAGCCACAACAATAAAAAAAGATTAAATCTGAAATCTTGAATGTTCAGATTCACTGTCATTTTGTTCTTTACTTCTTATCACTATCGAAACACAATCAAGATAAGTCTGCATTTAGGGCATTCTGTAATAACAATGAGGCAATGGCTTCTACTTGTACCTCAATGTACTCTGTCTGCCATTACAATTACATACACTCACATTCACTGAAGGTATCTTTAGTTACACCTTCTGAACCGCTTGCTCAACATCGCTTCACAGAAACGCGGTATCTACGCACACCTCTGAATCCTCATTTCTGTTTTGTAACCTTCAGGTCACGTGGACGGGGAGCTGGACGTTGACCCCTTGCCCTACCCTCACTCTTCTGGGCATCTGCTTCTACCTCAGATGGCTGCCCTCATCATGGCCCAGCTCCAGCCAGTCCTAGACGGCTTCAACCACACCCTGGAGCGCCTCTCCCTGGAGGTGGGAGACCTGTCCCGCGACGTGGCTGAGCTCAAGCTGAGACGGGAAGAGGGGGGAAATCACGATCACGACACCCTGGGCCACGGAACTGAAGAGGCACAGGAAGGGCAGGAGGGGCAGGAGGTTCAGGAGGAGCAGGTGGCACAGGAGGTGCAGGAGGAGCAGGTAGCACAGGAGGTGCAGGAGTATTCGTTGAGTCGGTATGAGTTCCTGGAAGGGAAGCTGGAGGAGAGCTTCCAGCAGATCGAGGAGCTTCAGAGGCAGCTGGAAGAACGACTGCACTCCCAGCATGTCATGATTCACTACAACCTGACCAGCTTCAAGACGGACATTGATGTCAAGATCAAGCGGCAGCAGAAGAATTTACAGGTTTGGATACAATAAACAAAGCAATGCTTGATTGTAGCGATGCATACTTTTGTTCATATTTGAGAATGAAGAACTGATATTTAAGATTTCAGATTTTCAAGTTTAGCAGGAAATCATTTGAACAATATCAGAGTTGATTCGAGATCCTTGTGGACTGAATAACCCAAACTGTGATTCATCCTTATTTACACATCAGCTGTGAGTCTCCTCTTTGATTACATCAGAGCCGTGACAGACTGATCACTAACAATAAGTCATTTCCATTCCACAGATGAATTTGCAGGCCCTGAACTCGTCTATCTCAGAGCTGAGGCAGGGACAGGAAAATCTAGAAGAGGAGATCCAGAGAACCTGGGACACACCCATTGAGAGACCAGTCATCCCAGCCCAGAGCCAGCCAATCAGCCCAGAACCAGAACCAGCCGTCTGGGAGGCCATCGCCCGTCTGGACGAGAAGGTGGTCAATAACACGGTGAAGGTGGACACTCTGGCCGAGGGGCTTCAGGTGATGGACGGAAGCGTCAGCAATCTGCAGAGTGTACTCCAAGACCTGGACGAAAAAATCAGAGACACGGGTCTTAAAAGCCAGATCCAGTTCATGGAGACGGTTCTGGAGGTCGATGCAGCCCGGGCGACGGTCCTGCAGCGCGTGGACGAGCTAGCCAACAACCAGACCCTCCAACGCAATAGGCAGCTGGAAACGGATTCGGACATTGACTATTTGTGGAAGCAGCTCTATGCTAATGTCAGCCGGGGGGGTGATGCCTGTAAATGTGAAGCCTCGATCTCCTTCTTGCAAGAGGCCGTAGCCAAAGTCAACGCGGTAGCCAGCGAGAACAGGATTGCCCTGGAGAGCGCGGAGCATTCAAAGCCAGAGGGCTGGGATGACTGGATGCCGTCTGTGGAGGACCTCAAGCAGGGGCTGAGTCACGTGCAGAACTCTCTGGGCTTCGAGCAGGAGAGGACCAGGGCCCTGAATTCAAACATGTCCCTGCTGCAGGCCTCCCTCCTGGCCAGCCAGCAACACATCCGGGCCCTCCAGATCAAGGAGGACGGGAAGGAGAGCGAGGTCCAGCACCTCCAGGGTTCCTTCAACTCTCTGCTAAAGGATGCCCTCCGGCACGGCGAAGTTCTAGAGGTGGTGCTGGGTATGGAGGTGCTGGAGTTCTTGGACCTGCCGGAGGAACAGCAGATGGAACACTCCATTCCGGCGGTCAAGAAGATGATCCAGAATCTGAGGGACCAGCTCAAGGCGGCTCCAGAGACTGAGGCAGCGGACGAGCCCTCAGTGCTGAGCGAATGGGCCTCACGAGGACTCATGAAGAAGAGTGCAGACAAGGACACGAAAGATCTCCTTTATGGTGAGCCAGACGAGGGCCAGGATTACTCAGAGAGCGACTTCTGGAGCCTGGACAAGGCAGTGGAGGAACTTGCCATTCGGGTGAGGCGGGCTGAGGCACGCCCCTGCCCTGTTTCTTGCTGCAACTGCTCCAAGGATGCTGCCTCCAGTGGTGTGGAGGTGAAACTGCAGACAGAGGTCAACTCCCTGCGCAAAGGACTTGAAGATCACCTGCAGCTGTTCAAGAGCATCTTCGGCAACGCAGAGGGTCTGACCGGCTCAGAGGCCACACTGGATCTGGACAAACTGTCTGCGATGATGAAGAGGAAGGAGGCCAAGCAGCAGAGGAAGCAGCAGAAGAGAGGCGGCCATCGGGGAGAGAAAGGAAGCCTTCGCAGTAGGAGAGACGCATCGCTTGAGACCACAGGTACATAGAAACTAAATAACACACACATTTTCTCTTTTTAAGAAACTATTTCTTCATAAACTGAAAAAAAAATACATTTACCAGGTAAACCTTGTCAGTCTTGTGTATAACAAACATTAGACAAAGGCAAATACAAAAGTGACTTTAATGGCAGTATATATATAAAAAAGAGTTTGCTTAAAGTTTAAGAAGGTACATATAAGTTTGTTTCAATGAAAACCAACGAGCTCACCAACTCTGCTTTTTAAGGCTCTAGGGCTCCCTCTGGTGATTGTAACAATATGCTTTTATCTCTGAATATTCTTTTTTATAAAAGTTAGGCTTTCCCAGCCCAGTGACCTTTTAGATTTAGATATTACTCTATATATTTATTTATTATCTCACAATAAAAATACATTTTTATATAAACATATCTCTTATATGCCTGTTCTAGCTACAAAAGCTGTCTCAGCCGTCCAGTCAGACAATCCTCTGGCGTTCATCTCAAGTACCAAGAGCGGCAGTAGCAAGGATGGTCCGCTGATCTTCGACGACATCCTTTTGGACCGGGGCGAGATGTACTCTACCACAACCGGTGTGTTCCGCGCACCAGTCAAAGGACTCTATCTCTTCGTCGTGACGCTGGACTTCGGACCAGGAGCTTCATTGGCGCGACTCATGAGAGGCCAAGGGGTTGTGTCCGCGAGCCTCCATCAAAGCCAGCGGAAGCCCGCGGGACCTGCCACTCGGGTGTGTTTGCTGCAGCTCGAGCAGGGCGAGGAGTTGTACCTGGAGCTGTCCCAGGGAAGCCTGGAGGAGAGCAGCGCACAGGACAACACTCTCGCTGGGTTATTGCTTTATCAGACCACCTGAGGGCGCTCTTCACACTTAGAGAGAAGAACCGACCGAGTCTGAGGGGAGACGTTTTACAAAGACAGACAGCTGCTAGTTCACGTTTCCATTATTCTGCTGAGCCTGTTCTTATCACGCTATCTCTGTCGCCTTATATTTATGGTTGGCCAATACCAGCGAGCACACTTATTGACCATGTCGCGGGGAGCAAAGCAAGACAGATGGCTGATGAGCTGGCCTCTTTGACTGTTGATGAGAATCCGTTTGAGAGGCAGAAAACTGCCGAGGAGAGACATTGGCTACAGCGGTGCACCTCACATATCACTATTTGAACGGAGCTTCACCTTAGAGGTATTTGTGTATAGCCCACCCTACTTAGCTTTTGTTAACTTAATATTTGATATTGATATTAAATAATATTTAGGCACCAGGTAAGCGCGCTCAGGTAACATTCTGGGCACGGAAATTATTGCTAATATCATTACAAAGTAAGCCAATTTATTTTTCCACATTTGTATATATCTTGTTTACTTCTGTTTACTGTGTAATGATTACTTGCCAATAGGACATTTCACGTACAGATGTAATTTTGTCATACCTGTGTACCAACTATGGATGAACCCACTCGCAATTTCACCACCTCGCCTGCAATTGCATACTAGTTACATTATGGTGTATAACCAAAATACCTTTCGCCAATGTGTAATTCACTTTCCTTGCCACTAGGCGGAAGCACACATTACAGAGTAACACCGGTAATAAACTTGAAATGACCAAAGACAGCACCACAAGGTTGTGTACTAAAATAATGTTATTTACTTATAAAGTGATACATTGGACAGTCTTTGTACAGAGTATGCATTCTTTAGTAAACTCATAAGGCACCTTTACAACCAGATGCTGTACAAAAAAGGCAATTACATATTAGGGGGTTAATATAGATAACTTTCTTGAATATTACACCAAAACAGGACTAATTGTGGGTTTCTGGAGAAGCATAGTTAAATATCTACCATATGTACATTATGCTCAATTCCATAACTGCAAATTTTACAAATACAAGTTCTTGGACGTGCGAATTTGACACACACATCATGTGCACCTACACACACACACACACACACACAAACTTGACAGCTCTCCATCACACATTCACGCGCACACATGCGAACACACACACACACACACACACACACGCACACACACACACACACACACGCAAACACACACACACACACGCGCCTCTCCACATATCTACACTCTTCATGTTTATGAACCAATGCACAATAGTGCACATTGAATGCACTGCTTTTCTCAGGAGACTAAAGGCTGACATTAAAGACACAGAGGAAGTTGAGTAGCACCAAACCCTACATGTACTATGCTATAAGATGCACTCTTTTTGAGTATGCACTTGCCAGGCAACAGCAAAAGGGACACAAAAAGGATCAGGTGGCTTCACAACAGAATGGAACAGAGTTTGTGGAACAGTCCACTGTGTGTAGTGTGCCTGTTTTCGAATTTCTGAATTAATGAATGCAAAACATTTTCAGGTAATATTAAAACCTCAATGTCTTTCAAATAGCACTCTGTGAAGTGTATAATACAGTCGTGTTCATCTTGATTTGATTTTTTTAGAATTTTTGCGCCTATGCATATGTACATGGAAAAACACAGGATTACCCAGATTCCTCAAGGAGACAGAATGACAAATGCACCAATATTGAGATCAAGACTGATAACGCCTTGCTTTTTAGCGCATTATAGCATTACATTTTTTAAGAAAACTATACGTTTTTTATGGGAGGAGACCCAGTTAGAGAACTCAGAGGAAAGGGACAAGGGCACAGCTGACCTTTAAAGCAGCGTGTCTGTGAGCATGACTGAAGTCGTAGAAGAGTTAATATTGCACAAGCATGAGTTTGCAGAGGTTCCTGTCGTTCCTGTGTACTGGTGGTTGCCCTGACTAAGCATGAGTTTGCATTGTCTACTGGCAGTCTTGACCAAGTCTCTCTATATGCCAGACAGAGTTACGGTTTTATATTTATTTATATATTTATATATAAATAAATAAATTAAAAAAATCCCATAGAATAAGGATATTTGCAAACCGAGCACTGAAAGCATTCTATTGCACTGTGACATTAAGGACCATCTTAATATCCAACTCCATCTTTACGCCCTTGCGGAGAGTGAACACGTGTATGGAACTGAAGAGGCACAGCGTGGCTTCACTGGTGTTAAGCATTCTGGAGAACTGGATCATAGGGTTGTATCGAAATGCTGGACTCTGACTATCTTTTAGGTCTCGATACTCTGAGGAAAGGCAAATTAAGCAAAGAGCAAGTTCTCTTTGGAACTGCAGACAACTGGGCAAGGCAACAGTAGGTAAGAAGTCACGTCTAGCTGGAAGCATGCTACATTGTTAAAGTTTGGAGAAGTTTAAAGGTCGACTGGACGTGAGAACATTGGCATCGTATATATTGTTCGTTTGCTCATTAAATTATGCACAGAAACGTCACACTGAAACAGGACAATGGGGAGGTGATCGGCACAACCATGGCAATCCATGAGTCCTCCCCCCTCTGCACACGGCCCCACGGAGGTAAAGCCCTCCCCCCTCTGCACACGGCCCCATGGAGCTCAAGCGATCACAGAGAAGCCGAGCCGAGCATCTACGCAATGCCGCAGAGAAACAGGAAGTGCTCTCTGCCACGCCCGAGCGTGCATCCTCCTCCTGGCACTGTGCAACTGGCTCACCTCACGGTCACCTCTCCTGAAGCTGCCACATCGCTTGGCACCGGGAAAGGACAGGGGCATTCAGAGGGCATGACAACACACAACTGGCATAGTATGACTCCTGAGCACCTGTCCCCAGGGGAGGTGACGTCTACGGTGGGCTACACCTGAGCACCTGTTCCCAGGGGAGGTGACGTCTACGGTGGGCTACACCTGAGCACCTGTTCCCAGGGGAGGTGACGTCTACGGTGGGCTACACCTGAGCACCTGTTCCCAGGGCAGGTGACGTCACCGCTGTGGTGGCTCTCAGGAGAGTAAACAGGTGAGTTAGGCATCTCGTACCGCTGGGCGCTCTGGTAAAGTGGGCTGGTGGGGAGCTGCACCATTATGCGGGTGTCTTAAGGCCAGCGGGTGTCTTAAGGCCAGCGGGTGTCTTAAGGCCAGCGGGTGACTGTGATAGGTACAGCTCAAGTGTGTCCAGCCTCAGGTGTGGTGTTCATGGACCTGCTTAAACAGAGCTGCTGACGGGGCCCAGACACACACCAGACACACAGTAACACCAGACACACAGTAACACCAGACACACAGTAACACCATACACACAGTAGCAACAGACTAATACCACGGCCTCTTATCTGGGCGAGGTCTCAAATGACCTTTCCGTTATCTTAGCAACAAAACATGCAGACTTGCTGGCCCAGACTGACCTTCAAACCACAATGCTGAGGAGGTCTGGTGTTAGTTATAGTACCTTGATGTAGTGTTATTGCAGGAGGCAAAAATGGCACACACACAAATGGACTAAGCTGGGCGCTGGGCGCTGGGGGGGGGGGGGGGGACAAACAAAAAACAGAGATAACAGAAGATTGGCAGCAGAGGAATTTCTCTAAGGCAGTGAGTTAGTCTGTGTCAATGCGAGTCTCATCCTGTGATGGCGCTGTGGTTGGTAATCCTTCCTCCCTTTGAGCAGAATACAGCTTTCACAGAAAGCACCGAGGAAGACGACGGTCCTCTCCCACTCTGGCCAGAGAGGTTAGAGAGGATGAAAATGAACACACACTCGCGCCTTCACAGCATGGACACACACAGGCTTACGAAGTTCCCACTGTCCTCTGTCACAGTCATCACACCACAAATCAGCAGTGCACACACTCAAGTCCCATCTCTATGTGTGAGTGTGTGTGTGTGTGTGTGTGTGTGTGTGTGTGTCATCTCATCCTGTCTGCATGAGTAGTTCATTCAATGTCTCAGTGGGCAGTTCAAAGCCCTCTTCCTGACCAGAGCGTGAGAGCCATAAAGTGAGAGGGAGGGAGGGAGGAATGGAGGGAGTAGAGACGAGGGGGTGCTCAGATCTTGATGTCTTGAGATTCCACCATCTTGGCGAGGGTTTTCTTGACCCGGAGAATGGTGAGCCGTGAGGCGGGGTTGTTGGCCCAGCACTCGCACATCAGCTTCAGCATGGCTCGCAGGCACTGTAAACAGAACACACACACACACACACACACACACCACACAGATGAGACCTCCTTCCTCTTTTTAGACAACTTAGCACATTTTACCTGCATGAGTGAATCTACTCATCTCCAACAAACAGCACCAGTGTACGTTGATGTACGGCTCAGAGGGCTACATTTAATCCTAGGGTTCATTTGATCTAATGATGGAGAAATCTGCTTTTTCCATGAGATGCACACATGAACCAAAAAAAAAGGATGCCAAGCTTAACTTTAGTCCATTTCCTCCTTCAGGAGGCACTTTGATCAAACACATATGAAGTGCCGTGGAAGTTGACCCTTTGACCCTACTGGAGATGGTGCCTTGATCCAACAGGGTTCAGCTAGCGAGCTTTCACACTCCACATACAGACTCTCTCTCTTGTTGTGATTCAATACATGTTCCTTACCAGAGATAAAGTGTGAGGACAGGTTAGGACAGTTTCAAAGTGTGAGCATGGAGGCCTGTCAGAGCTGCCACGTGTGTGTGTGTGTGTGTGTGTGTGTGTGTGTGTGTGTGTGTGTGTGTGTGTGTGTGTAGCAGTGAGGTGTGAAAGCCAAGTCGCTAGCGTGGCCACTCACCTCGTCACTGTTCCAGCGGTTGGACACGGTGGGCCTGAGGCCTTTGACACACACCACCTCCAGCATGTCCTCGTACGAGGGGTCTGACGGCACCATCTCCTGGTACGGCAGCTGGTACTCCTCCACTATTCCTGAGGGAGAGGCAGAGGGGTAAACACCCGTTAGAATATCTCCACAGCACAACATTAAAAAAGATGGGATTACATTTTGTATTTCCACCCATTATCTACAATCTAAATAGAATACCCCCAGAACACCAAACTAAGAGGGGGTTTATTTCATTATTTCTATATTATGTCGAGAATCTATATATTCATTCCAATATAATTATTTATTAAAAGTGTAAAAATATTCCCTGACATGATAGCTTCGATTCAGCACACTAGTGTACCGTTCGATAAACAGAGATAGAGCCTAAACTAGTCAACTTATCTATAACTTCTAATAACCAATAATGCATTGTCTAAGATTTCTAGAAAACAAATGCATGGATACAAACTTCACTGTTTCACCGCTGTGATTTCAAAATAGCACAAAGTGATTTCTGTAAACTTGTGAAGAAATGTATAGGGGATTCTGGTGTGTGTGTGCTTATTCAAAACAATATCCGGGTTCGAAATGGTATGCACGTAATGCTTTTTCTGGCCACTGGTGAAAATTATGGCGCTGTCCTAGACAAATGTTTGGCAAACGCAGGTAGGTGACACAAACCTCTGCCCTGTACCTATGTCTTCTCCATGATCTGTACATTATGTTTCCAAAAGTAAATCAGATTCTGACAGACGTCATGGAAAACAGTATTTGATATCCACTATTAACATCTTTAAAAGATATTTATATACATGAAATTCTATAAGTGGCTGGTAAAAAACTTGAGTGGCTGCTGCTGTGGCTGACAGACCAAAAAGGTTGTTTGCACCCTTGGTCATATTCAAAATAGATGACGCTTTATGTAGACTTTAAAGTATAACATTAAAAAAATATATATCTAATTTAGTAGTAGACACTCATTTTGTTGTATCAAAACTATGGAATTGAAAGACCACTGAATCAAACCGCATCGAATCGTGGAATTTGTACATCGTTACACCCCTTAGTATTTATTCGTAAAATCCTTTAATGACTACATCATTTCATGGGTATCCATAAACCAAAAGTAAACCAACTGTGGCGCAGAAGACATTCAGTAGACTAGGCTACAGTTACGGGCGCAGGCTCCGCTAGTACACTTAGCCCAGACGTACCTCCAGTGACGCAGCGGCGTGCCATCTCCCACACCACCAGGCCGTAGCTGTAGATGTCGGCCATGATGTAGGCCTGGAACTGGTTCTTGTTCATGGTCTCGTCCAGCACCTCGGGAGCCATGTAGCGCCGCGTCCCCACACGTGTGTTCAACGGGACGTCCACCTCATTGGTGTCGCTACGGAGACAGGCAACACGGCACCAAGGGTCAGAGGTTGCAGATCACACAGAGTCCGCACATTTCACCTTAACATTTCTTTGACTTACAACAGGGACTCGAATCGGGTCCATATAGCATGATGTTAACTTCCTACATTACTAGGCATTATAAACATCCGTTAACTATTAGTTACCACATACCACCATACAAATACTCCTTCACTTTAGCATTTCAGTGTAAATAAGCAGTCTGTTGTACGGCTAACAACTGACCACGCATCACCAATCATAAAATCCCATTGCTTAATTCCAGAGCCTAAATCCTACACAGCAACGTCACCCATGTGAGTGGTTTCATATTCACCTATTGAACTTGACGGCCAGGCCGAGGTCGGCGATGCAGCAGGTGCCGTTCTTCTTCATCAGGATGTTCTTGCTCTTGAGGTCGCGGTGGGCGATGGCCGGCTTGCCCTGCGTGCCGTAGATCTCCGTGTGGAGGTGGCAGAGGCCGCAGGCGGCTGAGTAGGCCAGCCGGAGGAGCGTGGCCGTGTCCAGCGTGGTGAACTTCAGCCACTCGTCCAGCGAGCCGTTCTCGTGGTAATCTGTGATCAGGTAGAGCTGCGTCGAGGCACCCGTGCCGTTGATGTCTGCCGCAATGAATCCTGGGAGAGAGAAAAGCAAGAGAGAGAGAGAGGAAGAAAAGGATTTAAAAATTATGAAATAAAAACAACATCATCCAGAAGCTTCCACTGAGGGTCAGCTCTGAACCCAGAAAAGGGGAAGTTTATCTCTGGTCTCCATCCTTGTAAGTGCAAGTGTCTGTCTCAGACCGTCATACATGGACATGTGAGTGTGTATGTGCACCTGCTAGGGGTTTAAATTTACACATAATTCAGGGTTGGGTATGTACCTCAGTTTTGGGGTTACAGTTAAGCAAGTTTTCGGTACAGCAAGGAAATCAAAAATATGCTGAAAATGTATTTATTTTGTAAAACAGTGGCTCATTGACCATCATTCTTACTGTAAAAGCTGAAGCACTCAAATACTGGCATATTCTAAATAAATAAATAAAAACAGAAATGCTCCATGTTAAGACTGACCTGTTGATAATTACTGTTCTGCAGTTTGCACTCGTTTATACAGGGTAGACACAATAGACTGACTAAAATGCCATAACTTATCGAATAAAGCCCACGATCTAGATTTTCTGTTCCGCATGTGCAATAGTAACGTTCGACATAAGTAGAATACTCTGACAGTAATTGTTTGGGTCACAGGGCGTAGAGAACAGAGGAAGTTGCATACTGAACCACATGCCCTGAACCGAATGGTTAGGTACGAATAAACTTCACATTCACATACTGTTACACCCCTAGCACTTATACAGGTCACACACACACACATACTGCTGGTAGGCTGATCATCGTACCCAGTATGTTCTCGTGTCTCATGAGAACCGTCTGGTAGATCTCCGTCTCTCGGAACCAGCTGGCCTCCTCTCGTGTGAAGAACACCTTGACGGCCACCTTCTCTCCGCGCCAGCGGCCCAGCCACACCTCTCCGTAGCGGCCCTTGCCGATCAGACGCACCGTCTGGATCTGCTTGGCTATGGTGCGCTGGACCTGTGATTAGAAGGCAGACACGTCTTAGAAACTCATGGAGAACAGATTCATAAACAAACAATTGGCAAATAAGATCAAAACATCTTCCATCCAGAGATCCATAAGGTTGATATATTTGAAACCGTGAGGCATCCAGATATTTTTGGAACCAGACTCACTAATTTGAAGAACGCAATACATGATGTGTGTTAAAAAAAAGCCACCCCTGCACTGCTCAAAGAAACAAACAAACAAATAAAAAAAACCTGCAATGTGCATCATAGCTCTAAGTATATAAATAAACAGTCTTTGACCGCTGGCAGTCTGGGTTGGCCCCAGCCTTCAATAGAGCAGTCATCCATCGCCGCGCAGCGCAGCCTTGACTGACAGAGCTGGCAAAGCAGGCCTGGGGCCTGAGTCAGAGCAGCTATTTCTACAGAGAGCAGTTATGCAAGCCAGAGCCCAGCTCACACCCCAGGGTCACAGGTCCAGGACCTGCTCATCGGTGCCAGCGAGTGAGAGTGCGTGCGCACGTGCGCAGTTACGGATGCTCACCAGCAGAGGGAGCCCGGAGCCGCTGCCGGAGGTCTGTGACTGGCTGATGAGATCCTTGAGGGATTCACCCACGGGGATGAAGGCCTCATCCTGCTCCAGGTCCCGGTGGTACCTCTGCCGTTCAGTCTGCCACTTGTACCTGACACACAAACATGATGCATCAGATATGCATTCAGATTGAATGTGAATTTCTGACCACTCTATTGAGTGACCAAAACATTACAACATGAAAAAGTTAGCGTTTTTAGCACTTCTTTCTATTTGGACTCCCAGGCCATTGTGTTTGAGCACAGCTATTTAGCCATTTCTACAAACTTTAATTCCTCTCTACAATGTCCACCAGGAATGAAAGAGTATACTGCAAACCAGTGGTGTCTTTTCTGTGTGTGTGAGAGTGTGTGAGTGTGTGTGTGTGTGTGTGTGTGTGTGTGTGTGTGTGTGAGTGAGTGAGTGTGAGTGAGTGTGAGTGAGTGTGAGTGAGTGTGAGTGAGTGTGTGAGTGAGTGTGTGAGTGAGTGTGTGAGTGAGTGTGTGAGTGTGTGTGTGTGTGTGTGTGTGTGTGTGTGTGTGTGTGTGTGTGTGTGTGTGAGAGAGAGAGTGTGTGAGGGAGTGAGGGAGTGAGTGAGTGAGTGAGTGAGGGAGTGTGTGAGGGAGTGAGTGAGTGAGTGAGTGAGGGAGTGTGTGAGTGAGTGAGTGAGTGAGGGAGTGTGTGAGTGAGTGAGGGAGTGTGTGAGTGTGTGTGGCTGGGACCCACCTGTAGTAACACACCACTGTGATACAGATGAGGGTACAGCAGCAGACCGTCATGGAGATCATGAAAGCCAACCAGTGGGGGTTTTCTGCCAGACCACAGAAAAGACACACTTCAGAACACAGAAGAAAGATAACGGTTTTAGAGCACACCAATATATATATATATATACAGACCCACAGTACTGTAAAACAAACACACACACACTTAAGAACACAGAAGAAAGATAACGGTTTTAGAGCACGCCAATATATAAAGACCCACAGTACTATCAAACACACACACACACACACACACACACACACACACACACACACACACACACACACACACACACACACACACACACACACACACACACACTCTGTTGGAGTACTCGTTCATCACATGAATTGAAAATGTGTCCGTTTCTAAATATTGTTCATTGTTTGTATTGACTACATTCCCCATACTGCTTTGTTTGGAATGGGGCATAAAGCAGGGGGGGAATTGAGAACAGATAAGAGTTTTGGATGGCGCTGGAGAAGTCAAGCGTTTCAGTTCCCAACTTGTCTGCCTCCGTGAAATTATTGCCTACACCACGTAATAACCCCTCCCGAGGATCTCGTGTGTTACACTAGATCTCGCGCACACACAGGCAAGCACAGCCGCACGCACTCCCGCAAGGCCGCACGGCATAATTTTCTTTCCCCACTGTTGCGTTAAAATTAATGTGCAACAATTGTGAGTTGTGCACACATTTTTAAAGGCTGGAACAAACAAACAAACAAAAAAGAAACTGCTGCTTTATGTGATCAAATAAATAAAACAATAAAATGAACTCTCCTTCTTGGGCAACTGTCTCCGTGCAACCCCTGCTGTATATACAATTAAAACATTCCAAATATAAAACTCCAACTGTACATACATTTAAAACATTACACATATAAAACCAAATTGATCAGAAGGTCAAGTTACTCCTCGGTTTCCTCCAGGACTTTAATATACTGTCCCCAGTAAACCCGTCCCTCAGATCAGCCCAGGGTGCATTTCATATGCACCTCCAAGGGGAGCCAGAGGCCCCCTGCTGCTTTTGTCCGGCGGAGGCTTTGTGAGGCGGAGCAGAGTGGTGCGTTACCTGGGTCTGGGGGAGGGGGGAGGGTGGGCTGGAGGTCTCGGTTACAGAAGTCTTTCTGGCAGCATTCAATGGTCCTCCTTGTCTGCGCCCTGGGAGAGTCCTGAGAAGAGAGCCGGGGGCATCGGGAGAGTTCATGTTAGAAGCACAAGCATTGGGTGTGTGTGTGTGTGTGTGTGTGTGTGTGTGTGTGTGTGTGTGTGTGTGTGTGTGTGTGTGTGTGTGTGTGTACTTAAGTCCCTGGTGGTTCACACAAACAGACTGACTCCATTTCATTAGAAACACACATTGATTCAGCAGCGTTTCATTCCGAGGCCCAGTTCCGGCCTGCTGTCACACTGAGGGCATTTCATCTCTGCGTTCAGTTAGAGGCTCAGTCTAAGTCAGAGTCTCAGTCAGAGGCTTAGTTTAGTCAGAGTCAGAGTCCCAGTCCCAGTCTCAGTTAGAGGCTCAGTCTCAGTCAGAGTCTCAGTCAGAGGCTTAGTTCAGTCAGAGTCAGAGTCTCAGTCTCAGTCAGAGGCTTAGTTTAGTCAGAGTCAGAGTCCCAGTCTCAGTTAGAGGCTCAGTCTCAGTCAGAGGCTCAGTTAGAGGCTTAGTTCAGTTAGAGGCTCAGTCTCAGTCAGAGGCTCAGTTAGAGGCTTAGTTCAGTCAGAGTCAGAGACTCAGTCTCAGTCAGAGGCTTAGTTTAGTCAGAGTCCCAGTCTCAGTCAGAGGTTTCAAGGCTCAGTCAGTGGCTCAGTCAGAGGCTCAGTCTCAGTCAGAGGCTCGGGCTCAGGTTCACAAGAGGCTGGTGACTGGACTCACCTTGCACTGGAAGTGGGAGCCCTCGAACTTCATGCACCCCGAGGTGAGGAACACTTCACCGTGCTCGTCCTCCTCGATGATGGCAAAGCACTGGCCATTCGTCCTGTAGCATGACAACACCGTGATCAAACACTCATGGAGAAGAACACACACATAACTATGGAGATGGCACACATTCACTATCAAACTCACTACCACACACACACACACACACACACACACACAACCACAGACACAGACACACAGACACACAGACACACAGACACGCAACCACAGACAGACAAAGCAAACAGTCTTATACAAACTCAGTCTCTCTCTCTCACACACACACTCAGTCACACAAACGCAATCTTACACACAGTCTCACACACACACAGACAGACAGACACACATGTCAGGATGAGAGGGCTACGGCGGTGGTGAGGTGCTCACATGCAGGTGTTGTTCTTGGCGTCCTCGGGGCAGTGCCCTGAGCAGTAGCAGCTGAGGAAGCGTTCTGCGTCCTCCGGGGCCACCGTGCTGTCCTCCCCCGAGCGCCCAGCGTCCGCCTTCATCCCGGTGCCGTGCAGCACGTGGTCTGGGTTCTGACCCGCTGGAGAGAGATGGACAGAAAGAGAGCGTTGGAGACACATGTAAACTAATCTGGCCCAAACTCAACATCAACAACACACACACACACACACACACACACACACACAGACACAGACGCACACAGAGAGACACACACAGACACACACAGACACACACGATTTGCGATTTTGCATGGTCAGGTTTGCTCACGCTCCACACTTAACATCATCATTTGTCACTACTACACAGGAAGTCTGGGGTATGGAGGGGGAGGGGTGACAAAGTGAACAAATTGCTTAAACTGGGTCAGACCTGGAGGCTCAGCTGATTATGATCTACCCTGGAGAGGGTCCTGCACAAACTCTACAGACTCTGTGTGTGTGTGTGTGTGTGTGTGTGTGTGTGTGTGTGTGTGTGTGTGTGTGTGTGTGTGTGTGTGTGTGTGTGTGTGTACACCCCCCTGGGTCTCCTTCCACAGCCCTGCTCTTTAACTCAGGTTGGTGATTCGGAGCAGACAGAGGTGAGGCTATGACCAAATGTCTACTTCTTCACTCCCTCCTTTCTCCTTCTGACCACCCCCCCCCCCCCCCCCCAAACACTCCAATCGTTTTCCTCGCTCTGGGTTCAGAGCAAAAAGCAGGGATAAAAGTGTGTTCTGTGCATGTGTGTGTGTGTGTGTTACAAAGACAGAAGGAGGGAGAGAGACAGAGACAGAGAGAGTCTGCAGGCACTTCCTCTCAAGCGTGACATGACTCTAGTCTTTCCAGTTGGGACTTGTCTGTAAAAAGCTAATCACCAACAAACCTGCCCTTTGAAAGCCTGTGTCTGCTCAGCACAGGGTGCTTTTATCAGCAGCGAGGCTCCATCACAGCATTCCTCCTCCAGCTCCCTTTATGGCCTGTTGTTCTCTGCCTCTTTCTCCCACTTCCCTTCTTTCTCTCGCTCTCTCACTCCCCTTCTTTCTCTCCTTCTCTCTCTCTCTCTCTTTCCCCTGGGCCATTCTGGCGATGGCATCGTGATCTGGAGTTCTGTGTTCCTGGTTTGATTCTATTTGGAAACGCTTATTAACTGCTGGGAAGAGATATGAAAGAGTCTCTGTGTGGACCTCTGCCTTGTTCTAATACACAGCCCAAAGTGGATTAGCGTGAACTCGGAGACAGGAGGAGCTCGACCACATGTTGCACATGGCGCAAGTACACTTCAGCCTTGAGGAAACTACTTCAGACGCTGATAACACTCCTATACTCTTAAAAAACAAAGCAATACAACTGTTAGAGTGCTTTCACATGGCCAGCGTTCTGAAATTCCTCTTTGATTGGTGTGACGAATATGTTGGATACATTTGGTTTGAAGTAAGCTCACATTTGCACCTCTGTATTATCAGAATCAGAATCAGAATAAGATTGTATTGGCCAAGTTAGTTTGCACATACAAGGAATATGTCTTGGTGCAGTGGCTCTCACTGTGCTTACACTATTAGTAAGCTTATATGGATAAAAGGTCTATGCAAAATGACAGATACCGTTTTTGTAAAATGCTCCACTTATCTCCGCCATTGGAAAAGCATTAGGCTACCACTTAATACCTATAGGCAGTCTGTGGTCCATTGGTCAACAGTGAGAGACGCAGAGGACGGTCCAGAGGTCAACCAGCGCTGAGGCGGCTGATACTGAACACCAGGAGGGGAGACAAAGCAAACGCAACTCATTTGTTGAGCAAACAGAACGGGGTGGGCAGGGGCTATCTTGCGGCAACACCCTGAGAAAACAGAGCCTAATGGCAGCAGTGCGATGGCGGCGGCGGCGGAGGGTGGCGGCCAGCGATATTAGCGGATGCCGTGGCGGGGGCGAGCTGTGAAGCGTGCCCTTTGAAGTGCCTGCTCTCTCTATCAGGGCCCAGGGAAAAGAGCAGAGAGATTACGCCACTCCACAGCCCCCTAATGAAGCCCGGCAACCGCGTCATGCTCTCCTGGGGAGGGCTGGGGGGGCAGACTTGCAGTCTCTCTCTCTCTCTTTCTCTCTCTCTCCCTCTTTATATCTCTCTCTCCGTCTTTCTTTTTATCTCTCGCTCATGCTGCGTTTCTGATCCTTTCTCCCCCCATCTCTGCATCTGCACAGCCCCCCCCCCCCCCCCCCCTCCCATCCATCCATCCTCCCCTTTCTCCCGCCCCCCCACACACACACTGGGTAAATCACTGTGTGTGACCTTCAAGACTCCAAAGCAACACGCTGACGAATATAGGGGGATTGTGGGAAACGTAACTTGGTTAAGAACGCAGAAGAAAGAGAACAGACAGAGCTTCTCTTCCCCCCTCTATCTTTTTTGTGACGTGACAGGCTAATAAAACACTTGGGTGGTGGCAAGGCCACGGGCCCAGAGCAAAAGGCTGACAATCACAGCGGCAAAGACACAAGCCCAGAGGCGGCATGGAAAGTTCCAGAACTGAAAGAAAGAAACCGAGAGAGAGTGCGGCAGAGAGAGGGAGTTGGATCGGGATCAAAAAGGCCAGGCCTCAAATAGAAAGCAGAGCGACTTGAATGTGGAGCTCCCTTTCCCTCTCTCTACCCCCTTCTAGCTCTCTTGCTGTGTTCCTTAACAGTCCCTTTGGGGGATACTCACACACACATACACACACACACACACACACACACACACACACACACACACACACACACACACACACACACACACACACACACACACTCACTCACACGGTTGGGGCTGTGAGGGTTCGTTGTGTGTGGGTGTGGGTGTGTGCGTGAGCGGGTGAGTGTGGGTGGGGGGGGGGGGGGGGGGGGGGGGGGTGTCAGTATGCTGTCAAGCTGTCAGATGTTGAGAGATTGAGTGTCTCCATCTAGGCCTACTTGTAAAACAGACGTTGGCTTTAAAAGAGCAGCATTGTCTGAGACTGAGGGGCCTGTCAGGGACTTGAACTAGCATGTGAACCCTCCTGCTCCCCAGGAGAGACCCCAGAGTGGAGAGAGCCCAGAGCGGACACACCGCGAGGACCCCCACAGCACTCTCCTTCTGTTCCCCTCCCCTTCCCTCCTCTTCCCTACCCTGTCCCTGTTCTTTCTCTCTCTCTCTCTTCCTGCCTTTTCACCTCTCCTTCCTCTCGTTCGCCCCTGGTCCCTCCTCCTTCCGCCCCAGTATGAAGTAGGGTCATGATTGGCTAAATGGCATTGACTGATGAGACTTAGAATACATAAGAGACAGCAAGCAGCAGCAGAGCTCCCACTCCTTCCTCCCCTCTCTTTTACCCCCTCTTTCTCTCTATCTCCCTCGCTCGCTCGCTCTCTCTGCCTCTCTCTCTCCCTCCCCCACGGTGAAGTTGTGCAGACACATGTGTGCTTAATTCAGCCACCAGGCCTGGAGGAGACTGAGGTCTGGCAGGGGCGGCTCTGTAATGAGCCTCTCTGCTTACAGAGAGAGAGAGAGAGAGATGGAGAGAGAAATGGAGAGAGAGAGAGAGAGAGAGAGCCAGCCAGCCAGCCACATGCCACTCGCTCCCTTAAAGGAGCAGCTCGCTCAGGCTGCTGAGTAGACACAAACATTAGAACACAAGGCTGAGCTCCATCTGTGAGTAAGTGGGACACACACTGAAGTGGGCCCTGTGGATGACATTGAGCGTGTGTGTGTGTGCGTGTGTGTGTGTGTGTGTGTGTGTGTGTGTGTGGAACTGGAATAGAAGAGTTCTGGGCAATTGAAGGTCCAATGCTGTGAAACCCAATCCACTTATCTCATTCAAAATATAATGCCAGTGCACTGTTTTCCACTCTGTGATCAGGGGGAACAAACGACACAAGCTAGACCAAAGCTGAAGAAGCCAGCGTTAAGCTCCACCAATCAGGAGCACATAACTGGCCGGCGTAACCCCAGGCAACAGAGTTGTAGGTAGTGGAGCAACAAAACAGGCCACTGAATGCTCCACACACATCCTTGCAGGCCTTGCCCTGCAGTCTCCTGTCAACAGAGCGAGGAAAAGGAATACCATGGACTTTAAGGGACTAGGCTCCGTCTCTGCCCACATGTCCAACACATGACAGGGTCTAAAAATAGCTGCCTCTTCCCGCCCCAGACAATGAGGGGATGGTGACTGCGGCGCCACTGAGCACAAGCGCGGCTGGCGGGGCCAAAGTGACCTTTCCCGCAGTATCGGCCGGCGGATGGGTTTCAGAGGGAGCAGCCTGCGAAGAGGAGAGGAGAGGAGAGGAGCAGCAGCCTGAAATTACACCTCGGCCACGCCGCTGATGACCTGGCAAAAAAAAAAAAAAAAAAGCAGCGGCTAGCGTGAAAGATAACCCATCATATCTTCGAGTCCTACCCAACAACAAGTAAAGTGCTGGGCTGGGCTGGGCTGGGCTTGAGATATGTATCCCCTCTCCGATCCCCTTTCTGCCGGGTCATCATAAGGCCCGACAGAGGACACTACAGCAGAGCACAGTCTCGCTGCTCCTGACATGGCTCGTGGTCTCACCGCTACTGAAACAGCTCGTGGTCGTGGACGAGGAGGAGAAGAGATGAGGAGGGTGACGAAGAGCGATGCTGCGGCTAAATCTAATCTCCGAGCGGGAGTACGTTTACAAGACCTCTCCTGTGTGGGACACTTTAATAGTGTGGCAATGCATCAATTGGTATCAGTTGTGTGGCAGCAAGCACTTGGAAGAGGAGGCTAGGGAAAAATAAACAAGAATTGGGAGGGCAATCTGGCTTTGTCCTTGAGAAGTCAGATCATCATCGATCCTTTCTGCTTTGACATTAAGTGTCACCACACCTCTGCTTTGTGCAACACACCAGCCAGTGGGGGGTAGATCATGTACATGTTAATATTGATCATCATCATCATCATCATCATCCTTCTCCTTCTCCTCCATGACAGCCATGTACCTCAGGCAAGAAGCACGAACATCTCTTCATCATAAAACACCAGCTCAGCCATCATACTCTTCTTGTGCTCTTATCAAAGCTCGCTGGTTGTCTGATACCCGTCCAAGTGTTTCTGCTCCATATCACCTTTCCAACTGTACAGTAGTGGAATTTCCAGTAATAACACTGAAGGGTTGGACGGGTCCGTCTCTTTCAGACACAAGCTTGTATGTAGCCATGTTTATCCTTCCTATTAATGTCAAAGTGTCTATGGTCATGTTAGGAATGAACTGAGTATGTGGAGCCATCAATAGACTGAGCCAACTCTTTTCAAATCATTTCCACAGCCTTGGCAGCTGAATGATCATTTAATCCACAAGTTCAAACACTCCAATGAAGACAAAGCCAAGCAGTGTAACATTTGGCGTAATCACAGAGAGCCAATGGGAATCACTGAGAGCCAATGGGAATCACAGAGAGCCAATGGGAATCACAGAGAGCCAATGGGAATCACAGAGAGCCAATGGGAATCACAGACAGCCAACGGGAATCACAGAGAGCCAATGGGAATCACAGAGAGACAACGGGAATCACAGAGAGCCAACGGGAATCACAGAGAGCCAATGGGAATCACAGAGAGACAATGGGAATCACAGAGAGCCAATGGGAAACACAGAGAGCCAATGGGAATCACAGAGAGCCAATGGGAATCACAGACAGCCAACGGGAATCACAGAGAGCCAATGGGAATCACAGAGAGACAACGGGAATCACAGAGAGCCAACGGGAATCACAGAGAGCCAACGGGAATCACAGAGCGCCAACGGGAATCACAGAGAGCCAACGGGAATCACAGAGAGCCAACGGGAATCACAGAGAGCCAATGGGAATCACAGAGAGCCAATGGGAATCACAGAGAGCCAATGGGAATCACAGAGAGCCAATGGGAATCACCGGGGTGGGTTTATGGCGGAGGGCTCTACAAACACTCTGTGTATTGTTGTGGAAGTTTTAACTCAGGCATGCTAAAGATGTGGATGAGCATGAGCATGAGCTTCACACCAGCGCCAGGCAGCAACAGCAGCTCATTACGGCTTCACACACACACACATGGAAAACAACAGGCTCACTCAGACCCATAAAACCAGCATGGGCATTACGAACGTGCAGTTCTAATTGGCTGTACAACACCTTCTGTGCCACAGACAGGCTGGGGAGGGTCAACCACCACAGAGGTGGCGCACTTAAACAAAGAGCAACCCCCTTCGCCATGACAACCCGCACAAGATCCCCTCCCATTTTTTCTACTTCCTACTTTCTGCCTCTAGCGTTCAGGCATTCAGGACGTGCCGAGCTCCACGGCCCCTCTTATCTTCCAAACATAAATCAAAACAAACCAATTAGAAGTGACCTTTCCAACACAGCTATGAACATCTGAGTATTTCCTGAGAACAATGGAGTGTTTGGAGTGTGAGTGGCCTGTGGCGGCTCTGACGGTGCTATACAGGAAGTGGTTAATGTGCAGAGGGGGAAGAGAGCGCGGCAACAATCACTTTAAGAGCTTCCTGTAGTGGGGGTCCCAGAGCGGGTCAGGGCTGCTGTGGCTGCTCCTGCTGCTGTGACTGAGGACTGAGGACTGAGGCCTTCCTTTGACACACAGATTCATCTGCAGCAAAGCGCTGAGACCTGGGGGGGACTTGGCGGTCAACGGCAGCAGGCTTAAACCATCCACCAGTGTGGAGCTCTGTGCCACTGTGTGACCCACTGTGTGCGTCAGAGTTCTTCATCTGGGATCATCCGTCATAGGACAGGACATAGGAAGGTTATGATAGTCTATAGTCTGCGTGTCATTTCACACTGCTACCACATTTAGCCTCCACAAGGGTAGAACATCCTAATATAGCAACCTCCTTTGCTGTTTTTTTTACTGACTTTTTATGAGTTTGACTGGCCTACACCTGGAAAACACGAGCTGGAATATTCTGAAGGCATATTGCTTTAAGCCTGTTAAAGCCACAAACAGTCAAACAGTGTTTTGCTCCATACATCATTGCATATTATGGTGGAGTGTTTGCCAACAGTAAGAGGAAGTCCTTCCTACCTCAATTGCTGCTAGTCCCAATTCTGTTCATATCTCATACCTAACTCTCACTGTATATATCTAATTTATTCACTTATTCCACTTTATGCACATACTCTGCACTTTTATTGCTATTTTGCACTTCTGGTAAGATGCGTAACTGCATTTCGTCTCAGTACTTGTACTCTGTGCAATGACAATAAAGTTGAATCTAATCTAATCTAAAAGTCTCCTATGTGGAAAAGAGAACAAATTGGACTACATTAACATTCTTACTGAACGCATTAAAAGGGCTTTCATACTCAAGGGTTCTAGAACACAGTATTGGTGGGTGTGTTATTTTGAAGCTTCCCATGCACACAGAGCGATCTCCCAACCCCAAGCTTTTATCAGGAACACTCCTGGCAGTCCGAACACCAGACTCTTTTGCCTTTTCAACGTGTGCCTGTTCCTCTCAAGGTCTGTTTATGGCCAGTACTCTGGCAGCGAAGCGGCCCTGTTTGGAGTTTATGACCCGTCAGGCTGACTCACTCCCCAGCCCGGGTTTGGTTAAGGATGAGTGGATCAGAGAGGAATGGAACAGCAGATAAGAACCTAGAGGATCTGTGGCCAAGGTGTCTCCATGTAGGTGAATGGGAAGGCATTGAAATGAACACAACACACAAAGGACATCATGTGCTTTTTTCCACTACACACCACCGCAAACCACATGGTTTGACTAACAAGACAGAACATCACTGGAGCAATTCTGGTGTCTGCCTCCACGGTGGTGGTGGAGTTGGTGCTCAGTCTCACAGTCGTCCCCATTGCCAACGTTATCTTCCAGGAGTCACATTAACACAAAAATCCCATGAATGTTTGGCCCATTAGCACTTTAAGCACCCTCCTGAATGCCATGAATCTCAATGGGGCCTGCATCAGCGGTTCATTTCCATTGATGGACTGCAACACAGCGGAGGGTGGAGATAGAGATCTTCCCAGAGAGATGATCACCACATGAGGGGAAACCAAACAAAGGGCAATCATCGGGACTCTTTTCAATGACAAAGTCTCACATGCATTCCCCTTCTTAGCCCAAGAGTTGAACCAATCAAAACAAGGATAGCAGAGATCAATTACTATGTAAGCCAATGGGCTGGTGGCCTAGGAGTCCTGATCAAGCTCATACTGTTCAAAAGCAAACCGACAAACCAGCAAAAAAAATCTTTGTCAACACCGATGTTGAGTCAACTGGTAGCATTCTATTAATCAAAACATATTCTCAACAATGCCTGATTGTTTGCGCTTATGATGAAATGTTATGAGGAAGAGTAGATTTTTAGCGTCTCCAAACAGTTTCATGATATTTTCCAACAATTTCAATAATAAGACACTCATTGTAATTAACCCCCCACCATTTCAGGAATTTGTTCTGCTGACCAGGAAAGCCACACACACACACACACACGCACACGCACACACAAACACACACACACACACACACACACACACACACACACAGAGACAGACACAGACACACCACACACTCTTACCTTGAGCCCTGAGCCCCGGCAGCATGCAGATCACGGTCCCGATCAAGTACACTAGAGTCCTGTGCATTTTGGCTCAAGTTGAGAGATGAGCCGAGCCTTCTGGGAAATGCAGTCTCGGCTGTGCTTGAGTACGTCTGTGATCTTGTTGTGTGGAGAAGGGGCCGTGGATAGGTAGATGGTAAGGGAGGGGAGGGTGGAGGGGGTTTTAGGGGTGATGAGGGCGTCAGAGGTCAGGCTCAGAGCTTCCTTCTCACAGGGTCCACTGGGCCAGTTAGCTGGGGAGAGAGAGATAGAGGGAGTAAGTGAGTGAGTGAGTGAGTGCAAGGGAGTGAGTGACAGAGGTTGAGAGAGGGAAGGAGGAAGAGAGTAAGTGAGTGAGGGAGGGAGTGCGAGGGAGTGAGTGACAGAGGTCGAGAGAGGGAAGGAGGGAGAGAGTGACGGAGAGAGAGGGAAGGAGGAAGAGAGTGAAGGAGAAAGAGATAGGGAAGGAGGGAGAGAGTGAGTGAGAGAGAGAGGGAAGGAGGGAGTGAGTTAGGGAGAGAGAGAGGGAAGGAGGGAGAGAGAGAGTGAGTGAGTGAATGAGGGCGAGAGAGGGAAGGAGGAAGATTTAGGAAGAGAGTGAGGAAGAGTTAGGAAGAGAGTGAGGGAGAGAGAGAGAGACGGAAGGAGGGAGAAAGTGAGTGAGAGTGAGTGAGTGAGTGAGGGCGAGAGAGGGAAGGAGGGAGAGAGTTAGGGAGAGAGTGAGTTAGGGAGAGAGAGAGGGAAGGAGGAAGAGAGTTAGGGAGAGAGTGAGGGAGAGAGAGAGAGGGAAGGAGGGAAAGAGAGAGGGAAGGAGGGAGAGAGCGAGTGAGAGTGAGGGAAGGAGGGAGAGATCAGACTTGGGAAAGATCTGTTTGATCAAACAGGTATACATATTATGTGATTACTGATAAAGGTATGAGTGAAAACATCACACAAAATGTCACCACACAGTGAGAAAGTCAAGTTCACTTTAGATATCTGTACTTGTTGCCATCATTTCAACAACGAAAGTCACACATTGGGAAATGGTATTAAAATATTAATTTTAAATCTTCATCCGCTCCATCTTTCACAAAAGACCATAACAGAAAACAAACTGCAGCCAAAGAAGAACTCTAAGAAAACCTGCTTTTTAATGTCCTGAAGTCAAACTACTCCCAATTTCTACTGTGGACCCTTTCATGCTATTTAGATGAGAACCAACCCTGCAGGAGTGAGCACTCGTGTCCCGTCTGTGCCAAATAGAATTAACTCAGAGGTTAACACTGAAAACCAATTCCTGATAAAGACCTCCGCCATTAATATCTTGAAGCCCAACCCTTTTTCCAGTTTGTGCCCACGGGCCCCGACTTTGCCACCCTGCGCCCAGTGGTGGGGTGGCAACACACACACTCCCTCGTCGCCACAGCCCATCTGGTCCTGTTGGCGGATGTGTGGGTAATGTCAGCGGAGTGTGTGGTCCCCTGGAATACAGGACCACATGAAGGCAACCGCCGGAACCCCAGAGGCCCTGCTCGTTTCTCACTTCTCCACACTCTCACAGCCGCCCAAACCCACACCCACACCACCCCCAACCCCCACACCACCCCCAACCCCCACACCCACACCACCCCCAAGCCCACACCCACACCACCCCCAAGCCAACACCCACACCACCCCCAAACCAACCCCCACACCACCCCCAAACCAACCCCCACACCACCCCCAAACCAACCCCCACACCACCCCCAAGCCCACACCCACACCACCCCCAAGCCCACACCCACACCACCCCCAAGCCCACACCCACACCACCCCCAAGCCCACACCCACAACACCCCCAAGCCCACACCCACACCACCACCAACCCCCACCCCCACACCACCCCCAAGCCCACACCCACACCACCCCCAAGCCCACACCCACACCACCCCCAAGCCCACACCCACAACACCCCCAAGCCCCACTGATGGGTGAATAACAGGCGAGTAAAACGGGGAGAAGCCGCCCTGGTGAGGGCCACTTCCTCCATCACTTCCTCCCCACCTCGTCGTCGTCTCCTCTTTCTCTCCTCTCTCTCTCCCTCCTCTCTCCTCTCTCTCTTTCCCCTCTCTCTCTCGGTTTCGTCCAAGCCGTGCATCTTTGCCCTCTTGTTTTTCCCGGGCTTGACCTGGCGACCCCTGTCAGCCTGGCGCTACCCTTGAATGGGTGAAACATGCCCAAATTATTTGTCGGAGGGGATGTTCCGCAATTACCCGAGCCGGCCCCAGCCCAGCGTTATTAACGAGATGTGTCTGCTCCCTTGTAGGGCTGTGCCTCCCGCTGCAATTAGCGGCCCTAAGTGGACCCCGTCGGGGGGGAGGGAGGGGGGGCCAAATTAGTGGCGGAGCGGGCCGCTCTCTTGTCACTTCTGATTTGCCCCAGGGGGACAAAGAGCCCCGACCTGTGGCCTACTTTTCACACATCCCTGACTGGCTAACCAGTGAACAAAGCGCCTCTCCTCAA
>NC_137910.1:10558910-10583910 GCF_963457725.1 Sprattus sprattus | reverse complement strand
CAGGAGTGGTCAGAGAACCTTTAAGAAATAATCCTCTCAGGGTGTAGAGTACTCCGTGGCTCCATCCATTTCCTTATGCTGTGAGGGGGGGTCTGGGGATGAAAGGGCTCTTTGTCTGATGGAATTGTGGCGCACCTGTATGGTCTACTCACCCTTAGACGCCCCCGCTCCCCCCATGGGAAGACACAGTGTAGCCTCTGAGTGGGGAGGAATAACTATACCAGAGGGTCCTCCACGCCACTGAGCCAACTCAATGCGTCTCCATTACCTGCTTGAGATGTCTGCTGGTGGCTACATTAACCCTGCTCTGTGTAAGTGGTCCCAGCCCACGCCTCTCTGGCCTTTCATCAACACTGAAGACGATAAGGGGTCTGCACTGCTTTGGCAGATGAGAGTTTTATTGCACCCAAGTTGGTCCAATGCATTTGTGTTTTAAAAAAAAAAAACACAAAAAACAGTCCAAGACAGAATTGGACTAAAGACAGATAGCAGTGTGAACTCTATAAAAGGCAGTTTCACCTTATCAGTAAAAAGACAATGGGTGGAACAAACGCAATCAACTTTCAAGACTACCTTTAGCATGAAACGGACTAAAAGTTTGTTTAAGAACTTACACCTCTTTCAAACAAGTTGTCCTTCCCACTCAGGCTTCATAGCGTTAAAGGGTGTCGCGTTTTCCCACTGGGAAGGTTCACAACAAGAGCCTCCGCAAGACGTGTGAAGAACATTCATTCATTGTTTACAAATGTTCCTCTAACACTAAAAACATATGGCTATTAGCATATGGCTAAACTAATGGGCTATTAAGGTCACCGTTTCCCTTTCTAATCATTTGCTGAGCTAACGGCAATCAAAATAGTCCATTGTTATGCGTAGCCTCCGCTACGACAGCACACTACCAGAGACCTTATAAGGGAGGAGCTCATTCACTGAAAGGAAAATGGAATGGGGGAAATCCATTAACAGTTAATGCTAAACATGGCGGATTTGTAACTGGAATTCCCACCCTGTATTATTAATATAACGATCACATTGTTGGAAACAGCATAACTGACGTTTGGTCTCCTCTGCATTTTCTGTTTATATCCATTGTTGCCATAGTAATGGGCATGCTCAAAATTTAGTACATGTGCAGTGAGCAAGTCAACACCAGGAAGAAAGCCTTTTTACCTTTAATTGAGCAGTTGAGGAAACAAAGTTTACACCGCTTATCTCAGATTAAAAGGCAGATATACGGGATGCACTTTTGTTGTCCGTTTAGGTGCTGTCTGTTTGACCATTCTATGTGGAGTTATGGATCTCTCTCCATTCATTGAGATAAGAGACTGATCTCTCCCCATTCATTGAGATGGGAGACAGAACTTTCCCCATTCATTGAGATAGGAGACTGATCTTGTTTGCCAGAAATAGCTGTCGAGAGGTGTTTTGCTAAGATGGACCTTGACACTACCCCTGAAGAAATTTTAAAGGGTTCGCAGAGTGACTAGGCTATCATGTCTGTTGCAGCCTAAGAAGCTAACGTTAGCTGCTTTCTGTAACATTACCTGTTGTACTTGTTACATATGATATACATACAATGTACAGCAGTATATTGCAATAAACTAATTTACTACTTAAGTTCATTTTTGTAAATGTAAGTAAACTTTAAGTCCATGTTCGTGTTGAGCAGCATGCATCAGCATTGACAAGATGGGATCATCATCATGAATTAAATTATTCATGTTTGCAACGCTAACGTAACCAGCACATTGTTGCATCTGACTGCAGACAGCGTAGTGTCTGTTCCACTTGATTCTGCTACTAGTTAAATGGTGGATTGGTTTAACTTGAGCACTGACTATTAAAGTATTTATCCTACTCATAACGCTAATGTTCCTCTCGTAGAAGAGCTGTGCAGATTAATTAGTGAATGAGAGGTGGTCTATCATTTTGAAAATGAAATGACTCGTAACGTCTTCTGCAGCGCCTCAGTTTATACTTAAGTTAAATTAGCAGCATACTCTGTTCACAAAACGCAGTGACAAGAAGGGGTACAGGACTGCCATCACGAAAGTCAGAGCACAGCGCAGCACTCGTCCTCATCAAGCCTCTCACTCGCGCACATTCAGGACCTGTGTGCTGAACGAACAGTGTGGTCTGTAGTTTGTCTCTCTTCTCCGCCTCTGCCTCTCTCTCTCTCTCTCTCTCGCTCTCTCTCTGCCTTGGCTGGGATCCCTGCACCCCTCCTCTGCCTCCCCCCCCCCCCTCCAGGGGCCCCTCCTTGCAGGCAGGGTTCTCCGTGCTGCAGGCTGCCTTCCTCTGGTGTCGGCGCCCTGCCCGACATGCCTTTCAAGGCCTGCTAGACTGCAGGGCAGACTTTCTGGCTCCACTGCCATTGTTTGCTTGGCTGCTTTGCGCCTCATCCCGGGAGTGGATTAGCATAAGAATACTGAGGCACACTGTGCCCCCCCCCATCTGCAATACCCCCGTCCTGCCCCCCCCCTCACCCTACCCCTTCCTCTCTTATCCTCGGCCTTCCTCTTATCCTCCGAACTCTTCCATCTCTCCCTGAGCCAAAATCAATCAGTGTCAGGATTCGTTCTGTTCCTTGCGGACAGCCAAGCCGAGCCTTCAAGACAGAGGCAGGGGAGTATGTGTCTGGGGGTGGGGGTGGAGGTAGTGGTGGGGTGGATGGAGCCAGCACGCCGGGTGAGGAACAAAAGTTAATTTGTGGAACACTTGGGTGCAACGTGAGCTCCTCAAGCCAGGAAAAATAGAATTGAAAAACAGCAACAGCCAACTAAGACATAAAGGTTGGCACCATGGTGTGAATCTTTAAAACGGCAAATTAGACCGGTACCACGCGAAGAAGTAAAACAAAAACAACAACAAAAAAACAGGCAGAGATGACTAAAGCAAAGAAACAGCGTCTCTTTGGCTACTGCTTTACAGCATGGATAAATTGGATAAATTCATCACAACAACAAACTCTAAACACCAGGCACCATATCAGCTGCTTAAATACCACCACTGGGCTTCAGCAGGACTCTGTTCTGAGACAACACCATGGCCCTGCAGTGGTGTAGGGACTGACACACTGTATATAGTCTCTCCACAATCCTCTGGTATTAGCTTGATCTTGATATCAGCCGAGGCCACGCGCTGTGCTTTTGGGTGTGTTTCGCTTGCTGGAGCCAATGATCACTTTGGAGTCGCGCTCCCGGATCCAGCAATTAAACTTCAAATGCAGGCCTGCTCTGCCGTCTGGGGCGCACCAACGACTATACAAACAACTAAATGTGTCGGCTTTTATCTCGGATGACGTAATATGCTTGCATCTACAATCTACAGAGGAAGAAATTGCAGTCGTATAAATCAGAACATTTGATTTCTCTCCATTACAACACACACTATGTTAGAAATAAGCTTGCTTTACATTGGTTCACAAACTGCTCTGATTAAGTGTGCCGGTCAGACTGTGTGCTCCACATATACTGTAATCTGATGAGGGAGATTTTCCACACTGGCTCTCTGAGCAGGCTGAGAGCGGACCTTGAAGGAAACGGTGACGGAGAGAGAAGCAGGAGCACAGGGGAAAGACAGAGGAGCCTGTGTGTGGCCCTGTCTGAGACCAGCCTGTGTGAGACCAGCCTGTGTGTGGCCCTGTCTGAGACCAGTCTGTGTGAGACCAGCCTGTGTGAGACCAGCCTCTGTGAGACCAGCCTGTGTGAGACCAGCCTGTGTGAGACCAGTCTGTGTGTGGCCCTGTATGAGACCAGCCTGTGTGAGACCAGCCTGTGTGTGGCCCTGTCTGAGACCAGCCTGTGTGAGACCAGTCTGTGTGAGACCAGCCTGTGTGAGACCAGTCTGTGTGAGACCAGCCTGTGTGTGGCCCTGTCTGAGACCAGCCTGTGTGAGACCAGCCTGTGTGAGACCAGCCTGTGTGAGACCAGCCTCTGTGAGACCAGCCTGTGTGGGACCAGCCTGTGTGAGACCAGCCTGTGTGAGACCAGCCTCTGTGAGAACAGCCTGTGTGGGACCAGCCTGTGTGAGGGCCTGTGAGACCGAGCCTGAGACAAGCCTGTCTAGGATCACCCCCCTCTCTTTCATGTATGTATGTATAAACACATCCTCAAAGCAGGCATTTAGGCTTTAACCTAAGCAAATCATTGTTTTTATTTTATTTTATTCATGAAGTCACAAGTTCCGACCACTTCCCATTCCTATTTGTCAGTGCGGGGGTTTTCATCCAATCACGTTTCATTCTCCGCACAGCTCCAGTCTGAGCTCCGCCAGACCCATCATGGGGATTGGCTAATCAAATTTACATTTCTACGAGGAGGGCTTAATCTACTGGAAACATCAGTGACTCTACGGGTTAGTTTGATAGCCTATAACGTGACGGTTAATGACAGAAACCCTAGGAATAGTATAGGGTTATTTACCTCCCTGGGGCAGTTAAGAAGGGTAAGTATAGGCTTATTCACTTCACAGAAGTAGTAATATTCACACAAACCACATTCTGCTTGGATAAATGTTGACAAATAAACAATATGCAGAATTCATCTTTTCTCATAGTGCACTTGCTTTGATACTAATTGTGTGTGATTGTAGCCTAGGTTGTGCAAGAAACATGGGTTCACAACGCTCTAGCTAGTAACAGTAAACAATGCATGCGTGTTTTGAAAAGTGTATGTTTATAAGATACACCTAAGTTTCATTCTTCAGTCTTTAGTCTAGTTCTATAGTTTCAGGTGTTCAAGCAGGCCATTTCATATGTCAACTTAGGGGTACATTAGGCTACTTGGGTTTCTAACATGTTACTGAAAACATGCGGCAGTAAGTTTCAAATTAGTTCAGTAAAATTAATAATTTCTGGACACCAGGCTGGTAAGAAAAAAATCCTTGCGGGAACACAGACGCACACATGCAGTCAAGCATATTCTCACCCCCTCTCCTTCCGACACAGGCGTGCACACACACACACACGTATACACCGTAATACCACAAATATGCCAACCACTAGCAGGTTCACCCACAGTAAACATGCCTGATATACTCAGAGGCACAGAAGCTCCTTTGGACTAGAACCCAACAGGAACATTTAATAATGACCGATTACAGAGAGATCTCCATTTGAGACCAGTGCCAGTGTAAGTGAAATTCAGTCTAACTCAGTTTCATGTTGGCATAACTTTCAGTACCTAACTGAGAAGTCAGCTCATAGTGGGTGACTGGGAGCCAAGAAATTTCTTTCCAGAATGTTGCAATCTTGCAAATAAAATTCAAGGATTTCCTGCAATTTTTACGTTTTACCACAATATTGCCATGTCATGGGATTTCTGCATTATTTATTTAAGTTTTAAAATCACTGCATTTTAAACTGCACTGTTTGAGAATTCCCACATAAAATTCAGTTTTTCCCACAACAAATTACAAGAGATCCTTGCAAGATTAGGGTTGGACTGATCTTGCACACAAGATAAGGGAGGAAAGTCCAGAGCCCAAGTTTGGAGCCAGACTTGTATCGATCCAATGCGTTCTATCTACAGTACATTCTTCCACATAGAGATATCTATAAGTTGAAGTTATGTGTTACTGGTACGACACAAAGCAATAAATCCCAATACTGTAGTTTGCAGATAACTGCGTGGGTTTCGTTTGCATATACTAATCCATCAACCCTCTGAGGCGTCCACCTCATAAGGAATTCCCGGTAATGTATCAATATCTCCTGACCACATCCCAATCTCTATGACTCTACAAGTAGCAGCTGCAACTGTAGTATTTAACAGCGTGCTCGAGTTTTGCCAGTTCTGCGCCTTCTCACCTGATTGGTTGATCCATGTTCCTGAGGCATGATGGGTAGTTCTCAGTTGGCCGTGGGAGGTCCTGCTGAGATGTAGATGGTCCGATGATGACTGACCCGTCACGCTCAGCAAGGTCACGCTCAGCAAGGTCACGCTCAGCAAGGCACCATGGGCACTTCAGCATACGGGGTGAGAAGGGAGTCTGAAACGGTTAACAGGAGCATTTCAGTGTGGTCAGGGGGACATATGATATAATAACTGAGCTTAAATGTGAATTAATATAAAGGCAAAATGTGATTTCCTTTTATTATTAGTTCAAAAGAAAAACATTTTAGTATTATTGCACTTTGCCCTTATATCACATCACTTCAAAAGTCAAGTACTGGTATCTGTTCACTTCATTGACAATGTCCTACAAGCAATTCTGACCTACTAAGAGACTAAACGGAAAAACTCTTTCAGATCCACTTTATTCAAAACATACAGTCAACAAGTTATCATATTGTATAGGCCATGTTTTGACATAGTACACCTTATCACAATGAAATATTGTTTTCTAATCACGATATAATGTTTAAGTTGGAATTGGAAGCATTGGTATAATGTATGGTGTTCACAGAGAAAAAGAGAAAAAGCCACACTCTTTACAAGGTGCAGTGGCTAAGCATTACATGCTGATTGTGTTTGATTTGACTGAGCCGAAACCGGTAGCACTTCAGGTACACTGCTGCAGGAGAGCGGGGAGGACAGAAGTAAACCGGTAGCACTTCAGGTACACTGCTGCAGGACAGCGGGGCGGACAGAAGTAATCATTTCTCACTGTGCTCCACTACTCTGGGACACGAGTGCATTATGGATCGGGCATATGCCCCGGTGACCTGCAGCTCCTCAAAGAGAGGTATTAGATGGCCACAGGCTCCGCAGGCTCCGACGGCCAGACAGACTGTCACCATGACGGGGAGCGAAAGGAACCGAGAATCCAGAGAGAGGTGAGGGTGAGAGAGAGAGAGAGCGAGAGCAAGAGGGAGAGGGAGAGAGAGAGGGAGAGGGAGAGAGAGAGGGAGAGAGAGGGAGATGGAGAGAGGAATCCAGAGTGAGGTGAGGGTGAGAAAGAGAGAGATAGAGAGATAGAAAGAGAGATGGGGGGGATGGAGAGAGGGGAGATGAAGAGATGGGGGGATGAGAGAGAGAAAGAGAGAGAGAGAGGGAGGGAGGGAGAGGGAGAGAAATGGAAGGAATGAGACAGACAGAGAAAGCAGGAGAGGGAAGTAATAGAGAGGGGAGAGGGGAGTAATTCATGCCGTTCAGGGTAACAGCATCCACTAGGAATAAAAAGAGCTGAGGTGGTTGTATGACCCTGTTGCGAAAGACAGCCATTTGGCTTGGAAGGTGTCTGAGGCCAAAAGGTCACATTTGCATCCACGCGATGAGGTGTTTGAAAAGACAAAAGGGTCAGCCAGACACCTGAGAGGATTCAATCAAAGTGAAACAAGCTACACAACACATCCATCACTTCAGGGAGGGTGCAGCGGAACAAGCTACACAACACATCCATCACTTCAGGGAGGGTGCAGCTAATGCAAGCTTTCAGTCTGCCAACACAGAGGAGACAAAACACCCAGAGGGGTCGCTTTTCTCAGACACAGATTAAGACACAGTCCCAGTCTAAATAGCATTTCTTACTGGGGATACTCCAATATTAAACACAGGGCTCATCTTGATCCGCAACTAAGACCATGTTATAAACAGTTTGCCACCCTTTTTCCACGATCCCCTCAGCTCTGCCAGACAGCGCTCAGGCTGTCAGACCCACAGGCAACCAGGGATGCTCCCACCCTGCATGGGCCTCTGCAGTAAAGCCTCTTGCACGACCCCATTAATGTATCAGGCAAAAACAACACACAATAAATAGAGAACAAATGTTCCTTCCCACTCAGTCACGTGTGTTTGTATTCCCACTTGACTATATTTAGTGGGACGCTCCAGAGCGCTCCCATCTTAGGGAACCATCTTACGTTGAGGACTGTAACATCATCTAGATATCTAGCTATTACGCAAATGGAACATTGGGTTCTAGTTATTAGTTCCCTAATAGATTAACGGTTCGACTTTACCGTTTGGCTTCCATTCCCACACAACACACGAAACAGTAGAATAGCGACACATAAATGGCTTTCAGGGTGAGTGGGATATAAGTGGAAGAGCATGACTTGGCTCCAGCCTAGATCCCTCTCACAACTGGTCCACCACCAGAGACACGAACCAGAAGCTCTTCATTCTTACTAAAGCAGTCAGTGTTATGGAGACTGGGTAAGAAACCTAATAAAATAAGTTACTATTAGGTCCACCGTCTTCCTTATTTGAAGCCTAATCAGGTGTCCTTTAGAAGGCAGTATTTATTACCTTTGACCTCGCCGTCACAGATTTCCTCTTCAGGTGTTCGGAGAACAAGGTGTTTAAATCACCTCGGTGATACAATCTCTTGTTGAATCACATCAGAGATGATACTGGTTCTTTATTAGCAACAGTGTTGACTTGGGTAAGGCTTAGTATCGGAGGCCTTACACACTTACCCAAAACAACAGCAGAATAAAGTGGCAGGTATGCTCAACGGATGGGTCATTGGACACGACAACAGTGAGATCACATTGCTCAAAGGCACATGGCACATATTGACAGGGGATGGGAGAGTGCTGATTTATCAATTCTCCTGTCAGATGAAGTATTTGACAAGACAAGGGATTTGCCCATATCAGAGAACCTCAGGCAAGAAGTTATTTTCTGTAGCCACTACTTGACCACCACTGCCACATTATATCCAATTATTCATTGGCAGGCATGAACAAAGAACTTATCCCACATTACTAAATCCTAGACACTAGAGAGAGAGGAACACAGTGGTGCGTCACCTTTATAAACACTGGTAAAGGCTACGCTGTGATGTCAAATCCACTACAATGCTGTTATGGAAAACAGACCACTTGGTGTGGAAAGCCTTTATTCAGTGCAAACTCAGGATATAGCCCAGGCCTACTACTCATCTTTATTCAGTGCAAACTCAGTATATAGCCCAGGCCTACTAGTTTACATGCTGCACCCAGCACTGAGAAAGAATGCCTACTCACAATGTATCAGAATTCTACAATAAAGATGGATGGCTAGATTTCTAAAGGAGAGATGCGGCCATTGAGACAGATGTTTCACATTCATAACATGAACATAACAGCCATTATAACAATGGTGTCACTGCGAACATGCATACGCCACTGTGCTGCTGGTGAATGTACAGCCAGTGCATGCTTACATATAGGCGCCAATGTGGCAGCAAACCCCATGAGCTATTTTTACCTCCCAGGAGCAGAACTGCTGTGGCCGTGGGAGCACTGCTGTGCAAAGCTGAACGAGGGGAATTGACATCTGACACAGCGCCCATCGAGTCCAGGGCGGATGGGACACACATTTAGATGGAAAACAAAAAAGTTGACAAAAAAAGGCCGGAGCTCATAAAGCACTGGATAAAAAAAGTGGGGGGCTTGGGGAAGGGAGGCAAGATAACCCCTTGGTTAATCAAAATCAACACAAGGAAACTGAGGGAGAAGAAATAATGTTTGGAGTAAGCAACAAAAGTGTGCCTGAATGTGTGTTCAAGGCCTAACAGGAAATGACGGTTGAATGCGAGTAGATTCCATCGCATGAGTTTGTGCCACGGCTTTCAGGAAGGACCAACAGAGGCTGTTTAAGGTCTCTAAGGACGTGCACTTTAGTCCCGTATGAAAATAAACACATCTCTCTTTCAGACACAACCTGCATCACCTGCATAACCTGCATCAATCCCGGTGGTGCACCCATTACTACAGCCTGTACTGTATGGAGGGCTGAAACGATTACTCGAGTAACTCGATTACAAAAAATACTCCAGGCAAATTATTTGCCTCGAGGCTTCGTTTAATTCATATTATTTACGATGGTGCGATGGCGGAGAACCAAAAGACCAGCCGTAAAATCCCTTTCCGCATGGTAACTGTATGAGAGACACTCTGTTGATAGTGACGTTGCCTAGCAACGCTATGCTCTAGGACAAGTTTAGTACGTTGCAAATTCAGTGGCAAAGTAGTGGTTCCTATGTTGTTCCTATTACGTTTCGAGTGCTCATCATTGTTCGACATGTATGTGAGGCATTGTGTGCGTACCTAATGAAAGTAAGGGTTTTCATAAAGTTACTACTGTGATAATCGTGTATTTGAGCTTCATGCGAGTACACATTGCTATTAAGTGCGATTAGCATGCTAAGCAGAGATTTAGTTATGATTCTTATGTTGAGTCAACGTTATAAGGATGGGTTCATCCTGTTCAGATTTCGACTGGATGGGATATGAATGAGATCCATGCTGCCTAGTGTAATGTACACTTTTATATGTATTTAGTTATATTCGTTGTGTAATTGTTATTGTGAAGCAATAACTCCTGTTAATGTGATTCAGTGCAGTGCTGATAAGTCCGTATTCTCATTGCAGACAACACATACTGTATGTACGATCACAGGCATCGTCATGTAATGGAAATTGATGAATGCACATTAAAGGGAGATAAAGAATACTGCTTTGGTGATCGTGGGTGTTTTAACAGACTAGAACCAGCAAATACATTCACAGGTCACTCTTCAATGTAACGTAAAAGTTGACGCTAGAGGATATATGATTGCTAACTAATATGGACACTAGCGTTTGTTAGAACGTACATTATTTGTGATTATTTTTAGCCTATGTTATGAGTTTATAGTGATGACTAGGCATCGTGTTAAGTAGCAAGTAAGCAAACAATTCTCCAAGATCTCATGTCATGCACTCTTCATTTCTCCCTATCGCAAGTGTGGTCACACACACACAGCTGTTGTGCTTTCAACCTCGTTGTGGGACACACTATTAGTATTGTTGTTTAAAAACGCAAAAGTACTTTTTATCCGATTACTCTATTAATCGATGGAATACTCGATGGAATACTCGATTCTAAAAATACTCGATAATTGCAGCCCTAACTGTATGCATCCCTGTCAAGTCTTTGCAAGTCGTTACTCCTTTTTTCTTAACTTTTCATTAGTTTATTAATATAACATCAGATATTAAAATTGCATGTCGTCTGAGGGAAGGTCGTTTGAGGCAGAGTAATGGTTAGCTCACAAAAACAAAATATGAGACCATTTAAGCAGCGGCCAGAGCCAGTGAGAGGCCTTTGGAGTACTGGTACTTAAAGAACTCCAACTCAACAGGACTGAAGTAAGCCAGAGACGTTATAAGGGGGGAGAAAATGAATGAAACATTAAACATGGCGGATATTTGTAAGTCCTGCCCTATATTATAAAGAGCCAGTCACATTGTTGGAAACGGCACATCTTACGTTTCGCCTCCACTGCACGTTATGTTTTTTCCACTGTTGCCATACTAATAGCCATGCCACGTAACTTGGTGCATGCATAGTGAGCAAGTCAACACAAAGAATAAAGTCTTTTTAGCCGTATTTTAGCAGCTGCGGAAACACTGTTCACAACGTTATGGATCCCCCCCGCATTTGGATAGGAGCCCGATGCCCGAAATAGCTGCCCAGGAGAGTTCCCAAGATGGCTGCCGAGTGGCGGGATGTGCCTGTAAAGACTTTGATTGAGCCCAACGCTGACGTACCTTTAATTACACACACAGATCTACCTCCAGTTGTACACATCATTTACAGTCAGAGAACTGTCTGCTACCCTAAATACTGAAACAGCATCTGGACAAACTGGGGGCTTTGAGACGTCTCTGGGGGGCTCTGCAGCTGGCCTTAAAATAGAAATGCATGGGAAGAGTTTGGCGTGCCGTTTGTAAGCAATCTGTCTGCAATCAGTTCTATAGCGCTAAAACCGGTGAGTCATGACCAGACAAAGTTTTGAAGAATTTCTGGTATTTTCATTGGGTGCATGATTTAACTGTTTACTATGTTGGCAAACATGATCAAACATGCACCACCACCAAGAGCCACCGAACCAGGCCCATCTTCTGACCACAGATAAATAACCACGCCTATCTATAAGGAGAGTAAAACCACACCAAAACAATACTGGCCACTGCAGCAGAAACAAAGATGTTAGTCAGAGCGTTATCTTCCGCAGCCCTTACAAACCTTCCACTACAAAACAACAGCACAAACAAGACATGTTTGATGTAAAAGTGTAGCCAACATCTGAAATCTTCCTGTAGTTTGACATGAAGAGAGTCACATACTGCGAGGCGGCCTCAGGAAGGAGTTGCACTCTGTTGTTTTTTCAGGTGTCAAATGTTCCAGTTCTTCAGGAATGTTATCACTTTAGGAGCCACCTTCAGCAGAGATACTACTACTGAAAAAACAAACAGGCAGCCGCGTCACACGATCCTCCCCAACACACTTAAAAAAAAAAAAAAAAACAATGATGAAATCTACCTGCACTCTCTCATAGCCCCAAACCCACTCTTCCTGCAGTCCCTCATAGACCCAAACCCACACCCTCCAATGAGGACAAAAATCATTCACTTCCCCAATGTCTGGGTCCCTCCGTCTGCAATAGCCCTTCGGCTGCCATTGTAAATTATTCACCGGGAGAGGTGAGTGTATTTAAAGCAGAATCAATACCATTAAAGAACAGAGCTTTCTTGATAAAGCCTCTTTGCCCCAGGGCTGGCCCGCTGCAGTACCACTCTCCCATTACCCCCCTGCCCCGGCCAATCTGATACCAGACTTATGAGGCTGTTTGGAGTTCAAATGGACGACAACAACACACACCAGATCACTCTCACTTACAACCCCCCCCCCCCCCCCTTTCTCTCTCTCTGGTGCTCTTTTTCTTACTTCTTTTCTCTCTCTCCCTCCTCTCTCTCCCCAATGCCTACCTTGACACAGCCCCCGTGTAAATTCTCATGATTACAGGTTACATTTCCACTGGAGTATTTCTCTGTTTTATGTGCTCCAGAGGGGCTGGGGGTCTAGGTGGATGTATGAGGAGGGGAGGGGATGTTTTCCTCTCCTTCTCCGCCATCCTGTCTCCAGGCCATGGGGGGGTGGGGTGGGGTGGGGGGGCGTGTGGGCTTGGGGCCTGACTTATGGAAGGCCTGACTGAGGCACGCACTGGGATGTGAAATCCGATCCGCACAGCCCCTCTCCCGCTCTCTTTCCCTCTCCCTCTACAACCACCTTCCTCCCCACTGTCACCTCGCCAGAGTGAACTGGAGGCTCTAAAAGCAATCTGATCCCGCTGCTTGCCCCCTTCCCCCAATGCCTCTCTGTGGCTGAGATTGAAACACATACTCAGACACACACACACAGACAGCTACGGGGCAACTCAAGCAGACCGGAGAGAGACAGACACCTTCCCACAACCACACCGATCAGTCATTTAAAAAGAAAACAGCTCAAATTATTTCATCAGTGTTTTTAATGCATGTGGTCAACATGTGGTTGCAGTATACGGAAAACTGGAGGTGTGTCCTGTCAGGAAGACCATGTCTTGTATATGGCTCATTCAGTGTTGTTACCAAACTGACAATCGTGGCAACAATCAATGAGGAGTTAAATGTGAGCTGGGAATCATTGTACAGCTTCATTTGGAGCAAGAAAATGGCCATGTCTTCTGGCACAGTCTCCAGGCTGAGTAATGATAATCTGTGAGAATCCACTGACACACTCAACCCTCAAGTCATCTGCCTGGCAATACTCACAGGTAGCCAGCCACCTTCTCCATTGGATATTAACATATCAACTCGCAGACCACATTCGTCCCTCCAGCCATCACACTGAAATACATACCAAACCCCTATACCCCATCCACGGAGCCACCTTTAATTGGAAACTACAGGTATAATATAACCCCAGTAACTTTCAAAAGAGGAAAATAAAGACTACCAGGCAATTCCAATCATGACTCTACCACTGAGCCTTTTCCCAGGAGAAAAGGAGCTCTGATCACCCTGTCTTTAATCACAAAAGGGCTGGCCTATCAGTGCAATCAGTGCGCATAACGAGCAGTCGCAGCTCTGACACTCTGCTTATTTGGATTTCTCTCACACACATCTAACCTACCTCTTCCACATTCCAATCGCCTGTGATGATCCCACACAGTCTAAGTTTGCATATTTTGTCTCTCTGTGCCTTCGACACAGTAATGCAGTGCCTTGAGTAAGCTGAGGAATGCACAGCTGTTCAGCATATGTATAATGCAACCCTTTAGCATTATATTTTCCCCAACAAGATAACTTCCCAGTCTTTTCCCAGAGCATGCCTTCCCTCTCAACCCAGTCTCTCCTCCCCTCCTTCAACCAGACAGTTTCACAGGCTCTGTAAACATCTGTTTTTTGACCTCCCCATGTTCCAGACCCGAAAAATGCCCGCAGCATGGAAGGTGGATGAAGAAAGAGAGGGAGAAAGACTGAAGGAACTAAGAACGATTAGTAGTGAACCACCAAGACTCCTTTAGCCATTCACAACGCTGCATACATCAATTTCAAACTACACTCTATGGCAAATTAAAGACCGAATTAGATGGTTCTATTTTCATTGGAAGCATGTAGTCTAAAAACTGTAGTTCGAAACATCTTACGCACATCTTAAGGTAAATGTCACGTGTGTTCATCCGTGGCGCTGGTAATCTGGGGACAACTAAACCACAAACATCTCTCACTTAACACAACGTTTAAGATCAAATAACTGTATAGAAAAACATGGTAAATGGTAGAAGACTTGACAATTGCAGGCAAAAAGTTTAGTTAACGCCATGCATTGGTCTCGTTCATCATCCTCAAACAGCTTAAATACAAACTGGAAAAATCATAATAGAGTATGCTTCATTCATCTCACAATAGTTAAACAAAAACGTGTATCTCATTGAATCGCTTTAATTTCAGCATCGTTGACTATGGTCAATGTTCGCGATTCGAAACAACGCTAGCTGCTAGCTCTATTCGTTACAAATTATTTTCATATTGGCAAGGAATACATTAAGTTACTAAGCCGGCGCAATTAAGTAATAACTATTATGAAGGGCGCACATGTAAATCAAAATGTAAACATGACACCTATGAATTCACACATTAATAAGAAAGCAGACGTTATAACACTGTCCTCGATGATCTACAAACTTAAATGAAAGCAAATAGTTTGGGACATTAGCTGCCTAGCGATAGCTTTTGCTAAAATCTTTGATGTAGCCACCAGCACAGCACTGTGAGGCTGGCTACAAAAGTACCAATCCATCAACACTGAGACCTGAGCACTGGAAGTTTTGCTCGCTAACCCATGCTACAATAAAAAGCTACTTAGCTGACTACATTGCAAACTATTGACAAATAATGTTTTTACCCTTAAAGTAAGATACTGTACCTATATCTGCTAAGGTTAAAACAGCCGAAAATATTTGATACGTTTGGGACGCATATTATGCTTACCCAACAAAAACAAAACCTCCAAATCATCCAGGTTTATTCGTAGGCTAACTATGCTAGCTAACTTACTAGCAAGAACTTTTTCAGATGAAAACACCTACGGCAGCAGGCTAGTCAGCGCAACAAACTTTTGCCCCGATGGCACAGCATTTACGTTAGCTCGATTAGCTTGGAAGCTATCCTTGCTAGCTAACAAGCCAGATAAGGTAGGTGAACACTTTTACTTACTTACCAATATCTCATCGGTGGATAAACATACAAATCCCCAAACAGTCTGTAGAGAATGCCGACAGACGTGGCTGATAACTGCCTTTAACAAATCACCCAGTTTGGAAATGCGTTCACTGTTTTTGATGCGCTTCTGTCGTAAATTGACTGCTTCGCACAGTCTCCGTTCTGTGAGCCAGCCTCCCAATCACTGCAAATGTCCAAGTGAGACGAATGCAGGCGCTGTTGGAGCACTACTATGGACTCAAGCCACCAGTAACACCCCCTAGCGACGGCCAGGGCCAAACAATCCGAGAAGACTCTAGCTGCGACGACTTGAACAATTCCTGTTCGAGTTGAGATTTTTTGAGTGCATTGTGAAGTAGTTTAGTATTAGGCCGTCAAATCGTAGTCTGAATTAGATTTTTTTTTACTTAAGCTTCAACCTTTCAAATCGGCAGAGTGCACAACGTTTTTTTTTTAAGGATCTAATGTACAACCTTGCCTCAGTTTCCTAAATAACTGTATTACTATGTTGAACACATGTAGTTTGAAACAAAAAACTCATGGCCAAACAGATGTGAAATAGCCTAAGCTTTTAATGACATGCTTCAACCAGCCCTCCAACCGTCAAAAAGGTACAGCAGCTTTTCCAGTGAACACAATTTCATTGTAGAAGTATTTGTAAGCAATATATTTGTATTCTTGTGATCACTAGGATATAGTCATGCATATATTTAAAAACATGTATATGTTTAAAGATGTCTTCAACCTTTTCCGTTCCTTTTGTTTAAAATAGGATGTAGGCCTACATGATTTCATCCTTTTCCCCAGACATACATAGAACTGCTGTAATAGGTTAAAACACTATATAATACTACTTCTTCTACTTCTTGGTACATCTCTCCTTGACCAAGTTACTGCTTCCCAGTGCTTAGCACCCGGAGGCAACGGCCATCAAAACATCGACAAAGCTATCATTTCATTTCCACCCATTCATGTAATTTAAGGAGACATTCTTTGATATCAGATTGTTTGAAAACTTGCAGCAATGTCTGGCTGTACAACTCAGAAAATCATACAATGGAAAATATTATAGAGTGGCATTTGACAATGAAAAAAAACAATGAAAACCCTATACCAATATATCAAACATAACAGACATTTTAAGTACAGAACTACCTAAAGTCAAGGCCATATCATAACAATATCTGAGAGACCGCTTAGAAAACATCTTAAATAAGCAAATACATTATTATTAAGAGAGGTTGTCTCCTTATGCCAAAACAATCGACAAAAATCTCTATATTAGGCTATATGTTTCATAAATAACTCCTCAACCTCACCACTCAAGACTGATGCACAAACAGTCCTAATGGCACAACTGAAAGCACCTTGCAGACTCATGCTACTGTGTAAGGTACAGGTACAGCCGAGCAAAAGACAAAACAAAAAAAGTGGGCTGTCACACCTGAAGGAAGCACCAGAGGCCACAGGTACAGGGCGAATCAGTGGTTAGTTTTACTTTCAAATACTGTTACGACCAGGGGCACTATGCCAAGATATGAAAGAGAAGGAAAATACGTTTCCACATGTGTTCTAAGTTGAGGGGGGTCTACACCTTATAAAAACCAGCTTGCTGTAATGGAATGAATGAGATGCAGAGAGGAGTTCAGGGATGAACGGCAGGGAATGGTTTGTGAAGTGAATTAAAGAGATCTATACTGATCTATAGATCTATCTGGAGGTGCAGATGCAGAACACTGACGGGAAACCACTAAATCTCAGTTCCATTTCCTTCATCTTTTTAGGGGGAATTAAAAAAATTATAATTGGACATTCACGTGGCACAGTGATGTGGTCCTTCAGAAGCCTACTAATCTAATGTAACACTATTTTATCATTTAAAAATAGCATTGACTGACAGTGTAAAATAATCAGCCAAATACTGAACGTATGAATATTTCAAAACTCACCCTTCAGGGTTACACAATTTTTCAAAGTTTTTTTACGAGCATCCCTTTAAATGTATCGCTTGAAAATGACTCTTTATAACCCAGCCTCACCAAACCCCTCATATTTGTGATAGCCCTTTCTTTCATTCTGTTAAAACAAAAGCATCAAGTCCTTACTTTCCCCGCAAAAGGTTAAAAAGTCGAAGTGTAAACTATGTTGATGCACAATTTCAGTACATACTAAGATGGTCAAACACGATGGAAAGTTAATTCGCACTTAGTTGTTACAAATATTCAGTAGTTCATAAAGGTACAAACTATAACTGAATGCATAACATGGGAAAAAACAGCAATGTGATATTACCACAGATAAACAGTGTTATAAACAGATCATAATTAATGTCGCAGCTTCATTGCACCCTAGTGACTGAAAACTACACATAACAATAATGGCCAATAACTTCACATCATTCTTGTTCATTTGTAGTTTAATTCAATCTATCATTAGTCAGATGAAAACAACCAAGGCAGTGTTCTCTGTTATATTTCACTTGAAAGACAAATATGTCACCAGCATTTGCACACACACAAGCTAATCTACTGGCACAAACATGTTAATACTGATATTTGCACACTACACAAGCACACTCATACACACATGTACAGCCATACACAATCATAAGCACTTCACACAAAGTACATGTTGATATATAAAATGGGTTAACCTGTAAGAAGACTTGCATACTGTCTAAGGAAACCGTGAGTGTCAGAGGGAAATGAATAGATCTGAAATTCATCCTTTATGTTGATACATATTTTTTTGCATAAATCCAATTGTAATGTATATTCAGATCCTACATGAAGGCACATAACATTCACAGAAAGGTAATTTGGCTTAGGGAACTGTTCCCCAACGTCTATTTGTCCTTTCTGATGAGATAAAAATAAAGGCCAAACATATATACAGGAGTGTACAGCTCTTATGTGAAGTAAAGAAAGCTGATCAAGTGAAAGCTAAAATACTCAAACTAAACCCTCCATGCTTTGTGGTTAAAGTTAATTATTTTGAAGAAAAAAAAAGGATGGACCAAACCAAATTCCTAACATTTCACCTTCTGTGGAGACGTATTATGGCAATGGAGCTTACATCAGTCTGTGAATCTCGTGTGGACACTGACTAAGACTGGTCTCGTATTCAGATATAAATAGATGAAATGTCAAGGTTAAATAACAGAGTTGGATCTTTGAGATTTCAGGTCAGTAGAAGCACAATAATATATTAGTTCTGAAATAAATACATTGTTTAACCAGTAGGTCACTTATGGCTTAACATTTAACAATCATACTCTTCATAGTACTGTTACATTAGAATCGTTGTAATCATCATTCTAAGTCAAATGTGATGTTCTTTTTTTCACGGACACTAATGTTCTCTTTGAAATGTGCTTTTCCAGTACATAATAATAAGATCATTGGCACGTTATAGTATCGCCCATGACTGTGGTTCTTCTCCAGGGGCATCTACACATTGATGGCATGAGCATGCTTCTTGCACAGAGGCTTGTCCTTCTTGGAGTAGAATGGCTGGCCCTCTAAGTTGACATTGCACACCTGAGTAAGACACAGAGCAGAGACGGAGGTTGAATCTTTTAGCGACCATTTTGTCTTTCATTCTGTCTTTCATGTCTTGCAAACAAAGGGAATAAACGCTGACAAAATTTAACGTGTTGTTTGTTAAAGTTACGTCACAGGGAAGGTTCAATGTCATCGGTATACATTTCTATTTGAAGAGCAATGTCAGCAACACCCCCCCCCCCCTCCCACACACACACCCTCCCAGTCTGTGCCTCAATCTGCAACTAGGATCATGTCTCAACCTCCCCCAGGTTTGCATGTTAGGATTGCCTCTGGAATCATGAATATTTCACAATCAATGTAATAAAAAACAGGTTTCTGTCTGGAGATTACTGCTGCAGAGTAGCATTCTTACCGCACAGACGAAGCAGGTGTCGTGCCAGGTATGCCCCAGAGCCTCGATGAACTTGTCCCCAGCCTCCACAGGGAAGTCACAGCCATGACACTTAGTGCTGAAGAGGGAAATGTAATCTGCAGACCCAGACAGAAAGCAATTTAGAGAATGTAACACTCCAGAGGACAAAAACATATCTATTTCACACCAAAAAACACTTAACGCAATTGTTTTTCAAATAATGCACAAATAATGCGTACATATATTAGAATATGACAGAAGCACTGACTCCATTGGTGCCATGCTATACCAGGAAAGGCTACAATAACTCTCTATGTTCTCCAACAGAGTGAACACAGGGGATAGGTTGGCACAAGCCTGAATGGCACGCAACGTGTAAGAGCCTGCCTTTCTGTAGAAACAGCGGGTGCATCTCCTACCTTTCTCACAGTACGGTTCTCCATCCTCCATGTGGAACAGGCTGTTTCCAAAGGGCTTCCCGCACGCAGCACACACAAAACAGGTGGTGTGCCAAGTCTGCCGGAGCGCATGCATCACTTCCTGTTGACAAAACAGCGACAAAAACAGTGATTGTTCACCCGCACGACGGTCTCACGAACAACATGTGGGTGCACTGTGTTGGGCCCCGGCTGTACGTGTGTGCGTCGCCGTGCACTCACCCCCATGATCTTGGTGTTGCAGCGGGCACAGGATGGGGCAAAGTACTCGCCGTAGCAGTTCTCACAGTACACGCTATTCTGCTCCTCCACAAAGCTGTTGTCAGCCAGAGAGTTGTGGCAGTAGTGGCAGTTGAACTCCTCCGGATGCCAAGAGCGTCCCAGGGCCACCAGGAAAGGTCCTCTGAGGGGGGAAGACATCAGGGAAGAACGCAAACACATCAGCGATGGAGCAACAGCTCTGACATACACACTTGTTGTGTGCACAGTCGGTGTTAACTGAAGCACGTGTTTTGCTGAATGGCTGACCAAGACATTGAAGACAAATTAAAAAACGATCTACTAAACATTCAACCTCAATCTACTGAACTCGTTAGAAGTATTTTCTTCTCTTCTGAATATCTTTTGCAAGATTGTGAAAAACATAGCATGATGAGGTTCAAACTAAGTAAGTCATATCACACTGATTATTACACGGCTCTTCTTAATGCTGTAGAATGCTCCATTCACTTGAATGGGGCTTCCCAACGTTCTGCGGTCAACTATTTTCCGATAACTGACCGTTGCTATGGACTTAATGACCGCTGTCAAGGAAAGTGGCCTTTTTGCCTCTAATTCACGTCTTTCGTAGCACTCCGCAAGTAGTACGATAACTTATCAATGGAGTTTCAGCGGACGGTTGAGCAGCTGTGTTCTAAAGAATGTTCAACTGTCTTTGAAGTTCAACGTCTTTGGCGAACTATTTCTCTCCTTTTAAACACTACGTATAGTAACAAATGCATTGTAAAAAGACACACGGTGTTAAGTAATTTGTTTGTTTTAGTTGTAACCGTATAATAAGCGGGATAATGTATAGAACGCCGGTCATTGTCGGGAAAATAAGCCCCTTCAGGGTGAAGCAACACCCCTCCGCTTTCGCGTCGGGGTGCTGTTCGCCCTGTCGGGGCTTATTTTCCCGACAATGACCTGCGTTCTATACATTATCCCTTACTTAACTGATACTATAGCCAGGTACTTAAGAAGGAAGGCACTCACACACTCAAACCAGCACTGAAATTTCTATTTGAGGTCTTCCCCTCATCAGTGCTGTTTTCCCTGACTCTGCACCACACAACAGATTGCCTGCAATGTGACAGTCCAATGTCCTCTCTATCTCCATGGGCCACATGATGTGGTTTACCTGATGATTTGGTTGCATGCGCCACACATGGGTGTCCTGCTGCCGCCGGCGACGCGCTCGGCCCTCTGGGCCACTCCCCGGGCCACAGGAGGGAGGGGGGTAGGGATGTAGGGTGAAGGGGCGCAGGCGGGACCTGGAGCAGGGCCCGGGTTTGGGATGTAGGCAGGAGGAGGGGGAGCGGACTGAGGAAGAGGCTGTACTTTGGTGCTGGTGCTGGTGGTCTTGCCGGGGTCGAACTTCTGTGCGAAGTTGTCGTCTGACACCCAGGGCGGGCGGCTGGCGGGAGGAGCGGGGGCGGCGGGGGCCGGAGGAGGTGCAGGAGCTGGAGCTGGGGCAGGTGCTGGAGCTGGAGCTGGAGGAGACGAGAGAATGAGAAGTCAGAGAACCAATGTTGTAACTGCCTCAGGGAACACAAGAAGACTGTAGTCCCTCTAGAGGCGAATGAAGAACAATATTTCTCATGAAATAGCAACAAAATGCTACATATGCAAACCATGGCTATAGACATATTACATTGACTTTAGATTTGGTTACAACTGTTGCTACCAGTGGATTATTCATGACACACCCAGTCACACACGCCTTTACCTGGAGCTGTGGGGTAGGCGCTAGGCACGATGGTAGCGGTGCTGACCATTATAGGCTGCGGAGTTGGGGGGCCCACAGGAATATGAATGGAGCTTTGCTGCATGGGTGGCTGCTGCATGTGTGGTGGCTGCATGTGTGGCGGCTGCATGGGGGGCTGCTGCATGTGTGGTGGCTGCATGTGTGGTGGCTGCATTGGGGGAAGCTGCATGGGGGGATGCTGCATTGGAGGATATTGCATAGGGGGATGTTGCATAGGGGGTAGCTGCATCTGTGGTGGCTGCATTGAGGGCTGCATGGGTGGACCCGACATGTACTGGCTGTGGGAGAACACAAGGATTGGTAATGCAAATTCAATGCAACCAAAATGACAGATGACTAATATGTCTATATATAAAGTTATATGCGGTTAATATACAAGACCATCACTGCTCCATACAAGGTGTCAATATATAAATATCATAAAAAAACTAACATTCTCATCTGCAGATTACATCCATATAAGTGGATGCAAATAAATGAATGTAAACGAACAAAGTACAAATGACTGCAAATGCTGACCAATATAAATAATATGCAACTTAAAATACAAAAAATTCAGCACAGTAAGTGAGTAAATGTTATTTGCATTACATATGTGTTAGTGACATCTGCTGGAGGACATTAATCCCACAGTTCCTCCACTGGCTCCATGTTAGGAACAGACCTGATGCACCAGCAGACGCATGAGAGCTGGTGTCTTACCTGCACATCTCCCCCTCCACCAGACACAGTTTAACTCAAAGCTAAGTCATTTTTTAATACTAGCAGAGACCCACATAGATAGATCGAGAAGAAGAGAGTGAGGTAGAGAAAGGAACAGAGCCTGCCATCACTAGGACAGAGTTAGAACAGAGAACCTCCATACCAGCCATTATAGAAGGACAGAGAGAAGGGTTCTCAAACTAAAGAAATGAATTTGATTGAACCAAGGGCCTTTTGTTAAGTTCTCTTTTCAGTTCCTTTGGTTCTTTTTTTGAATGGTAGTTGTGAGTATAAAGGGCGAATACCATAATCATAATACATGTGACAGTTAAGAGTAAAAATTACTTAAGGAGGAGGTTAAAAACAGTCAGAAAGCACAAACGCATCATCCTATGTCAAGAGTAGATCAGTTGGAAAGGTAGGTTGGGTAGGAAGAGTGGGACAGGTAGGTTACTCTGGGGGTAAGAGGGGTTATTCTGGCATTAAGAGGAGGGGGGAAAGAGAGACACGCTGCCCCGATGCCACCACTGCAGCCGGGGTCACGTCCCAGATGAGCTGCGCATCATACCTGGACATGGACATGGAGGTTGACATGTGGGAGCTGTAACCAGAGGCAGACTGCAGGCTGTAGCTACAATGTAGTGGAAACAAAAGGGGTTCAAAGGTCAATGGTCGTATAGGGGGGAATTGTATTATTTGGTTTGGTTTTACCATGTCCACCCATAGCTGTGTTTCAGCATACTGTCCTGCAGCTACGCATGACGTGATGCATCTTTGCAGTTTGATGTTGGTTGAGTGTGATGCTTTATTGTGGGCAGTGACTTCTGCCACACTGAGAGGTCACAGCAGACATGCACTGCACACTGAGGATTGTGGATTTAGAAGAGTGGAACACAGTAAACAGTAAAAGTGTGTGTGGGGCACCCTTTCAGGTTTGGGTCAGGACACAACCATATGTGCACAGTATAGGTGAACATGACAGTGTAGAGTTGGGAGATTAATTCAAGGGGATGCATTCAGGCGCACACAAAAATGAACCACTGCAGAATAATGAACACTATCAGTGATAAAAGGGGCTAATAAAATCAGCTTCAATCTGATCAACATTAATGGGATGTGTGTGATCCAGCAGGCATGTATCTTATCCATACATGTAAAACTAGACACACTTCACACTGAGAAACTGTCTTCAGCGACATACCTCATCACAAATACCACAACAAATGTGAAAAACAAAACACACATTAAACATAAGTAACAAAGCAAAAGAACGATGCACCCTGGGAGAATTCCATGCCACACTCCAGACATTGAGAGAGTATTAATTATGATATTAATAGAAGGGTGAAAAGAAAGATAATTATACTTTAAAAGCCAGAGAAGAAGACATTTGTAAAAGTAATTAATCTAAAGGTTATGAATATTATTCTTAAAACAGAGAAGAGTCGGTCTTTGTAATTAACATTGAACAGCACATGTTAATGAACACTGGTTACATTTACCAAATTATCAATCAGATTTCTTGCTAGAAACCACTCCGTTCACAAAGTGGTTTCAGGTTGTCGATTAACTTTTAATCTAAAACTAAATTCAGAAAAGTGTTCCAGTACATTTAAGTGAAGAGCGTAATGAGTGGAGGCTGGGTGGCGGTGGCCATTAGTGTTGGGTGAAGTGGGTGAAGTGTGGGCATGCAGCTCAAGAGGTGACGTGCAGAGCGAGCGTGGGTGAGCGAGGGATATGGGAACGGTGCAGTGCTCTCGCTCAGACCAGGCCAGCAGTCACTACCGGACACTACATCACCATTTATCCACTAGCAGCCCATCACAAGATAAATGGGGCCATTTCATGAATGACACATCCTGCGTACGAGAGAAGATCACGAGTGGGCCTCGCTCTAGAGTGCATGCCAATGCTCAAACCTTTTCTGGGTGTTTTGGGGTACCCCCCCCTCCATTTTGAGAAAATAGACAGGGGACAGGGACAAAATGGAGGGCAATTCCAGCATCAAGTTAGCATTGCATGAGCGTACCTCTGAGGAAGGATGGGTGTATTCTGAACGGATGATGATTAAAGTGTAAGTTCACCCTCAGCTCTGAGCCTTACTCAACCCACTGCATCATTTTGAAAAATGCTAAAAGGTGGGCAAGGGGCTGACAGGGGGTGGGGGGCGTGAAGGGGTTATTTATGGCAATTAAGTCAATATTAACTAAGCATTGATGCGTCACATCATTTAGATAAAAGCTAAAAAAACACATTTACACCATTTACGCATTACCTCTCTAAAACTGTGAAGGGAGCATCGACATCAAGGAAAGAGAGAGGTGGCTTGAGTAGAGGGACCAGTCAAACCTTTGAGAACGGCATCTCATCTAAAGATACCACTGTTGCCAAAAACACCCATAGGAGCTTTTCTAACTGTCCTATATTAGTTTCACTTCTTACTTTTCTCTGTAA
>NC_137910.1:10491410-10553910 GCF_963457725.1 Sprattus sprattus | reverse complement strand
CACACGCACGATTGCACGCGCAGGCACACACACACACACACATACACACACACACACACATACCCACAGACACCCACACACACAAACACACACACAGACACAAACACACACACACACACACACACACACACACACATAAATACAGAGTTACACTGAGCCTTATATGAACGTAAAAACAAAGGGGGGGGGGGGGCGTTACATATTAAGCATAACAGCACATGTATGTTACACGTCTCGGAACACGGCAACTTCTCACATAGTGCACTTATTTCATAGAACTAAAGATAAAACCTAGACATTTTTTCTACAATAGTCCATCTCAGACTGTGCAAAGAGAGAAGGAAAGAACGATTGAGACCAGGATTCGAGGACTTTAGGTCTCATTGACTGAACCACTTCCTACATACTGACCTGACAAATTAACTGTGTATATGGAAATTGTCAAGCATTAAAATGCATTGCCAAAATAGTATGAGGTACAATGAGGGATTGATTCAGAATCTACAGTGCCCCCTACTGGTACAGTCTGCTTGCCACAGTTGTTAACAGGGAAATTGCATTCATCCTCTTGCCAGAGCAACTAGATTAGTGCCACTCAAAGCATAATAAAATTCAGTGTTATCATTGTATCTACTGAATATTAATACTGATCCACCTTTTACTATACAAATCCCTAAGCATTCGGCCGAGCAAACAGCACTTAGGTCCAGCGCATGCATGACGGAAGGGGTTAGGAGACAGGGCAGGAGGGTGGATCTAAACTCCATGCAGCCGCAGGCAGAAGAGGGAAAGAGGAAGACAAAGACAAACATAGCTGGGCACATGACAACTAAGTGTTTGCACGCAGTGTTTGACTTAAGTAATCTTTACATAACTGGGATACAGCTAGGTCAAGATTCAAAGCTTGACGATATTAGTTTGAGAACTGGTGAATTGGCAACATATGTTTAGGTTTAAGTGAACTATAGATCTTTAGCTATAGATCAGTGCATGGGTGTTCTGTTATTAGTGCTGAAGGAGCAATTGCAGTTATTTGGACAATATGTAATACGGCATGACGAGACACACACACACTTGAACATACAGACTAATACAACCTTGCACACACACACATACACACAGACACACACACACACACACACACCCACACACACACACACACACACACACACACACACACACACACACACACACACACACACACACACACACACACACACACACTATTTCACAGTTTCTCATACATTCGTGGATATCCTGCAGCTATTTAGCCTTTAAAGCACTAAAGGGTGAAATGTGAAGAGTGAGGGAAGAATGGTAAACGATAGCACACAATGATGGAATGACATCAGCACTACCACTAGCATACCTAGCCTAAACATCAAGGTCAAATATTCACAATCTATGCATTAAAGAAATATCTACAATCTATTCATTTGAAGGCACACACAATGGAAAAAAACTCATGCTAAAAGCTGCTGCAAGAAATGTTAGCCGTTCTCGCTAACTTCTGTCAGCCCTTACATGTGTAGTGAAAACATGGCATAACTTCAATGCATTTCAGTGTTAAAAAATACAATACAAAAAAGTTATCTGAAAACTCTAGCTTACAGCAGCTTAAAGCATGTACGGGAGAGATCCTCTGGCGCAACATAACATCACAAAGCACTCTACCACATCAGTGCTACACATCTACTAGCATCAGTCACTAAAACCACCAGAGAACTCTGTCAGGCCTTCCAACACTACCAGCCAGCACACTTCCGCATATGAAATCAACTGCTGAACTAGTCCAATGGCGAATAGACATCAGTGAATGTGACATAAAGCAATGTCCTGTCACTGACACCTATGGATTCAGCTATAAATGATGAATGATGGGCAAAGGAGAGCCGGAGCACTGCACAGTGGCTTAATTTAATGAATGAATTAAATGCAAATGTCAGCTAAAGAGTTTCAGTGATTGAGTGTATGGAGGATAGAGGTGGATATGGAGATGGAGGTCTGAATGGAGGTACAGGGGGCAGCAACAAGGGGTAGAGGGGCCAGCCACCCAGAAAGGAGTTGGGGGGGGGGCGGGGAGGCGTGGGCACAAGCACTCTGGTGCACTCACTCTCTCTACCCAGCATGCAAGTGGGGTGAAAGGTCAGGAAATGGGAGGCAGCCAACGAGCAATGATGCCAAGAAGACGCAGTTAGCAGAGGTTGCAGTCAATTCACTCACCATCACAAACAGTCCACAGCACAGGCTGACACAATTTCCCCTCGGTGACCAACAGACAAGCACGATCTTTACCTTTCCTCTCAGAAGGAGAAACAAGGGCCTGGCATGGCGTGGCACTACTGAACTACTCACAGATCTGAATACCTTCTCCCCTCTTTTCTCTCTCTCTGTCTCTTTCTCTCTCTCTCTCAGGGGCTGGGAAGATGGAAAGATGCCCCACTGGCGATGTGGTCTGATGGCTTCTCTTTCCTTGTGTTGATCCAATAGGCACGATCCTGTCCCTTCAGCCAAGGCTGAACCCTAAAGGGCTTGACTTCTGATAGGGTGACGCTAATAGTGACTGAAGAGGCCTAATAAGAGGGCACACTAGACTGAATAAGTGTTCTCTGTGATGGTAGACCTCACAATGGTTTTGATACCATAACTCGCAGTTCAGCTCAATTTCGAAACATCTGGACTGAATTATGTGAAATGATGTGAGATGATGTGAGAAACTGCAGGTTTGGCTTCAAAAAAATGTGTATTAACAGAACAGCTATGTGTGACAAAGCTAGAAATGTGAAATGGATCTTAAAAAAGAAATTATGGTATGACCTAAAAAGAATGTAAACCGACCACTCCATGAGGGTTTGTCACCATCATCTATTTGATAATAACTGTTTCTGTTTTGATTCACTGAATGCTACATGTTTTCTACTGTGGCCGGGCAAAAACCACAACCCATCTCATGACACTGCTAAGACTAACACTGACCTTTGCAAGACATGTGCAGATCTCACAATAATAGCACTTTCGTCACCACTACTCAAGCCTCCCCTGGCACTTGTGTAATTCTTATCAGATGGGCATAAAGATAGGCTGTTACTTATGACAAAGACAAATCTGGGAATTCACTACAAAATGCTATTTAATGATGTGACTTAATGGCATGATGGTATTGATTTGATAATGTGAATAATGAATTGAAGTTGCTTAAGGCAGTGAAAGGTTTACTGCAAGAGAAAACTGATCTAGCGAATGATGCTAGCTAGTGAGAAGCTAATGGCACTAGTGAGATGCTAATGATTCTAGTGAAATGCTAGATTTAGTTCACTTCACATCTGAGGAAAGTCTGCAGATTGAGAGGAGTATAAAACGCCATCTACCCACTGAAAAGCCTGTAATCACATGCAAACCATCCAAACAACAATCAAAAGCCAATACGTCTTTCTCAAAGGTGGCATCACATTTATTCATTCAAAATGACAAACTTTAAAGGATGTGATCAATCTACAACTGCAACTAGTCTTTAAATAACAATAAAGGTAACTCGCTTTAAATTCACGCTCAAACGCGTGAGGGATAGAGCCAATAGCCAACATTATTTCACTTCAGGGTAGCCAGCTTAAAAGACTATGTCAGTATGCCTTTCACATGAGACTTAGAGAAATTCCAAACCCTAACTTGCTCATCTCCATCTATCCCCCACTGTCGTTCATTTCAACATGCATTTGCCTCTCAATTACAGAGTTAGAAGCAGTAAAAGTGATGCCACGTCTTAAGTCGCACTTTCGGTCGAGACTTATTCTGGCACATTTAGGATCTGCGCAGACATACCAGTGTGCCAGTTTTTCAATCTAGCAAAACGTGGGCCTTTATGTTCTGATTCAAATTTTTCCCTGTGGCATAAGGAGGGAGAAAGGGAGGGAAGAAAACAGACAAAGAAAGAGAGAGAGAGAGGGGAAAATATGGGTTAGGGACTTTTAGAGCCTCCATTTTCCTATCTGACTCCAGTAATGCATTTCTAAATGACTTGAACTTTCCATTTTGTGTATCTGTTCTGAACAATAGCCTCAGTAGAATGTGGAACTCTGTATGGAATTCTAAGCTCAAGAAGGGAGGTTTGAGATTAAGAATGTTCTGGAACTCCAAGCCAAGGGTATCTCAGAAAGCTCTGGCAGATGTCACTGCCTTGTCAGTTTGCTGTGGGAAGTGGGGCCAAGTGAGCGAGAGAGTAGTTCACTGTCTGGATACCAGAACACCATGAGAACTCCATGTTTCTAGGCTAGAGGCATGGACGTGAATCTAGCGTTTGGCCTAGCACTAAACTGTTGGAAAGTCCAAAGCTAAACCTCAGAATGGGATTCAAGTTCAGCACAGAGAGTGATTTGAGGCAGGGGGTCGCGGAGAGATAAGATCTCCTTTGAGTGGCTGACTGACAGAAACACTGCACTGATTAGGTGATGGATGGGTCAGAAGCCTTAACCTCCAAAGGACTGTCTCTCACAGGCCACCAGTAGCTGCTGCTAGCTGCCTACCTTGACTTCATCAGACGGTCCTCATCTGGGTCTTGCACTAGAAGAGGGAGAGAAGGGAAGACAGAACACACAAATCAGTTGATCTGAAACTTATTGTAAATTTGGCCAAACAGCTTTGTGTGACCACTATTTTTTTCTATAGTTAAACTCAATACTGTTCAGTGGCTAAACAACAGAAAGTTCAGTAGTATTTAAAGAGACATCAAGGTGTGACTTAAGCATACCGAATAAGTAATAGTTTTTGACTATAGAGTAATAGTGCAAAGATGAAAGCTATGCTTCTGGTCAGAATGTTAATAATTAATGATATAATAATAATAATAATAATCATAATCATATATTAAAGATGATTCATGTTTTAAATTCTGACTGAACGCCAGGTCTGACACTCACTGTACTCGGTGCCAGTGAGGTGGGCCAGGATGCGGAAGGACTTAGACTGGTGTTGGGAAGCGAGACGGGTCCCCTCCTCGATCTCCTGGCTCATGTCCTTATTCAGGATGACTGCCTGATACACTGGGGAGGCACTGTCTACAACACGGTCTTTTACTGGGAGAGTACTGGAACCATAGAGAGAGCCGCCGCAGGCGTCAGATCGACCAGCCACCCAAACAGGGGACCAGAGAGAGAGAGAGTCTCTGCTGATTGTCATGGTGTGGTTTGGCATGTGTGACACTCAAACATGTGAAGGTGTTTATGTCTCATAGAGTGGTGAGAAAATGGTTTATATACAGCATGTGCAGATAAACAACAAAACAAACAGACAGACAAAAAAAAGCTTGGTGACAGACTGATGTGTCTAATGACTAAGGCAAGTAAGCTTACATGTGAAGCACTATATCTGTGGGACTAGACCAACACAGCTTTGCTTAGAGCATTTACGTTTGCGGAAAAATCATTCAGTACAAACAGTCAGGAATGCAAAGACACAGAAAAGAGCTCAGAACATTCTCTTGTCTGGCACTATAACGCTAACGCCCAATATCTCTAAGCCATTCGGTTTTTAAAACTTTGACATGACTGAAACCACCCAACTGATTGTAGCTGCGCTCCGAAACACTGAAATCCACCCAGGAATCCCTCCTCCAGGAAAGATGAACTTTGAACTTCAACCATCAGAGTTCAGAGAACCAACAATGCCAACAAAAGCTCCCGCAACCTGCCAGACAGCTCTGCTACAGTAGCTAAAAGTGGATTGGAAATGTACAAAACTCCACCTTAGGGGCATTGAAAGTATGGTGGTGATAACATGATACAGATAAAATGTTATGTAGGTTATAACTGAAGCGTTTTAACTGGTCCAAAAGATAAATGAATGGAATAAAAGCAGTGATGAAATGGAAGCATTTTTTTAAATGGACATTTTCCGATGACAAAAGTTAAATAATAGAGCCTGTGCTTGTTAGAGGAAGTTTTACTATTGCCCTTTTGTAGAAAGCCCTTTTGAGACACATCTTTGGGCCCTGGGAATCTCTTCACCATCCATACAGCTATCCTTTATACGTGACATCAAACTGACCCTTGCAATCTTTAAGGGGACTTCCTTTGAGATACCTGTGCACTTTTAGATTTGAGCCCTGTCATGAGGTCACCATTGCATTTGAGTGGAAACAATATGTGGTAATCTGTAATCCAGATTCAGATCCAAAGGCACACAACCAATTGAGGGGGAGAAGAAGGGGAACATGGAGGAGGGGTTAGAGAGGAGGGGGGGCACAGTGCTTGGGGCTGAAGGGTGGGGGGGGGGGGGGAGGGCAAGTGAGTGAACAGGCAGAAGTGTGACAGGCGGTACAGGGGGCTGTGCCCGCCATAGATTGGATTACTTACGCCAAGGGGGATTCAGCAGGCATCTCATCACTGAGACAGGTGACCCAGCGAATGAGCAGAAGCCATGGACAGGGGGGGCGGGCATGGGGGGGGGCAGGAAGCGAAAGACAGCAAAAGGTGGTGGTGGTGGTGGGGGGTGGAGATATGAAGAAATGGATAAATAGAAAGGGCAGGAGTGAGAAAGGACGAGTAAGACAACGGATCCTACCTAGTGACTGCCTTGGTTACCCCCCTTTTTCTTCCCGCTTGGAGCAATCATGACCTTTCTCTAGTGGTTTCTGTTACAGTGCCCTAGTCACTGCATAAGGAGTATGACTGGGAAGGTTATGTTTGGGGAAAATAAACTTAAATTATTTTTTTAAATCCCTCAGATTATCATAAAGAAACACCTCAGAGAAGGAGAAATATCTGAGAAATCCGCTAGCTACTGTATGTTGAAAGTACAAACCCTCGGCCATTTCATTCTAGAACTGTGACTGTTTCTGTAGAAAAATCCATTAAGGTCAGTAGCCCTCAGTGTTGCACATGTCTGCTCAATTAATCGGTAGGTAGCTACCTCAACACTTTGAAGGTTGGGGGTTGTAACATTTTTCATGTTAAAGAGTTTCCTCTTGAGGTAAAGTAATCATTCTTTCACACAGAACTCTCTTAAACCATATCTGTTGACACACCTTAAGTATGAGCACCTATTCACATGTAGCAACATAGCTAACAAGCAGGTAGAGCACTGTAAAAGAAAGCACTGCTGAAATCTGGGTCTGGTCACCCACCCACAGCGTGTCTATGATATGTCATACGAACACAGACTCCATGTCACATCAAACATGTAAGCTGTAGTATCACATGCCCAATCTGCACACTGACACAAGTATACATGGCTTTGCATACATGCCTTCCATGTATTGATTACATTAGAAAATATTACCTCAAATAATACATATCTAAGTCATTCATTACATTACGTAGAACAACTGTTGATGAAGCTAATAAAAATGGCCACCACTGTGATTTCTGTGAAGGATTTTGTCCTCACTAGAAAAGTTTTACTATTACAGGTATAACCAGTATTTGATACACTGGCAGAACAATAAGCTGATGAGAGCATGAATGAATGAATTTAATCAATTCATTAATTCATCAATCACTTAAAGAGAATGAATGAATTAGTTAATGAATTAATGAATGAATCAATGAATGAATTAATGAATGAATGAATGAATGAATTCGTTATTTAATTAAGGAGTTAATTAATTAATTAATTAGTCAATTAATGGATAGATAAATGAATTAATGAACAAACAAGGACCTTCACATCCTCCCCAGAGAAGGTGCCTTAAAAGTTTTCCATTTGAAAAACCTGATTCTGATACTCGACATAAAACCCACAAAAGCCACCTCTGCTCCTATCTCTTGCTCCTAACTGACAACACACACCAAATCCAGGAACCCCACAGCAAACCACAAAACACCTCTTACTTACATACAAAACCACACAAAACACCTCTTACTTACACACAGTGCATTTTGTTTACCCTCACTGTTCCTTTAACACGTACACCTCTTACTTACACACAGTGCATTATGTTAACCCTCTGTGCCTTTAAAAAACTAAAAAATACTCTTTCATTGCAGTCAATCGTCTGACAAATCCTGTACCAGTTAGACCCGAAGCAGACTTTCAGAGTAGGTCTTAAGCTTCCACCAGCATCAAGCAGCAGCTCATACTGCTCTGGATTCAACTCACACAGGAGAGGGGGCAGCTAATAACGCTCTGGATACAACTAGCACAGGAGAGGGGGCAGATACTACAGCTTTGGATACAACTAGCACAGGAGAGGGGGCAGATACTACAGCTCTGGATACAACTAGCACAGGAGAGGTGGCAGTGGTGGTGGTGGTGTAGGGGGGGTGCATAGGGACCATGCAAGCAAAGGGACAGGCATGCCAAGAGGGTGCAGTGCAGTGGCTGAGACTCTTACCCGTCTTTATTTCCCTGGGTTTGCCCAGCGATAGCGTCCATAATAGCGTCCTGAGAGTACATGCTAATGGGGGTGTTGTACTGGGCGTGGATGATGGTGGCCTTGCCGCCCGGGCCCGGCACCTCAATGGGCTTGTGGGTGGACAAGGCTGTGTCCTTCAAAGCAGTGGGGTTGAACATTGGGCAGAGGTAATCGTTGCTGTGGGTTTGAATGATCGTATGGGGGGGGGTGGGGGGGCAAAGGGTGTTTTTTTGGTATGAAAAGAGAGACAGAGAAAAAGAGGGAGAGAGAGAGAAAGGTAAAGAAAGAGAGAGGGTGAGGAGGAAACAAAGGTAGAGGAGGGGTGTGAGAAGGAGTGAGGAGAGGAGTGAGTATTAGTGGTGCCCTGATAAAAAATAACAGGTGGCTTTGAAGAACAAGAGGACAGACCCAACAAACACACACTCATCCGCACTCTACGAACACCCACAAGCAACTAAAGCAAACCACAACACATTTCGTCAGTAAAGCACGTCTACAGGCAACAGGCCATGTCACTTCATTCTGTGAACTGGCATGACCTCTACACTTCAATCAGCAAAATCCATTATCCCCCTGAATCACTTCAGAAAAAACACATTCTGCATATGCTCCGCAAATACACACACACCAACACAAACACACACACACACACACACACACATGCACACTCATACCACACATGCAACCACGAATCAATCCGCAGACAAGTCATCATTCCACGACCCAAGACAAATAACACACTACGCAGCATGATGGCAGAAGTCTCTAGCAATTCAAGGCATGTGTGTTTAAGCAGTTAAAGCAATTTGTCCAAAGGGACAGGCTATGGTACACATGCCACATTGAAAATCTTCAATAACACAAACTAGTATACCGTGCACTGGCACTCTAGTCTAGTCTCGGTCAAGCGCGACAATATAAGCCACATGTTTTCAGAAGATGTTAAGTGTTCACATAACACCAAAGTCTCTTTAAAATCATATGGCTGACATCAGCTCGCCTGACTCATGCAATGACAGCGCACTTACCCTAACCCTAGGCCTAAACACACAGAACACACACAACACCTACAATATGACACCATGCATATCGACCACACTAAACACCCATACAATAAACATACTAACCCTAGGCCTAAACACATGGAACACACACAACACCTACAATATGACACCATGCATATCGACCACACTAAACACCTATACTATAACCATACTAACCCTAGGCCTAAACACATGGAACACACACAGCACCTACAATATGACACCATGCATATCGACCACACTTAACACCTATACTATAACCATACTAACCCTCCAGGAGTGTTGGAGATAACCTGAGACATTTGAAAGACAGCGAGAGAGAGAGGTAGAGAGAGAGAGAGAGAGAGAGAGAGAGAGCAAAGGGAGGTTAGTAACATTATTCAGTGTTCTCCAGGACTCTTTGAAACATCTGAGGGGGTCAAAGGTTAAGTTAACTTGGTGCCTGCAAAAGAAGGGTGGTGAGTCAGTGATCTGTGCCATTCCAAACTAAGAGTGAGGGCCCAGCCAGTATCTACATTCAGCCAATAATTGAGGCCCATCTCTGTGTCACATGGGTTGTTTGTTCATTGAGAGTGATACCCACAACACCTTTATGTTGATGGTCGATTATTTCTGCTATCAAATTACACATTGCCAGGTTGTGAAAGAAATATTAGTGAACAAATATTAAATCTCCAAATAAGTGAGTTGCAGAGGATTCAGAAGAGGGAGAGGAGAGAGAATAATAGAGAGCGCACTGGCACGGAGAGAGGGGAACTTGAACCCAGGCATTCCTTTTAAATAGACGACAGGAACAGGTGCTTTACCCGGTCGTCACAGTGACAGAGTAACTCTATCCCCTCAGACAACTGTGAAAAGACCGCAGCGATGTGCGCTACGAGAACACACCTCTCGTATTCACCCTTTCCTTAACAAAAGTTGCAGCTCCCCAATGAAGAGCAACGGCGGTTTGATATCACAGAATTTACTATAATTATATAATTATTATCACATTATAAATTCTATTTTGACTGATTCTATAATCATGTTTGACACTTGGCTTGAAGTTTAAATATTGTCGTGTATGTGATATCAAATCCTGATTCATTTGTTGGCATTCTGGAGGAAGGCTACCCGTCAAATGAGGAGATATCAGTGTGACGTTTCTACATTCCCAGACTCCAGGGGATTTGATACTAAAGGTAACTCTGTAATGAAAAGCGCAGCAGAGCCGGACACCAGGTCAGGTTCAGCCTCATGAGGTCATGAGCGAGTTCCAGTCATTATGAGGTCATGAGCGAATTCTAGTCATTATGAGGTCATGAGCGAATTCTAGTCATTATGAGGTCATAAGCAAATTCCAGTCATTACCATCTTTAGAATGTTCTGAGACTTCCCCAATCCATTTGTTAGAAAAACGGGACATCAGCAGGGCATGGTTATGCCTCCTCACCCAGCTCTCTCACTGACCATCAGTTCTGCTCTGTATCTGAAGAACACTCTCATAAACCATTGCAAAGCTTAATGCTCAATCATTCTATGATTATATATATTCCTCTTAAAAGCAGTGGACATTTCCTAGCAGAGTGTCTGTGTTCTTATCTCTAGCAGAACAATGATGTTGCGGCTGTGGAGAGTTCTTGAGGCATAGCCACACCTAGCTGTTAGCCTTAGCGTTGGCATACACCTGTATGCCGCCTGCTTACATACCCCAGTAAAAAGCCTGTGCCGGAGCCCTTGGCCTTCTGGCTCTCCTGCACCATGGCTATCTCTCTCAAGGTCTCCTCGGAGTAGAGGCCGATGGGAGAGTTATACTGCGTCTTCTGGGTCTGGCCCGGAGACGTCCCCTTGGTGGGCGTTGAGGAATTTACCGACTGGTTGAGCTGCTGCTTGACGGAGTTTGCCTCACCAGAAGTGTCTGTGGCACCAGCTGGGGCATTAGGGGGCACGGGACTGCCATTCATTTGCCCCTTCAAGGAGGAGAGACACGAGGGGAAGTGTGTAAAGGGGGGTGTCCAGTGCGGGGACGGAGCACAACTCAGGTCTGCACTTTAAAAACGATAGTTTCTTCAGCAAATCCTCTCAAAAGCTTTCTGAGTTACACCACGCGCTGGGTCTGAGATGAGTGCAGCCTAAGCGCTACACTCTGCTCTGTGGTCACTAGAGAGCACCCTTTCCCAGAGGCAGACGGGGAGGGAAGGTGCTCGCCGGAATATATGGTAGTAAATTAAATACCATCACCAGGTACCTCTGGGTACCTCTGAACGTCCGTGGGGTGAGCTCCAGCGGCCAGGGTTTTATATTACAGACTCTCTTTTAGGAGTAATGTGTTATCCTCTTCAAAATGCCTTCACAACCAGGCTGGCTTTACAAGGCAACCCTCATTGCACACACAACACACGTACAGTACAGTATGCGTATGCGTATGCGTAACCTAATCTGGACTATGTACGTGAGACTGTGGTCATGCCGTTCTTAAGAGATTTATTATTGATCTATTTCTCAAACCATCTTAACACCTTCTTTGTCCCTGCATGTACATTAGAAACTTTACTTGGTTTAAAATATGATTGGCTGGTAAGCCAAAAAGTTAATTTCGAGCCCTGTTTATGTCACAGGAAACATTAAGGAACACTGAAAGAACTGTAATGTATGTGAGTCTGAGCACATGTATGTGAGTCTGAGCACATGTATGTGAGTCTGAGCACATGTATGTGACTTGAGTCTGAGCACATGTATGTGATTTGAGTCTGAGCACATCAATGTAAGTCTGAGCACATCTATGTGACTTGAGTCTGAGCACATCTATGTGATTTGAGTCTGAGCACATCAATGTGAGTCTGAGCACATCTATGTGACTTGAGTCTGAGCACATCTATGTGATTTGAGTCTGAGCACATCAATGTGAGTCTGAGCACATCTATGTGACTTGAGTCTGAGCACATGTATGTGAGTCTGAGCACATATATGTGACTTGAGTCTGAGCACATGTATGTGAGTCTGAGCACATGTATGTGAGTCTGAGCACATGTATGTGATTTGAGTCTGAGCACATGTATGTGACTTGACATGACGATGAAGCAAAGCCCTTCTCAGAGGTTGCTGACCAATTTGCAAGAGCGTACCTGAGGTAAAAGGAAATTCAATGATCTCCAGACAGCACTTTTTATTTGACTATCTAAACCTAACCTAAACAGTATGATGTTCTAATTTTAAGTATCTAATTTCGTTCTATAAAAAGAACATTGACGCATGTAAATCTATTCGAGTAGACCCATAAATAAAATTATGAACATTGAAAATGAGAATAGTAGATCCTTTTTAATGAAACAGTTAGCTAGCTTGCGAAGATTTGAGTCAACCTGTTGCACCACCTTGCGTAAATGCTAAACAGCATTTAGTAAAATCGGCATGTAACCTAGGCTGTTTAAGCAGAATATCAGACATATTAACATCCGTCTGACTGATGAAAGAGGGGGTTGATCTGCAAGGTGGCTTTTGGGGGAATCCATTGATAGTGTGAAGAGAAACAGTTGTCCTTTTTTATACACACTACAGCTAACAGTGGCTGCAAAAAATATAGCGTTATTAAACTTAGCCTAATTGAAGGGGTGGAAATGTGTTTGTCATTGTTTTAATTATTAAGAACAAGAAGGGTATATAAATATGCATTTTTTTTTTTGAGCATCAACCGATGAAACTCCCCGTCTTAATTTAACCCCTGGTAATGTTCATGTGAGACAGACAGACGACAGGCCCTGCATGGCATAGGCTGTCTTTAGGCTGTCTGTTTCTGTCTCAAACTGCGTGAAAATGGTCGCAGGGAAGGACGGCCATGGATCCCCCGACAGTTCTAGGCTAAGCCCTCATTTTGTTTTAAACTCCTAGCAACACCCCTGAGAAAGCAACAACAACAGCAACTAAATCAGCTGGGCACTCTGAGCTGAGCTCTGACGTGTGGCTTTGAGGGGAAGGAGAGGGGGTACCTGCTGGTGAGGGATTGGCTGAGGCATGCCTGAGGATTCGATCCTCGAGCCCAGAACTGAACAAGGGCGCTTTGACCTGCGGCAGAAGAAACAAAACAGAAGATGAGAAATGAATGGAAAAATATATTAATGCTGTTACCCATTTTATGCTGTGAAGACTAAACGGCTCTTGACAGAAAACCGAATGAATCACAAAACAATATGACTTCCATATCGACTCATGAACATAAACACACAGCTAACTTAATTTGTAAAAGCACAGAGAGGGTGCTGTTCCGGCGGGTCAAGGGAGAGAAAAAAAGTCGTGGAACACTAATAAACTAAAACTGTCACCACAAACAAAACATTATTTATTCACATTTAATTCACAATGTGAAGTCATTTGCAGAAATGTCTTTCTTTATTCATGCCGTTGACATACTTTATACCCAATTGCAGTTTTATAGGGTCTATCTCATTTCTAAATCATAATAAATGTACCATTGCACTTCTATAATACACTACCCCACCGGAAAGATCGATTCACAAAAAAAATTACAAAATCTATCAATACATTTGAGGTTAATATTTGTGGGTGAAACAAGGTGGGAACAACCAAAACCCTGAGGTACAGCTAGAGATAAAGCATTTTACAGGAGTTCTGTAAAGAATATTGGAAAACATAAAAACAGACCCTGAAATTCACTCGACCCCATTTTCCCCTTTTCCTCCCAACCACAGAGGTCACATTACACAAGAGACAAGAGGGCTGAACTGCTGCCCTCGAAGAGGTGAAAAACAGGAGGATGACCCAAAAACAATCCTCTCAGGTATGCAGAAATCAAAACGGAGGGACATGCCGCTCCTTTTTTGGGTCTTTCTTCTGTTCTTCATTGCGAACCGCACTGCCCGTAAACCTTATTTGATCTCACACAAGATTTATCAGAACTGCACCCTCGGCTCGTGAGATTAAGGCCGTTTTAGGAAACCCATCACTCGAGGATTAGAGGCACCGCAGGGCCACAGGTTTGGCCCATATGGGAAAGATACCTCACGTCTTACTGCTGCTTCAGGGATTGCACACACCTTTGCGTTATACAAGTGGAACGGATAGGCAGCCATTTTGATGACTTGACTTAGGGTAAGGTCAGAAGACCCCTGGAGGTGCAGGATTTTGTATTTCATTTTGACGCAAGAAGATGGTGGAGGAGGCGCGATAACTACCTGAGAGGTTTTCAATAACTTCACAGAAATGCTGTGACAAAAACTCATCTGTCAAAGGCTGTCAACTGCCCTTTGAAAAGGGTGTCTCCCAATCACTGGCGTGCCAAAGACACACAATAGAGTTTCCCGAAAACAATCTCCATCCAGATATTTTGTATTAGGGCAATCAGACTTCCCATTATGTGCAGTCTAAATATGGACAATGTTGGCAGTGACAGATCGAACGGACACTCCAGAAGAGTAGCTCTCTTCCTTTCATGATACCGACTTGTCTGACCAGGTAAGGCCATGTGAAACATTTTCCTCCTCATTGATTTTATCAGTTAAATCCCCTCAAATCCACGATAATCAGCAGCCAAATAGGGGGGAAAGCCTTAAAGACAGGTTCCAGAGGGGTTCAGGAAAGACAAGGTTCCAGAAGGGTTCAGGAAGGGTTACTTTGGGAAGGACTGGAGTCAACTTGTGCAGGTATCTGTTTTTGAATCTTGGGCAATTTTTCTTTGTAAGTTTAATTTGCCTGCTGTTCTGTTGTTTCCAAGGTAAAATATGTACAGTCAGCGCTGAGACACTGACTCCAACCAACTTGTTTTGAGTCGATGTGAGGAATAAAAATAATATAGGTAGATAAAGTAAAATACAGGCATACTAGTATAGGCACTGTGTTTATAGAAAATTATTTAAATAAAAAGTGTCAGTTAACAATAAAAAAGGTTATTCTCAAGCCCAGAATGACCTCCGAGAAATGTAATCTGGGGAAGCAGGCGATCTGACCAACGTTTATGTCACTGTGTCAAATTAAACGGCTGGAGGCATCGAAGAAATCGGGCACAAATAATGTTCATGTTCTTCACCGGTCAACATTGGTACAGGTCAAGCATATGCAGCCTCGGGGCCAAGGTTTTTTAGGACAATAAGAGACAAGGAGGAGAGGACAGGAGAACTGAACACTGAGAACAGACAAGAAGCCATCCAGGCACTTTAGGCTATCTGTCAAAGAGGTCCAAGGCAGCAGTAAGAACAAGGCACGCTTTCATATGAATCACTTCCATCACATTAAACACCATAGCCTGTCAACCCTTTTAATTGACTGCGTAGGAGGGCGAGGCAGGAACAGAATGCAGTGACCTTTCCCAGCACAATACCGTACCATCCATCCATTTAAACCAGCCCAGCACTTACCCTCCCCCATACCATAGAGAATCGCATGTAAGGCGACTGGAGTCAATTCATTTGAGGATCCTTTTCAAGCCCTAGTGTTATCCATTGTATTGACAGAACCATGAGGATGATGATGTCACAGCACCATTGATCTCAAGGTTCAAATCTTGTTAAGATTGAAGCAGAGGGGGAAATATGTAATAAAGTGGATTTGAAATTGTATGGATGTAGTCCTCTCAGGGGTCCTCTTCACTGAAATGCATGAAATGACGTTGGATCTCTGGCAGGGGATAGCCGCTAGTGCTACATGCCTGAATGAAATGCGCAAAAAACACATGCTGAAGGGCAACTTAGGCTTGGGCTGTCCTCTAAATACCAGCCATTGATCCAAGTTAACTTCCTTTTAGTGTTTGATGTCACATTTGTCTGACTGCACTTTGGAGCTTCAGAGGGATTCCGTTCAGATGCTGAATCAACCCCAACTGATTTTATATGTAATCAACATTTTGCCATTTAGCCAAGGCTTTCATCACGCCAGCAAAAAAAAAACATTTAGCTAATTTCACTGGCCTTTGAGCACCCTGGATCGTGGCCTTTACCAAACACAGGCACACTTCAAACATGCAGCTTGCAGATCAATGCAACATTTGAAATATCTTTACCTCAGGTTCAACTTGAAACCTCAGGCCCAGTATAAGGAGGTAAATCTAAACCACTGCCAGCTACCATGCTAACTTACCCCTCACCACATGAAACACCAGTCACCATGCTAACTCGTCCCTCACCACATGAAACACCAGTCACCATTCCAAACCCTCCTTGGCCGCATGACACTTAATCTCCCTGTCTGATCTTTATAATTACACAAGATGTGTAACAGCACTGTCCATCAAACGTGAAAAGAAAGGGAGCTTAGACGAAGCCTATTAATTCACACACCAGGCCCCAGTCACACACACACACACACACACACACAAACACACACACGCTCTGTGACACACACACACACACACAGATGCCTATCCTATCCCTGAGGTATTTGCAGCAGAGGGTTCACTCTGGCATGCTGTTTAGTCTACCCCATTTGCAGGAAAAGAAATAGCCATCCCTGAACTGGTGCGAGTGCCTTATAAAGGCTTACATCAGAATGAAAACCAGCTGTGTGGTGATCTTCCATCCAAACTGACGCCTACCTGTGCTGCCATCAATACTGGTTTGTTAAGCGGAGTGTTACAGAGGTATTGAGAGGGTGCCGTGTGTGTTTTTTACCTGGTCATAGTGAGGGCCAGGTTAAGGGCACACTTGATCTTATTCTGGGCCTCCAGGTGAGTCATTCCGTCCGTGCTGACCCCATCGATGGCCACGATGATGTCGCCCTGGACCAGGTTGCCTGACGCAGCCTTGCTCCCAGGTGTGATCTGTGGATAGACAGGTAAGCGTTTTGAGTCACAGTGTTTTGCACACAGAACAACCTAATACAAGACAACACAGCACATTACAGTGCAATATAACACAACACAACACAACACAACACAACACAACACAACACAACACAACACATTACAGTGCAACACAACACAACTCTACACAACGGGACAAGCCAGTGGCCAGTGCCAAGGCATCAACGTCCCACTCAGAGTGTCTGATCTCTGATTACACAGGACGTGTAAATCCGGCTAAATAAAAATAAGGAGGCACAGTCAATCCGTAATTAAAAGAGAAACACGCCGCTATGTGATCCCAAACAGCTGGACACATAAAGAGGTAAATGCTGTTTCCCCAAAACTAGACCATCCCAGTGGCAGCTATTAATCCCGCTAAAAATGTGAATGGAAAATCCAAAAACATGATTGCAGTGACCTGATCAGATAGCGACCCTGAGTGGAGCCCTACCTGTGATACTGTCATCTGTCTTTCTGTTTATTGGTCAGTGTATTCATACCCTGCTGTTTCGTGTGCTCTTTGTCACTTCACTGTATAATTTTCTCCATGTGTGCCAGTATGCCCTGGTGCTCAGTTTGCCTAGTTTGCTAATGTCCTGTTTTTGCCTTCTCGTTTTTGCTCCTGTTTGGGTTGTCTTCTCTCTTCCCTGCCTGTATTCTGGATTGCATTTGATCTGCTCTTAGTTGATGGTTTACCTGCTTGATTTTTGTTGCAGAGTATATTTAAATAAAAGTAAAGTCAAGCAACAAACTAAACTCCTACATTTCCCTCGGGATAAATAAGGTATCCATCTATCTATCTATCTATCTATCTATCTATCTATCTATCTATCTATCTATCTATCTATCTATCTCTTCAATCCATGAACAATACTCACTGTTATAGTCTTAGACTCTCAAGGAAACTCAAGGAGCAATGATGACATGCTGACCTTCAAGAAAAAAAGGTGTTGATTTGACTTCGCCTGTATGGTTTTGACACAACATTCTCTACTGTTTACCCGTCAAATCTCTGCCAGAATCCTCCCCAACACAAACCCACTCTGCTGATCTCAAGTTACTCCATTTCCTCTCCCTTTCATGCGTCTTCACAGTTTATTGGCTTTTCTTTGTCTATTCAGTGCACTCCTTGAACACATCGCTAGAAACTACCTCCATCGTTTCAGTCTCATGGCTCTCTGAACTAACACATGGAGGCGAGTCAACTCTTCGCCGCATAAAAAGAATACAAATGTGTGATTATATGGTATAAATATATGGTATATGGTATAATTCTTTCACTTGGGAAAGTCAGAAGTTATGAATGTAAAGAATTTAACAAACTGAAAGCAGATGGAGGCTGCTGTGTAGAAAATAACATTTTTGACATTTCGATATTTTCATTATCTCACCGTATACTTGAATCGAATAAGGTGACAGTACAAGCTGTGCAATTATAACAACTACCTTTACTCACAGCCAGGTCCTACAGTAAGAGCAGACTGTGGCGTCTTTAAACATTAAATTGAGCGGTAATATTGAGGTGTTGTGATGTGGGAGGCAGTGTTGACATTTCTTCTCTAATCTGTTAATTCCGGAAGGGGGTGATGGGGTGGGTATGGGGGTGTTCAGTAGTGTATTTCAGGCCACAAACCACCGTCACACCCCCGACTAAACAAATCCTCCGCGCTCACTGAATGGTAGAAGCAGGCGGTGAACTGGAAAGGTAGAGTTCACTCAGCTGTGCAGCACAGCAGAAATAAGCAACAGATCTGTGTGTGTGTGTGTGTGTATGTGTGTGTGTGTGTGTGTGTGTGTGTGTGTGTGTGTGTGTGTGTAAGTGTGTAAGTGTGTGTGTGTGTGTCACTGAGGCCACTGTTTCATTGTGTCCATGATGTTCAACCAAGACACGAGCACTACCATATATTATACCCTCATCTCATCATCTTAGTGACCAGGGACAGCCAGTTCACCACGGACTTATCCACACTATTCTAAACAACACTGGAAGAAAGGAAGAAACAATGGAATTAAAAAGGAAAAGAAATAAAGACTGGGATAAACTAGGCAACAATGAAAGAAAGAAAAAAAGACCAGAAAGAAAGAAGGAAAGAAAGCAAGATAAATCCACCAGGAGGCAGGGTGTTAACAGCAGCGAACCAGTGCTCCATTATGCATTTCCTTCCTCTCTCTCTCACTCTCTCTCTCTCTCTCTCTCTCATTCTCTCTCTCTCACTCTCTCGCTCTCGCTCTCATTCTCTCTCTCTCATTCTCTCTCTCTCACTCTCTCTCATTTTCTCATTATCTCTCTCTCACTCTCTCTCTCTGTCATTCTATCTCTCTCTCTATATATATATATATATTTATATGAGTGAATGGGCCTCAACCCCATAGGAGTCTCACCCATCTCCTCACGCAAGTCTGTTTCTCCTCTCAATGGATGAGGGTGCTGCGCAGCGATGCACACCACAGGAAGGAATTCACATGATGTGGCAGTGAAGAGGTCTTTTAAAAACTACACCTCTAATGGGAAGTTATATCAAAGAATAACACAGTCCTATTAAAAAGCAAATACAAAGCAACAGAAAATGAAAGTATTACATGTAAGGTGAGTATGGACTTTGAGCTTGAATGATCTACCTCAAGTCCAGCCTTACCCCATTTTCCCCCTACCACTAGACACAGCTGTTCCACAGAAAACCATCAGTCCCTGGAGTTCCAACAAGCTCTTCAGTCCACAGTGGATACATGCATGCATGCCTCTATATGAAACTGGGTTAACACTGTAGACTCAAGGGGGCGTTGTTTACGACGAATATGTCACAGGCTACTTTCATTTACAGATAGCCCTTTTCTGAGATCTATGGACCCAAATCCATATTTAGCTGCAAGGGCCCACGTAGATATACTACCGTCCAATATCAGGCAGAGGGTTCACCACACACCCCTATGGACAGGCAGAGGGGTCACCACACACCCCTATGGACAGGCTGAGGGGTCACCACACACCCCTATGGACAGGCTGAGGGGTCACCACACAACCCTATGGACAGGCAGAGGGGTCACCACACAGCCCTATGGACAGAGAAAGGATCATGTAATATCCTTTCCATGTTGCTGCTTGGCAACGACGCTATGTTTGCTTGTTGCTGTCTTAGGCGAAGGTTAACGGATATCATGAACAAATACAGAAGAAGGAAAACTATTCTCTCTATCTGACAGGATATCAGTATTGCCGGGGACTTGAAAAAGTGCGCAATGTCTAAAACTCCTTTTATTTTTTTTATTTTTTATTTAAAAATACTTTGAAAGTAGGACAGGGTGAGGTTAACTGACATGGCTAATTCATGCTTCAAAATCAATTTTAATGACACAATGAACTTCCTTCAGAAATGTACTGTTTATACTGTGGAGAGCAGAAAAAGGTGTACGCACAAGCATGCTATTTGTGATTAAACACGAAGAGAATAATCATTGGCCGGCAGAAAGAGTGCATGAAAGACGAGCCACTTAGCTTTACGTTACAACATAAAGTATGACGGTAACAGCTGTATAACAACACTAAGTCTAAATCTACCAAATGCAATACCTCCCTCAAGAGACCAGAGAATTAGCATTGTGTGTGTTTGGCTACATCCCAATGCTGACAGGAACAATTAGCGTACCTTGTGTCCCAGTGCTCAACTAACCCACTGAGTGTGCAAGATTACTTTCTGGCAACACATCAAAAGCAACCTGTGTGTGTGTGTGTGTGTGTGTGTGTCTGTGTGTGTGTGTGTGTGTGTGTGTGTGTGTGTGTGTGTGCATGTGTGTGTATGTGTCTGTGGGTGTGTGTGTGTGTGTGTATATTTGTGTGTGTGTGTGTGTGTGTGTGTGTGTGTGTGTGTGTGTGTGTGTGTGTGTGTGTGTGTGCAGCCATACACCTATTGGGATGTGAGTCTTTCCAAACCCACTGAATAGGATTTGCGTGAGCAATGAAAGAATAAAAGGCCTTACAGGATTATACTGTTTTTCCCCCACTGTCAAGCGTCTTAAGCTTGAGCAAATGATAAAAGCACAATTTCAGCCTTTCGTCAAGCCGCGGGGTGGGTGGGCGGGCTTGAAGGGAAACAAACTCTCCTATCGAAGGGAAAGATCGTCTAGTGCACATTCTCACTCTTTTCTACTGACTGTTTTTCGCCCTCTTTCAGTGTTTCCTTCTCTCCCGAGTGACAGCTGCACTGGCTTTATGGCTCCCAGCTGCTCCCAGCTGCTTCCAGCGCCCTGGTGGCGGCGCCCGGTATTGTGCTCAGACCCTTTCCCTGCTCCAGTCTAAATGTCATCTCTAATGAGCTTGCAAAGTGGCGGGTATCTCCTGACATAACTTAAAAGGTTGCTGTGGCGTGGCTAATGCGGGTGCTAGCTGCATTGCCAGTAACTCATCTCTAGGGGGTGTGGGGGAAGTGGGAAGGGTTTATTTCCTGAGTTATACAAAAATATTGCAGAGCCATTCAGTGACAACCGCAACATAAGCAATCATCTTGGAAGATGCCTGCAATTTCTTATACCATACTGTCTCAGACATGTATTAACTGGCACACTGCACATTGACGTCATTTACAACATCATTAACAAGATAGATGGGGGATGCATGTGTTCTTACAAATGTCAAAGAGGTTAGCCCTTGAAGAGGAGACCACTCCTAAGCTGAGCAAGGCCAAGCCAAGCAGAGAACTGTTTTGTAATTTTGGTCATTTTCATAGATGCACTTCATAGCTAGAATGCCATTCATGGAGAGGTTGCTTTGAAGCGATAATAACTTAGTTTGACAACCATTCATTTTTCATTTGTCAGCAAACATGAGAAGTCTCCACAAAGAAATCTAAACAACATTGTTCTAAACAACATTGTAACTGAGGCAGTAAAGGCTCAAAGGCATCGCCCTTTTTATTACCCTCTTCATATAACTTCAGCGACGACCACAAATACACACTAACCCCTTCCAATGATATATGGCATGTCCGCTAAATTTTGCTGAGTCCATATGCTATTGGTATGACATTTGTATGTTAGGTTTTCTCTGCACGTTGCTGATAGTCAGCCTGCTCATAGAGCCCTCAGGCTCTGGTTAAGGCAACCCCAGTCCCTCACAACAGCTCATTACTCCTGTGAGACTCCTGTCTCAACCACGGCCACCTGTCAGGGCGTCCAAAACAGACGTTTCCTGCCACAGACCCTGTGAAGTGTGACCATTTCAAAGGGCACTGAGCCGTGTAAAGGAGGCGTTACACAAAGGACATTTCAGGAGAGTGCAGGATCAAAGCAGGGAGAATCAGAGTCTCAGGGCCCCGTTTACCTCGAGGTTCACTGAGGACAAACGACCGTATGGGGATGAGACAGCTACTGAAATAAGTGGGGTACACTTGTACTGAAACAGAAACAATTCAGATTCGTTTTTTACCAACACGAGTTTCCGGGGCACTGAGGTGGCACCAATCTAACAGCAGTTATTCTAAGCAACTGTGTGATTTCTTGTGGATCAACATCAAACTCACGCTTCACTTTTTTCACCCATCAATATTTTTCACGTTCAGCCTCATTTAGCCAAAATAATAACAATGGAGGGGGGAGGGAACATGGGAAACAAAAAGGGAGAGAGAGAGAGAGAGAGGGAATGAGAGATAGGGAGAGAGAGAGGAAGAGAGAGAGAGAGGGGGTGGGGGGAGAGGGAGGGAGAGAGAGAGGGAGAGAGAGGGGGGAGAGAGACAGAGAGTGAGGGAGAGAGAGGGAGAGAGAGGGGGGAGAGAGAGAGACAGAGAGTGAGAGAGAGAGAGAATGAAAGAGAGAGAGAGAGGTAGCGAGGAGGGGATTAGCAGAGCTGCCACACAAAACACCTATTAACTCTCCACCCTCAGCCCATTCCAATTGATGCCCGGCTGAATGGCTGGCTGATATGCCAGCTCAAATCTCCTGTTCAGTTCACTCACAATACACACAAGTACACACAGAAACACAAATAAAGAGAGTGTAGGAGACACAGAGAATGAGGGAGATAGAGAGAGCAAGAGAGAGCGAGAAAGAGAGAGAGAGAGAGAAAGAGATATAGAAAGGTAGAAACCGGAGAGTGAGATAGAGAAATGGTGGAAAGGCAGAGGGATATAAATAGACACAAAGAGGCCCACCACTGAACCAGTTACTGTTTCCCCTTTACCATCTAATTGGGACCCTTCCCTCCCTTAAATACACTGTGTGTGTGCGTGTGTGTGTGTGTGTGTGTGTGTGTGTGTGTGTGTGTGTGTGTGTGTGTGTGTGTGTGTGTGTGTGTGTGTGTGTGTGTGTGTGTGTGTGTGTGTGTGTGCGTGTGCGTTCCTGTCTGTGAGTGTGTGTGTGTGTTAGTGTGTGTGTGTGAGTGTGTGTTTGTGGGTATAAATGTTTGCCCAATCAAATGTTTAACAATGTCATCACTGTTTAACCTCACACACACAAACACACACCCACTCCTCAAAGACAATTTACATAAGGGAATGAACAGTAGGTTGCACTGAACACACTGTGGACTTCCACAGTTTATCAGAAGCTGAATTTCCAGTCCTCATAAACAAGATCACTGAATGGAGTAGCATTTCATTAGCTGTACACACACTGATTGCAAAAAACAGATGGTATCGTCTATGCTAACGAGCCTGAACAGAACCTGACACCTGATGAATGCAACTCGACCCCAACATCCCCCACGACCCACATTTACACTCTGCTCCAGCCTACGGACACTCTGCTCGGTCTGAAACACGGTGGGAACACCTCGGTGCCTCTGAGCAGGCTAGCTCTGGGCACACCTCCCAAAGAGTGAGAGAAACTCCAGCGCACATCACAGCAAACCTACACTACCTCAATGGGATCCCTTTCCCATCATAAAAGAGACAAAAAAGACACAAAAAAAACACTGCAAGTGCAAGTGCCAGCAAGCAGATCCTCATTCAAGAGGACTTTCACATGAAGACTTGTCCATGTTTAAAACTGCACAGAAAGTAGTTCTCAGACGCTATCTGTCGGGTAGGGTTCAGGTAGGCTGAGGTTGGATGGTTGGGGGGGATGGCACGCTCCCTAGTATCTATAGCCTTCACAATCTGGCCCTACTGGACACACACACACACACACACACACACACACACACACACACACACACACACACACACACACACACACACACACACACACACACACACACACACACACACACACACACACACACACACACACACACACACACACACTCCCCAGTATCTATAGCCTTCACAATCTGGCCCTCCTGGATGGTTGGGGGCTGGGGGATGGCGCGCTCCCCAGTATCTATAGCCTTCACAATCTGGCCCTACACTGCTGACCTTCAGCATGCAGCTAAAAACAGCCCTGCCTGTCAGCACTCCCCAAGCACTGGCTCCCATTCCACAGGCCTGGGTAGGGAGAGGGTTGGGGCGGGGGGCACAGGGTGAGAGAAGGGGGAGGGGGTTGGGGCGTGGGGCACAGGGTGAGGTGGTGGTGGGTAAAGGGGGGCACAGGGTGAGAGAAGGGGGAGGTGGTGGGTACAGGGGGGCACAGGGTGAGAGAAGGGGGAGGGGGTTGGGGCGGGGGGCACAGGGTGAGGTGGTGGTGGGTATAGGGGGGCACAGGGTGAGAGAAGGGGGAGGTGGTGGGTACAGGGGGGCACAGGGTGAGAGAAGGGGAGGTGGTTGTGGGTATAGGGGGGTACAGGGTGAGAGAAGGGGAGGTGGTGGTGGGTACAGGGAGGTACAGGGGGGCACAGGGTGAGAGAAGGGGGAGGTGGTGGTGGGTATAGGGGGGTATAGGGTGAGAGAAGGGGAGGTGGTGGTGGGTATAGGGGGGCACAGGGTGAGAGAAGGGGAGGTGGTGGTGGGTAAAGGAATGCAGAGGTCTGCACCACCATGGGCTCACAGACACTTATCTGCCTGGCTTTGGCCCCTAACCGCACCACGACTCTGCTGCCACTCTCAATATGGGGCAATAGGTGCCACTCTACAGTATGGGGCAAGGCTCTGGTGCCACTCTACAGTATAGGGCAAGAGGACCCCTGCTGATGCCTGTACAGCACTGGAAGCCCGGTAGCAGTTGGCATGGGGAATGTGCGTGGACCTTGAGTACTCAACGGGTTGAAAATCCAGCGAGGGCTCGTGCAACTTGAGTCATCACTGGTGGTGTTCAGTGAGTCATCACTGGTGGTGTTCAGTGAGTCATCACTGGTGGTGTTCAGTGAGTCATCAGTGGTGGTGTTCAGTGAGTCATCACTGGTGGTGTTCAGTGAGTCATCACTGGTGGTGTTCAGTGAGTCATCACTGGAGCTGTTCAGTGAGTCATCACTGGTGGTGTTCAGTGGTATGAGTCATCACTGGTGGTGTTCAGTGGTATGAGTCATCACTGGTGGTGTTCAGTGAGTCATCACTGGAGCTGTTCAGTGAGTCATCACTGGTGGTGTTCAGTGGTATGAGTCATCACTGGTGGTGTTCAGTGTGTCATCACTGGTGGTGTGCAGTTCAGTGGCTTGAGTCCTCACTGGTGCTGTTCAGTGAGTCATCACTGGTGGTGTTCAGTGGCTTTAGTCTTCACGGGTGGTGTTCAGTGAGTCATCACTGGTGGTGTTCAGTGGTATAAGTCATCAGCGGTGGTGTTCAGTGAGTCATCAGTGGTGGTGTTCAGTGTGTCATCACTGGTGGTGTGCAGTTCAGTGGCTTGAGTCCTCACTGGTGGTGTTCAGTGAGTCATCACTGGTGCTGTTCAGTGGCTTGAGTCTTCACGGGTGGTGTTCAGTGAGTCATCACTGGTGGTGTTCAGTGGTATGAGTCATCACTGGTGGTGTTCAGTGAGTCATCACTGGTGCTGTTCAGTGGCTTGAGTCTTCACTGGTGGTGTTCAGTGAGTCATCAGTGGTGGTGTTCAGTGAGTCATCAGTGGTGGTGTTCAGTGGTATGAGACATCACTGGTGGTGTTCAGTGGTATAAGTCATCACTGGTGGTGTTCAGTGGTATGAGACATCACTGGTGGTGTTCAGTGGTATGAGTCATCACTGGTGGTGTTCAGTGGTGCCTGCTGGCTGCCTGGGTGCTGTATCTGTGAGTTACTATATTGCCTTTTAGGCGTGGTTCATTGTATCAGTGAAAGTGGGGGCATGGCTGTGTAATTTTACTGGCCCATGGGATGCTGCTTGTGAACGGATGCAATCAGACCAGTTGAGTCACCACCGTAAATCTGGATGCAAATGTAGTGCAGAACAGGGATGTACGGGCCTGTGTCAACCATTTATTATAACACTACACAGAATGTAAATATGCAATTGTTGTTATACTGCTGTTGTTTCAAGGCAATCTGGCCTTGGTTTCATTAATTAGTTCATTCATTAATTTCCTCATTCCTGCTCGCACTACTTTATAGCTTTTTTTTTGCTACTTTTTTCTTTTGCTTGGTTTGAAAATGCTCCACTCCAAGAGTATGCCAGAGGGTCATCTTCTGAACGGCACGGACGGATGGACAAGAACTTAAGTGCTGACAAGTAGAGAGCCTGTCATATCCACTGTTGGTCTGCTTACATTTAAAGACACATGTAGCCGCCAGTCAGTTCAAGAAGCAACCCAGGCCTGGGGAGAGTGAAGAAGAGAGAAAGAGAGAGAGAGAGAGAGAGAGCGAGAAGGACGGAGAGGGAGAGGGAGAGAGAGAGAGAGAGAAGGAGGGAGAGGGAGAGAGAAAGAAATATCACGCAAAGCTCAGACAGCCCTTTTTTCTCAGTTAACTCCCCAGAAGGCTCCAGTCACTTTTACTCGATCTGGCAGAGCCGTGTTTCTGTCTGGCTCTCCCCACCTGGCATGTGGGAACTCACTAAATGGACTGACCACTTCACCACACCACAGTGGAGACCAGAGGTGCCGTGGGATAGCGTCTCGTTCCCCCCACCTGGCATGTGGGAACTCACTAAATGGACTGACCACTTCACCACACCACACTGGAGACCAGAGGTGCCGTGGGATAGCGTCTCGTTCCCCCCACCTGGCAGTAAGGGAACACACTAAATGGACTGACCACTTCACCACACCACACTGGAGACCAGAGGTGTCGTGGGATAGCGCCGCACAAGCACTCTCCAGCACCAAATTGAAACGAGCATGGTGACCAGATGGGGTGGCATAGGCTGTGGTGGGGGCGGCACAGGCATGGGAGGGGGTGGCACAGGCTGTGGTGGGGGCGGCACAGGCATGGGAGGGGGTGGCACAGGCATGGAAGGGGGTGGCACAGGCCGGGGAGGGGGTGGCACAGGCCGGGGAGGGGAGGGGGTGGCACAGGCATGGGAGGGGGTTGCACAGGCATGGGAGGGGGTGGCACAGGCATGGGAGGGGGTGGCACAGGCATGGGAGGGGGTGGCACAGGCATGGGAGGGGGTTGCACAGGCATGGGAGGGGGCGGCACAGGCATGGGAGGGGGCGGCAGTGTAAGAAGACCTGCAAAGCCTGAGAAAACGTCAGGCTACCATCCAAGAGGGGGATACAAAGTACATTTTAATGGCAGAACACTGACCCCAAAGCCTGCGGTCAGGGGGGTGTCCGTAATGTAGTGATATCATATTAAAACTAGATGCTGGGCTCTTTTTCTCTTTTATCCGCCTTTAAATTTGACAGTGTATCTTGAAAATGTCTTCATGTAGCATTATGTAACAAATAAAAGTATCTTGATAAAGTCTTTATTTAACACTAACTAACAAATTCAAGGTCTATGCTTTCCAGGCAAAGAGGTGTGTAACTGTAGGAAAATGAATTTCTTCATCAATAAAACTCAATAATCATCTGATACTCATCAATACATTCCAAACTGGGACTCAAACATAACGTATTTGTTTCAAAGGTTCTATTTTATGGAATGAGTTCAGTTACTTTCTACTGTACTTTGATAAACAGAAAACATCCTCAAGCACATACCTGCAGTGGGTTTAAAGCTTCACAGTTATTGGCCTATTATCTTTATTGATATGAAAACAAAAAACAGTCACAAAAAGGTGTTTCTTGATGTTATCTTTGAATAACATTTTTTTCAAAACATAGTTTGATTCATGGTGCTGTGTGGAATCTCCCATTGACTAAAACTCATTGATAAACTTATGAGGTCAAACAGTTCACTACACACCTAAATAAGCAGAGGTCATTTGTGCAACAGGATTTGATAGTAATTTCCAGGATTTTTGACCTTATTTAAAAAACTAAACAGAGAGCATAGTCTAGCTTTTTATCCTGAAATCAGTGGAGCTTTTGACTCCAACACAAACACGTCTTGCTTCTCTCCCTTACGTCCAGGGTTTCTCTCATCCCTGTCCCACAGTAAAGTGTTTATATCCACCGTCTGCTCCCAACTGACTAACAGTTCATTGCTTCTGTCTCTTTCATTTCTCGTTGCCATCTGTTCCTGTTTCTACATCGTTCACCATCATAACACAAGCAGAACACCTTTCAGCTTCACGCTATTTCTATATAATTGTGTATATAATATAATATTTGTCAGACTTTATTCCTTTTATTTTTAGAGCTGATGGATTTTGGATTTGGCTGCAAATGAGCCTACAACACCCACACTCTGTATATAGATTGGTAAAAGATCACAACAGCATTAACTGTCCAGATATCCCTGTGAAACTGATGTGTGAGGCGTGCAAGCCAAAGGCCACTCATTGCACAAGGCCTGCGGATACTAGGGTGTCCGTGATAGATCGATTGATATGCGAATTAAATTCAAACGCACAGTCCGTCTGCACTTCATTCTAGGGTTTCCTGCTCCAGGTGGCCAGATAGGCATCTTTACTTTGAAAATGTTGTGAAATCTAGAAGGGAAGGATTTCCACTCTCAACAAGCGCTCCAGTCACTCTGATCCATGCACATTAGCACAGATCACCACGGCTAACGGAAGGAATAACGGCTTTAGCCACACGGAATATGAGAGATGAGATAGGCTGCCCCTGACAACAACGCTGAATGAATTACTCATTACGCATTGAGGTTTGAGACAGTCTGTCTCTCTCTCTCTCTCTCTCTCTCTCTCTCTCTCTCTCTCTCTCTCTCTCTCTCTCTCTCTCTCTCTCTGTCTTTAGTCTAATTAAATCACATAACTCGTCTACTCATCTACTCATCTGCTGAGCACATCTGCTGCAAGTGCCCTCAAGTGGCACCAAAATAAGATAACTACTGTTTTTAATTAGCCAGACAGGCCGGGTCACTTTGAAGCCATTTATGTCCTCCTTATTGAAGGCATCATAGATCCTATGAATACATTTGAATTTGTTTGTGACCATTTCATTAATAAACTGCCTTGCTTTACAAAGGGATAATTATGGGCTGTGAGCTGCCCATACAGACAGCTATCTTTGCCTTACTTCCATAGCACCCCAATTTCCAGAAAGTTGTTTGAAACGATCATAATTACTTTTGTGCAGACTTAAACACACGCACACACACACACACACACACACACACACACACACACACACACACAAACACACACTCTTCTTCCTCTGTTCCACCTGGCCTGCTACACAAATACTCCCTGTCTGCAGGCCACCCAAACAATCACTGCGACTGTGTGAGGTATTTATAGCCAGAAGCAGCACCAGCAGGATCAGGAGCAGCAGGAGCAGGAGCAGCACTGGACACCCAGTAGCAGCGGCAGTGGCCACCTGTCAGGGCTCTGAGTGACTGGGCCTTCTGCTCGTGGGCCGGAAGAGGAGACGGCCTCCACCCCCGAGGCCTGCAGCACCCCCAGCACAGGGCCAGAGGGCTCAGAGTGCAGAGCTCCGAGAGGTCAGTTCTGACCGTCACCGCACAACTTTTAACACCAGCCTCACACACCACACACACACACCAAATCCGTTCTGTTTCAATCACCTTTACAGTATGGGACCTATTTTACTACACCACTACACCACAGTAACCTGCCTGCAGCGCACACCAAGAGATTCCGATGCTCCATATACACACGCCACCCACAAAATGGCTCTGCCTCGTTACTCTACACCCTGATGTCACATACCATGATACCATATTACTGTACAGAACTGCAGCTCCGCCGGCATAACCATATGATAAACCACTAACAAAATAGCTATACTAAAATCAATAACGCAACAAAGTCCTGTCATAGACAATTCTCGTGCTTGAAGCACGTATCACTTGGAATGTTAGATAGAGGGATCACAAAGGAAAGACCCTGATGAGAACTACAGTGGTCCATACCAAATTAAAAAAGAGTATTACATATCTATGGTGCTGTGACTAAGATGTCGCCATGATGTAAATCTACAGTGGTCCATACCCAATCAGAAAAGAGTATTCTATATCTATGGTGCTGTGACTAAGATGTCTCCATGATGTAAATCTACAGTGGTCCATACCCAATCAGAAAAGAGTATTCTATATCTATGGTGCTGTGACTAAGATGTCTCCATGATGTAAATCAAACTCTATCCACAGGTCCAGCTGCAGAGTCTCCCATAAAAGTCCTCTGACATCATCTGCGCTATGACAAGGGAAGAGCCTGGCCAGGAAAGAGGCACGCATTGTTCACGACCACAAGGTACGCATGGAGCGGTGACAGAATGGCACTCCATCATTTTAGGCCAGAGCCCATCCAACTGCCACTGTTAGACACCACAGGTCCTTTTTTTAAAGGCTGCTATTCTTTGAACCACCGTTCCATTAATACCTCCCCAATAACTGAGAGGTGATCTGTGAGGGAGTATTTCCCCTGTCCATGACACACATTCACGTGGAAACACACACAGTCACTAACCAAAGTGCCTACAGATCAATGGCCAGGATTTCAGAGTAACACACACCACACATGCAACATTATTTAAACACTTCCAGTGAAAATAAAACTCACAACTCCATACTACTCCACCCTGCCCACTCTTCCACTACTCCCCCCCTTTCCCCACCCCCCCACACTCCATTCACACACACACACACACACACACACACACACAAACCAAACACACACACACACACACACACACACACACACACACACAATAAAGGGGCTGCTGTCCTCTCAAACATTTATCTTACCTCTTCCATTCATTGTACTTCGGAGAATTAAAGGACATCTATAGCCACTGTCACATCTATCACAACACCTCTCAAAAAAGACATTCCCACTATTGCAATGCGATGCCAAACTAAGAATTCCACTTGGGTCACACTTAGCAAGCCAAATTAAGACAACCCAGAGGCTCAGTGCCATTCATGTGATGCATACGCATGGGGGCTGTTAGAACTAAATGAAGTTACGTCTGTGTAGGGTTTACCTGACATGTTGCCGTAATATTAATAATAATATTTCCTAAAAACAGGAATAATAATGTATTATTCCACTTGACTGGTAATTCCAACAGGTATTTATTATTTATACTGATAAGATGAGGACATCCTTTCGTGTGTGACGAATGTTGGGAGACACACAGTGTTGTGAAAACACTGAGGATGTCTGTATCCAAAATTGACAAAAATGCATGTCAGACCCCTCGTCTGGAAACACTAGAACATGTTTTTAATGAAACTGTAATCAACCAGAGGAAAGCATTAAACCATGAAGCAAAGTACTTGGACCATTAGACACATGTGATAAATACAAATGCCATGTGTCTAATGATAGCCAAACATTTATACAATCTCCAATTATATCTTAAGCCAGTCCAAAGGTTCATAAAACCTGAGTATTCAAGTTGACTCCGGAGACTGGAGTCACACGAAACTGAAGCGCAGCAAATGCTAGGCTAATTCTGTACTGTAACAGAGTCAGCTGAAGTACTTACAGTCCATATAAATACACTACTGCATATTAAGTGGAAAGTTTGCTAAACCCTTTTATAAGAGAAAGTATGTTGAAATATAAAATACGCCTGCAATCAGAGTTGCCATCTTTTTCCTATGGCAAATTCCTTCATTTGCACACATGCCAGTCCACTTCAACCCATTCACCCTCAAGCTGCCACTTATGTCATCAACATTACAATGGAGTCATTGGAGCGAACTACAAGGGTTTTTATCAATACCGATCAAATCCCACGGTCTTATGAGGCGACTCACATTGCCATTTTTAGAGAGGCCTTAAATTCAATTCCACCTCGGTTTTCAACCCCCAGCACTCCAACCGTCCTCACACTCTCTTATTCAAACAGACAGGAGGCCTCACAGATCTCTCAGAGTAGCCATAATAATACTAGGAGCCTTGCGCTTGGGTACACATACACACACACACACACACACACACGAGAACTCGAGGGGGGCCCTGGTGGGCTCTTACCCTGGAGATGGTCAGGGGCAAGTTGAAGTCCTTCCCTCCCTGTAGGCGAAATCCCCAAGGTGCCGGCCCATTGAGGGTGATAGTGTAGGTGCTCATTTTCTTTCAAAAATCGTACTTTCTTTTGGATGGACTTTGAGTTCTTCCTCCAAAACAGTTGGTAAAATGGAGGTTAGGGAGTTTGACAGGCACCAGGTAGCCTCTGTAAGCAGAGAAAAAAATGTTTAAAAAAAAGATGTGTTGGGGGGAATAAGTCAACAACAGGTCCCAAAAGCTCAACAGAATGAACAACAAGGGAAAAATATTAAATTTAAACATACAGTGCTGCAAATTTTGCATTCCCTTGCAATACTTTTGCATTACCTCACAAAACTTCTGTGTTCTCGCCCAACAACTGTGAGGGAATGCAAAAGTACTGCAAGGTAACGCAAAATGTTTGGCATGTAACACAGGAAAAAAAAAGCAGGTCAGACACAAATCACCACCATGGCCCTTAGGGGGTTCCGTAAATAATCAATTAATGTTCACACCCTTTTTTCAGCTAAGCCAGAATAATGAAAGACAAGAGAGACAGACAGAAAAGAGCAAAGGGAAGAGAGGTCTTGCCTGCTCAGATGAGCTGAAGTGACAGGCTAAGAATAGCTAACCCAGGGCAGAAAGTGATAGTACAGGGGCATTGTGGGAGAGGGGAGCTTGCGGTGGTGAGGGAGCGGGGCGCGGGGTGGGTGGGGTGGTGCCATATATGGCTTGTAAGGGGACACCTAGTATGCCAGGCTTCCCATGATTCACCAATGCTAATATAGCCCCTTCCCAGGCCGGCTGATTTTTTCTGACCACTGTGCCTGGCTGTCAGGATCCGAGCCCAGCAAGCCCATCTGTGCCGCCCTGACAGAGGGGGAGAGCCCCAGGAAACGACAAATGAACACTCATCAGCCAAGGTGTGACATTGTAATTAGAGTGGGTTCACACTTTATAGGCTTCATGACACGTGATTACTTTTTACGCAATGCAAAGAATGATCACGATACTGAGACAAGAGGATATGAATGCAATCTTCTCTGACCTTCAGCACTTTGCTGGGTTTACTTTTCAGGATTTCTACTCAGTCCCGTTGAAGCATAAAATAAACATCATAGTTCTTGTAGATGTAGATGGCAAAAACTAAAACTTTATTTCTTGAGGGATGAGGTGCTTATTAAATTATATTTATTTAAATTGGTCAGTAGGCAATTTTAAAATAGAAGAAACAGTACATTTTCATAAAGTCATTAAGTCGAGCCTGCATTAAAAGAGGCCTATGTCCATTGTAGGAATCTGGAAGGGTTGGAGATCTAAAGGCTCAATCCTCCTCCTTTAGCCCACAGCCACACAGCTGCTGACGGGGGTGAATTGCTCAGCGAATCCTGCGGTAACTCCATAAACTACAGTCCCCTTCAGTCCGGCACCTGCCAGCATGAATCACGACCCACTTCACTGCATCACTGCTAGCACCTACACCATCGGATCAGCAGGCCCAGTGGTGACCCTTAATTCATCAGAAAATCTATCAGGGAACTCCTATGCATCTGCCAATAACAATCTGCTAACAAGAATTTCCGTGGAGCCTTTTAGCGCTCTGTATGCACATAGAGTCATGCCATGCCAAATGTACCAATTTAAGAAAATCTCCCACTCAACTGTCTCAGATTTGGCTGAAAAAAAATCAAGGTTATTCATACACTTCTTAATAGGTATAGTCCCAAATATTAGCTCTCTCCTCCCAATAGTTTTGTCACAAAAAATGTTTCAGCAACTATGTTATAATAACTTGCCACGTAGGCTGCTACTGCCAGTGATCTGCTAGGCTACACGCATGGTGGCCTGCTGTAGCCGAGTCGTAGAGTCAGGCATTTCAGAGCGAGAGCATCACTAAAATAGTCCCCGACAGCTCCGACACAGAAGACACCCGTGCGGCATTCGCCAGGGGTAGGTGGTATCTGAGGTTAAACAGAACCCTGGCGGTGCCCGAGGCACAGAGAGAGAGGCCAGGTGGTTCTGCCTGCGAGAGAGCTGAGAGCCCAGCCCCGCCACCTCATGGCCAGCTGATAAGAGAGGCACTCGGGCCCTTCAGAGAGGGGGAGGCATGGGAGAGGTGTGTAGGAACACAGGAGGCCAGATAATCATTAAAGGCCGACCGGTGCACCACCAAACCTAATTTGGGAGACAGCATCTAGCCCAGCGAGCTGACACATGAGGCTAAGTTTAGACCCCTTGTTGGCATAGAGAATTTGTTGAGAGCAGGGTCGATGCTGATAAATATATAAATATATTAAATATATATAAACATATTAAATAAAACAAATTTTTCTTCACACTTCATTTCTACACTACTACCACTTAAGGGAAGTATATGTACTTGGATCAGGAAAATGTACGTTATCATGTTAGGATGAGTACCATCTCTCAACTTAAAGGTATCAGTTACGTAATTTATGGTATGTGTGTGGATCGGGAAAGTATTCTCTACATTTGAATGGAAAGATAACATCCCAGGCCGCATCTTGATGGAGACACGTATAAATGACATGTTCCTGAGCAGTGAACTCAATCTGATCTCTGCTGATGGAGAGTAGCAGACAGGTGTAGTGATGCTCATGACCATATAACACACCAAGGGGAATAGTCCAGCTGTGAGTGTCCACATGCCACCATTGTGTGTGTGTGACCGTACATTCACTTTATCCGACTTACAGCAACACACACACACACACACACACACACACACACACACACACACACACACACACACACACACACACACACACGCCTTGCCAGGTTGATCCAAATGCCAGGACAAACACAGTGCAGGTGGTGTGGTTAATCCAAGTGCTGTGTGCATGGCATCTCTGCATCATTAGCCTCACACTGAGAGAACTTGCTGGAAGGAGTCTGTCGGTTGGTGACCCCTGAAAATAAACGTCCGCTGTTGGCAGCACTGTCAGAAGCCTTGCATTTGTGACACTTGTGGTTCCCATATCAATTTAGTGTAAAATTACAGCCTCACCCACCCTTAGAGCCTCAAAACCTTCAAAAGAAAACAAAAACTTGACACACATTGGGCTAAATGTAGCAGGAATACAAAGATATCAAATGTCAATATTCCAAAATGCCGAGCCCACATCTCAACACGACCAGAGATCTCACTCCAGATCCAGTTTCTATTCCTATTGCCATGCTGATGGAATGACGATCCTAGGAGAGCTTCCTCTCTCTGCCCTGCTGAGAGTGTCCCGGAAAACATCTCCATGCCCCCCCCCCCCCCCCCCCCCCCCCCCCCCCCCCAACCTCAGGACAGTCTATTAGGCCCCTGAGCCTCGCAAAGGCTCCAAGCTCGGTTCTGGAGACACGCACCTGTTTGCACCCGAGAATTAGAAGTCCATTTTCTGCCACAGCAACCCACAAGTTCAAATGAGTCTAAGAGAGGCGTGCCACGGCACCTTTGCTAGTCATCCGCCATGAAAATAGTGGTCTAGTCATGCTACGCCAGAAGGGGTTCGTTCAGGTCTTTTCTGTTACTAGGCAGAAAACGTCACAGGACATTTCTAGAGCATTAAAACAACATAAAAAAAAACAGCATAGCCGAGAGACTCATGTGACCAGACAGACCACCCTGACTGTACGTCAGTTTGCCCACGTTATGGGGTGTTCGTGACAAACTCATGCTTAAGCAGTGAATTTAGAACAAACTATTTTCCATCACGCTGCACAGCTTTCATCCATCTATGGTGATAGGTGAGAGAACTTTAGAGTTTGAGACAACAGCCCCACAGTGGACATAAAGTAAAAGTTTCTTTCTGTAAAATATGACGTAGGCCTACATTTCACTGAGGTGATATGCCCGACCTTTTTTTCCTATCTGTTGTAACAGGCATGTTTTGACCAACCTGCGATACCTATCTTGACATGCCTCTCTCTGCTGTGGTTAAGTTAGTTTCATATTCTGTGTTCGATATTCACATATGCACTGAATGACATTTATGTCAAACCAACTGTGATGTATTCATACAAACACAATCAAATTAATCTATCTTGCCTCCTGACCTTATGATCTTTTGAGGTCAAAAAACCTGTGATGCACACAGTCTGACATCCGTCAAATATCACAAGGCTTCTTGTCGCAAAACACCATCGCCATGATTATCATATCAGGAATATTAGTCTGTATTTATCGACTGTACCCCAATGGACCTCAAAAGCTCAAAATGTCAGGAAGCCAAATGGATTTGTACTGTTTTAATTATCAAAAGTGGAATAACAATTTTCTAAAAAGGCCATGTGACATATGACCAGTGCTTGTTTGAATGCATCACAGTTGGTTTGACATAAATATGCCAATCAGTGCAAGTGTGAAATACATTTTTTGAGTGTCGAATATCGAATATTGAATGTACACAAATTGAACCACGGTCTTCCGCCCCCTCCCACTAGTTGATGACAGACAGAGGTCTACTGTAAGGCTTCAAAGGACTGAAGAAAAAGCTGAACCTATCTGAATAAACAGAAAACAACCTTAACGGATCAACCAAGCGAAATCCTAACCAGTATCCCATCAAATCAAACAAAACAGGAATTAAGAATATCAGGGCGGATTAAAGTTCTCACACGCAAGAGCGCGGAGCAGGTGCACTTTTTCACTGCTTGCGTCTTTTGCGGTTGATGTTCTGCCTGTAAAGCATGAGGTCCCATGCACTAAAGCCTGTTGCATCCGTACAAGCCCGAAGCTAACTGGAAAGAACTAAAACTAGGAAAAGTTTGCGTTCAACGTACATTTCATGGCGAGCGATCCCGCGGACGGCCGTAGGCTACTACCTGCCGTAGTGGCGGATCCTCTCTCCCTTTCCTCTTGTGTGGAACGGTGTCACACAGGCCGGCTTGATCCGATCCCTGGGACCCTGTTCGACGTCACCTCAGGCAAGCGGGGGGGTCAATGGGGGATTTTCATTAAGGTGGACTTATTAAAGCTACAGCCGCCCTTTAAGTTCCCTGTGGCGCCAAGAGAAAATATTTGAAATGGAAAGACATTGAAAGTATACTTTACACATCGAGCCTGTACAGGATTAATATTTAATTGTGTTATAAGTTCCACACAGGTTCCAATAGCTCGCTCCTATGTATGCGCACCTGTGAATTAATGTATGCTCCACTGCTCGACCAGCCATTAACCATCTGCATGATTGAGGGACTTACAGCTAGTCTATAGGCTACCGTAGCTCCTGGCCCAGAGGAGCTGTCACTCATAGTGAGTTGATACATAAGGGGCGTGTCTGTAGGCCTTCAGCAATGGAACGCCTATTCTGAATACTTCCACCGAGACTTATAATACTATATAAATATATACTTACTGCTCTAGGGGAGGGGAAACAGTGGCTGGATGTCCAGTCTATTTGTCAGGTATCGCTTCTTGTCTAAACTCCTGCTAAGAGAAACACTATATAGGTACTGTAGCCTTTCCTGGCACAACTGTCAGAAAAGTATTAATTGTGTGTATGTGTATGTTGTGTGTGTGTGTGTGTGTGTGGCCATGTGTATGCCTATGTAAGACGCCAAAGATATGGGTGGTATGCTGTCCGTCAATCTAAGTATCCAACCATGGATACACTGGCGCACTGCGGGTTGATACAGCAGTGCAGATTCCCATATCAGACTCTGTAGGTCCTCAACACTTAGTCTGTAAGCACTCAGGGCCACATACAGTGCCTTGCATAAGTATTCACCCCCTGGGATGTTTTATCCTTTTATTGCTTTTATAAATCAATCATGGTCAATATAAGTTGGCTTTTTTGTCAAAATCACAAAAAAGCCCTCTTTAATGTCACAGTGAAAACAGATTTCTACACAGTAATGTCAATTAAATAAAAATATGTAATGTAGAATAAGTGATTGCATAAGTATTCACCCCCCTTATAGTGACTGACCTAATTCAACTGAATTCTGACCAATTGACCTTCCAGACACAGGTGTCGTTATACTACAATCACTTGAGACACATACACTGCAAACTGATCTCCATTTCACTAATTGTGAGACTTCTACCAATTGGCTGGACCTCTGTTGAATTAGGGCAGTCACTTTAAAGGGGGTGAATACTTATGCAATCACTTATTTTACATTACATATTTTTATTTTATTGACATTACTGTGTAAAAATCTGTTTTCACTTTGGCATTAAAGAGGGCTTTTTCCTGATTTTTTTCAAATAAAAAAAGCCAACTTATATTGACCATAAATGATTGACATGAAAGAGGGCTTTTTTAGTAATTTTTTTGGTCAAAAAAGCCAACTTATATTGACCCTGATTGATTTATAAAAGCAAAAGCAATGAAAGGGTAAAACATCCAAGGGGGTGAATACTAATGCAAGGCACTGTAAAGCAGAATACAGCAGCATAGGTAACAGTCAGGAGCCTTAACTCCCAAAGAACCCAAGGGCCTGTTCACTCAGAGCCTGCATTCAATTTTGAATGGGATAAAAATCGTTTCCGAAGGTCTCATACACACATTGCACTGCCCTCACACACACATCGACACACTCTTTCTCTCTCTCTCCCTTTCATGCACACATGAAAACAAAAATGGGTTCATTTAGCTTTTTTCTTCAGTAATCCTGTAAACCTCAGTAATCACAGGGAAGTCTGTTTTAGAGCAGTCTGGCAGGCAATCACATATCTGGATGGGGATTGACTGACTGAGGGGAGATTGGCAGACAGACAGCAGAAATGATAAAGGGCTTCACAGACAGCCTTCCGCTGCAGAAACACTGCCAGACTGGCAGGACAATCAGTTTGCGCATCTAATACCAATTTTCATCCCTATTTCTCTCCCTCTGGAGACATACTCGTCTGTCCCCGTTATGGGTTTCTGTTTTTCTGTTTACTGACGGAAGGTAAATAAGAGGGTAGGCAAGCAGGCAGGCAAATATGCAAGTGATGATATTCTGTGATGTTTTAATTATGTTTTGTTTTTTTCTTTTATGGCTTTTTTATTATTTTGTGAATAAAGGGCATTTATATGGAAACTCATGATTTTGTTAAATCGGTCCCTTTGGCCTGTTTGGATACTGTGTGTTGTGAACGGAGGCTGGCATCTCGTTCCAAAGTGCACCAATGCCAAGCGCATAGATTAGGAAGATGCAGTATTTCAAATGAACATTCCAACAGATAATGAAACACAATGTTACACTACACAGTATTTGCACCACACAGTAAATATCCAGCAGCAGTGCAGTTCCATGCATAACCTCCACACCTCTAGAGACGAGTGCCATAGTTATCAATCCCTTCACTCTCCTGGGGAAATGAATGGAATGGAAAAGCCACATTCTACTGATCCAGTCAGATTTCCCAGCATTGTCAGGAACGGGAATGCCATACATGACCCCCACCATACATAATACCTTGAACTCATCAAAATGTCCATTAATCCTTTTTTTAAAGAAAAATTTGAATATTATATTTTCAGGTAAACATAATTTACAGACGGTGTAAATTCTGCAGTATCTGCAGTCAGACCAGTAACATGTTATATCAGCCCCACAGTTGCCCTGAGGGAGGTTAAAATGGAGGTTAGCCATGTGTGACAGTATGTCACAAGTGATATGGCCATAAAGCATTTTATTTAAATGTGAAGTAAACACCATGGCATTTTCAGAGCAGCAAATACTTGATAATGTAATATTTGATATAACAAAACAAAAAACGTGAGATACCTTTTTTATTTTTGTGGTGAGTTATATGGCTGAAGCATGCAATGAAGTCATTGGAAAACTGAAAGAAACGTGTCATAAATTTGGGATTATTTTCAAAGTTTTGTTCAGTTCTCCTTACTCCCTCCAGAGGTCAGCTATGCTCTGTTGCTGACCCTCATCTTATAGTGAAAGTTCTGTTAAGTACACAAAGAGAATTCATTGTAAGACGGCACACAATTCTGCCCACAGTTCAGTACGAAAATGTGATTAATACCTCAGAGTTATTTTGCTATATTTCCTTCAGCATAATGAGAGACAGTTAACAAAGGGGGGAGAGAGCATCAGTTCTCATACCAACAAAAAATTACTTTGGAAAGGTGCCAGGAAAATTATTCCAAAAATGTTTCAAAGGGAAATAAATAATCTCAGATCCACATTTCTCAGAACGAGGTAGACCAGGACACCGTCCAACATCCAACTCTTTCAAGATTTGTTGCCTGTTGACTGCCTTTGCAGTTTTTCGTATCAATCACAGAAGTCAGTAACTCTGGACAGAGGTTACGTAAAAGCCCACCCACCCTGAACCTTCAGCACGCTGCATGTGCCAGCCCAGCCTCTAGAGGGGGCTGCAGGGTGAAGGGTAGAAAGAGGAGGAGGAGGGATGGCAGGTCGATGTTTGTTTTCATGTTGCTGTTAGCCACTTAAATACATTCCGAGAGAAAAAGGCACCAGGCTCTGACAGTCAGTGTATAAATGCCACACAAAGGGAACACAGATTGCATGTTCAAGCTTCCCAGTCATAATATAATTAGGATTAAACTGACAAGAACTTGCCCCATCTTGGCCTTCCTGGTGCGTTGTGGAAACCTGTCCACCTTACCACATCATAAGTATAGGCTAGGCAGGCGAGGCCGCTAAAGCCCGGCGAGACACAGAGTGTGTACTTTAGCTTTAGCATACAGACCACATATCACATCACACTGTTATTGTGGGTCTTAATAGAGAAGCTTTATTTAGAAAAATAAATAAGTACAACACTGCGAGATAGAGGCAACTCATATAATTTGATCGTTATTTACAATAGTTTGTGAATAGCTTTAGTTTTTTTTTTTTTTTACAAATACACATGAACATATATCAAACATCACCTTCATCTTATATATACTATACTTTAATAAAACAGAATACACATAGAGGTCATTTGAGTCACAATCCCTTAAAAAGAAAACATCTTCATGTTATGACTAAAACACAAAAGCATGATACTTTGTTTAAGCAATATAAACTAATATACCACATCGAAAAAGATCACCTGTTCATGATTTCATAATTATTATCCATTGAGAAGTAGAGGCAGAACTCACAGAAGCAAATGAGATGCAGAATATCTGTGCCATGGTACAGAGGCATGACCATGCACCCTAAGGCAAGGATGAGATAAAAAAAGGGATGGATTGTGTGCTGAGGTATATTAATGTAACTTTTGACTTAGTGTTTAAAATACAGGAACGCTTTTCAAAAAGATCAAAGGAAAACTCAAAGGGGGGTTGTTAGCTTGCCAAATTAGTTTGGTAGCTGGTGTCGGACACTTGATCAAATAATTTCACCTCAGAGGCCACTCCTGAAATAAATATAAAATATGTGTGTGTACGCCACAGTCAGTGAGTCACCATTTAAACTAATTCAGTTGAACAGCTCCATTGGGGAACCGCTGAAGTTTTCTTTGACATTTTTCTCCACATGCAAAAAAAACAAACCTAATTTAAGAGTCAGAGCTCGAGCTCTACCTGAAGGAAAAAGGAGAGGTTTGCTCAGTCTCATGAAGAGACCATGCCACTGTGGTGGCTTATGTGAATAAGAGCAGCTACATCACAAACCCACATTTGTGTGAAATCTGTCCAAAAAAGCAGCAATGGGAAAAGTGTGGTGCCGTCCCACTCCATCATAACAGGATCTCCCAAAGGACAAAGAGGAAACACTCGTCTCCTTATCTGTCTTATCAAAGCATATTATTCAACATCACGTTCTACTTTAAAGCACAGCATACATATTACTCTCAGGAACGGACAGAATACACTCCACCACAAGTACAACGTAACAAAATGAAATGCAAATGTAAACCAATAAATAAAGTCACTGTGTAATGATACATGGGTGAAAGGTGATGACTGAAAGGTTGACTGAAGGTTGACTGAAGGTTAAGCACATGAACAAACCAGCCAATGAGGCTCGGCTACTTCGAGGAATCGCTTCGCCCAACGGGCGTGTAACCAATGTTGTGTCTTGTCCCTCCACTGGGTTACAAACCGTGACCTTGAGTGTGTGAGGTGAGCACACTACCAAGGGGGTTCAAATGCATGGTTGACAGCACTGACATGCTTCTGGTATGTTCAGTGGGGTTTGCACGGCACAGCCATCTACTAACTTACTCCTGCAATTATGTGTAACTTTAGCGTTTGAATTTAAAACATCGTTAACATTTTTACTTAAGACTTTCAACATTAAGACAATAAAACAAAATACGGGTATAACAGCAGCACACCCGTATTAGCAAACACGGTTTTGTACGCAATAAAGCATGATGAACATCGCCTGAGTCCCAAACCTGAGCATAGCTACAGCACGTCTCCAGAGCATTGATAATGCATGATAATACAGGAACACCACACTGATTTACATGAAGCCTATTTTTGGTATAGTGCACATTGACTTCTTTCCTGTTCTCTGTTAAGCTCGTATGTACGGCCATTTGAATTGAAAAAGGGTCAACTATTTCCACATAATTGTGGACTTTGGAATTTAAAATGACTTGTTCTCTTAGCATCTTCGACACCTACCTGAAATGAAATAGATTTTATGCAAAAAAACTGTAAGTAACTTCCTCCCTCAAAAATCCACCTTTTGGACGTTCACTATGACCATTGTGAAGAATTTCTTTGAACAGGTGGCTCACCTGTGACAGGTCACCTGAAGAAAAGAGATGCTTGACAAGAGTAATGATTATCTACAGGTGTTCCACCCTGTTGATTACAACTGTGCAGAAAGCCATAGGTTATGAGCTTGCAATCAAGGAGCTGTGAGGCGATGGATAGTGGGCACATTACTCTGGAGGGGAGAGATACAGTGGATAGTGGGCTGTAGAAAGTTCTGCTGAGAAAATAGCATGTGTCTGAAGAGCCTTTTCTCTGATGCTCTAGAGATACAGTGGATAGTGGGCTGTAGAAAGTTCTGCTGAGAAAATAGCATGTGTCTGAAGAGCCTTTTCTCTGATGCTCTAGAGATACAGTGGATAGTGGGCTGTAGAAAGTTCTGCTGAGAAAATAGCATGTGTCTGAAGAGCCTTTTCTCTGATGCTCAGCTGTTCTTAGATTCTGCTGGGGGTGTTTTAAATATGATATGTCTTGAGTCACCACCCTGTCATGTCCAGCTCCAGCACTGCATGTACGTAGGTTGGATTAAACTAACCTTGTTCCACTATTTTAGACTCTGAAACACATTCCTACAATCCAAGACAATCTGAAGCGAACAAAGCCATTCTTTTCTATAATATTACCTATCCAAATATTTGGCCATCGCTTTTCACAAAAGATTCAAGGTTGACATAATCTTGTAGCAAACTAAATGACCGGGGTACTGATTTTTGGTCCAAATAGATATCTACTTCACCTACACCTACACCTGAATACAACCTACAACCTACCTTGAATTGAAGTGGAACGAAAAGGAATAACAATTGCACACAGACTTACACTGTTCAGTTGTGGGTTAGAACACAATGATCATGAGGGTAGTTTTCATCCAAGGCCGCCTAGTATGAGTCTAACTATCAGTCTGTGGTAACATGGTTGATTAGCAGCAACGCCAGGCACTGTCTAGCAGAGGAGACACGAGGAAGGGGACCAACGTAGACAGGCAATGCTAGCTACCCAGCGACGCTAGTGATGCTGATGATAATGCTTCAGTGACATGTGTGAAGCTGACTGCCACCAATGACTGGGGTTGTTGGGACAATGTGTCTTCACAGTGGGCCATCACCAGCCCAATGTGCCTATACAGTGGGCCATTACCAGCCTGGATCTGCAGGAACATAGCTCACCTCAGCTTTAGTCTGGGTTAAGTGTAGAAGCCAATAAGTTAAGACAGTCTAGAATTTTTTGATGGATTTAGTTTGGGGTTAGTTTAGGTTAGTGGCAAAAAAAAAAACATGATGGTGCTGGTGTTGAAAACAAGTGGCACAGGAAATGGGGACAATCATAAACATATATACACTGTATGTCTATGGGGACAATGGCTTCCACCACCATTTACCTAAAGGCCTTATTGGTGGCTCCCCCTAGTGCTCAGGATATTGTTGGGTGTTTTTTTCAATTTGCTTTGTTTATTATCTTGGTAATTTTCGCTGGAAAATAAAAATGTATTCTAGACTTATGCCAATAACGTAATTTTGAAAGCATGGTTAAAAAGACAGCATTTCTTAGTGTGGATAATGTCCATTCTTTGAATCTATTGTTCCATTTGTCTAAAGTTATCAAGCCCTGCATAGAATGCAAAGTAACACTGGGAAAAGTTTTCACTGACCAAGAAAGCTACATATGGTGAATATTTAAATGACTTATTTTGAGACAACGGTCTGAAATCAGCCATCAGTGATCAGTCCGACATTCAATAACACATTCCTGTTATGATCATCTGCACGAACATCTTGGCTAGAGCTCTAAGGTGTGGGCGGCAGGCAGTTTAAATATCATCTAGCCCCCTGACTGGATGCGCGATGTGTGTATCTGCTGGAGCACATTGCCAGCAGGTTGCAGGTTGCAGCCATAAATGTCAGGGGAGCTTATAAATTCATTTTGCAGGCGAGAGAGAGACGTGGAGCATTTTTTTGGAAATGTGTAAAATGGTTGAGAAAAAGAGGAGAGGGCAATATCAGAGGGGACGGTAGGATCAAGAGTCTCCTTGGATACCCTCTTAGAACTACACTTCAAAATGCTCCTTGAGATATAACAAAAAATGAAGACATAACAAACCGAAACAAAACAAAATAAAAAAAAACAGACCAGCAAATTATTTAGCACTGGGGGCGGGGTCAGAAGCAGAGGGAAGGGCGGAACCCTTCAGGGCACTTCCTGGTATGTCAGCAGTGACAGACCCTTTTGCCACACTGCCATTGGTCAGCCGGGATCCGTTGCTACGGCAATTGAACCTCAGGGAGGACAGGAAAGGGCTGGACTCGGAGGTGATTACAATGCTGGGGATCCGGCCAATCACTCCGGAAACCACCCCGTCTGCAAAGTCTCCACCCTGCCATAAAATAAAACACCAGTCAACACGTAGCAAGGAAACCCTTGTGTGTAAACGATGGGTTGACTCAAAAACGATGGGTTGACAGATTATTAGTAATCTAGTAATTCTAGAATATTGATTGGTTAAGAATAGTTACCAGACAGGAACTGGCTAATACCAAGACCTCTATTTTAAGCAAAAACCCAATGATTACCTGTGTTTGTGAAGTGTAACACACATCCTTTATCAGTTATTTACGTTTACGATATTTACTGCTACAGATTACACCTATCACAAGTGTAATTCAGTCGCTAGTAATGTTGAACAGCAGCGTTAAACGTGACACCACATTAAAAGTTAGGCAAACAACGTTGTAGCTGGTATTAGCCAATCAAATACAGGGGGGTTTTCCGTTCTGCCTGGTAACTAATCTTAACCAATCAATATTCTAGAATTACATCTGTCAACCCATCGTTTTTTTGAGTCAACCCTTTGCTTACTGACAACCCTCAAATGATATCTCATCCCTTATATTTGGTTCTAACCCTGAACTTCCACTGAGGACAAACAGTTCACAAAATCGCTAGCTCAACATTAGCTTCGCTAACACAATCTGAAGCCTTCTATGCTAAAATCAATGACAATGATTACATTCCTCTACATTATTGTGTTCATTAACGTATAGAGATTAGGTTGGCATGCAAACACTATAATGCAAGACACTTGTTTCCCTCTCCTATCTCCATGTAATGAGTGTGCATCCCACTTGAGCAGGGATGGATGGAAGTGCAACTCTTTCAGGCTGGCTTTACACGGAGCCTAGATTCACTTAAACCGGGTTCCTTTTTCACACGGATCGAATCTTTAATTGCGTAAGGATGGAGCCTGGTAAAGAGAAATTTGCGTAAAGACGAACCCAGCTGTTTGGGATGAAGCGGCTGTAGTACATCCCCCACGCCTGTTGGTGGCGCTTTGGCGCTGCTACAGACAACTGAAAAAAACGTAGAAGAAGACACGAGCACACGGATAAACACAAGACGTTAGTCAAGCTCCAATTAGCAACGTTTAGCCGAGCCGCATAGCCTCCCAGATAGCAGGGAGAGGTTGGCCTAACGTCGGCAATGGTTGGCAACGTCGGCGTTGGAATTCCAACCTTGGGCCAACGTTGAACCAACGTCGGCAGCTCAACCAATAACGTCAAAATGCAATGGTTGGGCAGTTGACGTTGGTTCAACGTTGGCCCAAGGTTGGAATTCCAACTCTGTGTTTTTTACAGTTGGAGTTGGAATTCCAACGTTGGGCCAACACTGACCCAACGCCAACTGCCCAACATTAAAATCAAAATGCAAACGGTTGGGCAGCTGACGTTGGGTCCATGTTGGCTCAACGTCAGCTGCCCAACATTTTGATAATGTTTTTTTTTTTTTTTTTTTTTTTTTTTTAACCATTCCACCTTTTTCTGCAGGGCATATTGGTAATCAATCTTGTGTTTTTTTGTATTAAGATAAACATGAGTATTAAAAGCATATAGCCTAATGGTGGCCAGACATTGTGATTCCGCGTCTCTGTAAACACTTTCAGAATCTCTGTATCACTGCGTAACAATACAAATAGCCACGAGCTTATTTTAAAATTAAAAACCGTTAGCAGATATTGTGAACTGCCTTCGTCACTTTTTTCTGACTGTAGCGAGTCATTTCAATTTTCAACAAGTAATTTAAACTTTTGATCCACATTCATCAGTAAAGGTATAGGAACCGTATCGTTAATTAACCACATAAGACGTAGCACTATCGACTAGGTAACGCAAGCAGGTGCAGCATTCACATTCTTGTCTACGCTAAGCGTGATTTTGTTAGCTGGCTAGCTACCTGTCATTAGCAGCTGAGCTATCTCTACGGCTGGTGATGTGTCCAGCGACGGCTCTGATGCGGACTAGCCTACCAAGACTAATTTATTTGTGTGTTCGCTTGTTTTTTCTTTGCTTGCGTGTTGCCTACAATAAATGATTAATACCTGTATGTAACTGCTGTCTGTTTAAATTCCTTACGGGCCGTGCTATCGACTATGTTGCCATTTTGCGACTGTACAAAACAAATCGGAAAATACGGTAAGAGATGTTCCTGCTGAGAGTCAAACAAGACTTCGTGCATTGTCTACACACCTGTCACTTCTGAAATATGTAAGGTTGATTCATTAAACCATATTTATATTGATAAAAACATATTTGTTAAGCGGATTTTTTAGGTTGCCTTAAGTTTTTGGATGCATTAAATGTGGTGGCAAGAAGTATGACCGTCCTTGGATTATGGGACATTGTAACACCTTATCCTGATTTGAATTATTGAATTATGACATTGAATAGACATCGGTGGACTTCTGTAAAATCATAGAAAGCGAAAAATAGCTTGGTTTAACAAAAATAAGCTAAAGTTGGCAAATGGTTATAAGCCAACGTTGGCAATTGGTTATAAGCCAACGTTGGCAATTGGTTGGGCCAACGTTGGCAATTGGTTAAAAGCCAACCAAAACCCGACTCTCACTCCTATTTGCCAACGTTGGCCCAACGTGTCCCCGGCGGCCAAAAGTCCGTTGGCCCATCGTTGGCATGTGCCGTCGCGCCAACGTCTGTGACAACATTGGGCCAACATTGGGCCAACCTCTCCCTGCTATCTGGGCTACATTTAATCTGCACAGTAACACCTTATGGTGGTTAATAAAATCAGTGGTCAGAGCAGACTGTAGGTTATGCGAAAATGAATTCTATTTTGTATTGATAATAAAGAGTTTGGAACAGTGCAACAAAGCAATGTGCAACATGACATGTCTGTGAGTTGTTTTATGGAGAGTCTGTTTAAGTACGAGAGACCACAATGCAAGTGGTGTGGATCCTTGATGTTTCATGGTTTACAATTGCTTCCTATTTCATGGTTTTATTACTAACAACAAATGTATGCTATCGTTGGGGGCTTTGTCCTTGTGTACTGTAACTCTGAAGTGACATTAATGCTAGCTATCATTGTCTGAAAGGACAAGAGCTAACTTAGTATACATCTTTATTATAGAAAGTTTTGAAACCCTCCGTCTATAATACAAATATTTATACGTCAGATTTGCTCATATTGCTGACACTTTCAAAAAGCGGTTTTGTACAAGGGTCTAATGCAAATAGATTAAACAGATAGATGGCTTGTCAATGTTATCCCTTTTCTAACCACATCAATTTAGGTATATGGGAGATACACTTGTATTAATCCAGTTAGCAAAATTCAAGTGTAACAGCAGCAAGGTAAAAGGAAGAAAATCTTTTTTTTTAAGCTGGAGAGCTGCTGCACTCGGCTGCCTCACTCGCTGCGCCATGGCAACCCATTCAGTTATTAAATAATACCGGTTGTGTCAGGTGTTCTGGCTGGTCTCAAAAATTACGTGGCTAAGTAAGACCACGAAAAACTATCCACATGTAGGTAGAGCAGCACACTATCCCAATAGAAACAAATAAGCACAGTAGAAAAAGGTGATCACGTGGGGCAAAGACATCATCAGATTAGAACGGGTTGCGTGAATCCGTGCACACTAACACCAGCCCCCGTACAGATTCAAATCTACTCACTTTCGACCCCCGATTCGAATCGTTGCGGATACCGTGTGCGGATAGAGAGTGTTCGTCCTTACGATAGGGCTATCTGTATTAGTTTCATTTCGGATGCAGACAAACTAGGCTCCGTGTAAAGCCAGCCTCAGGAAAGGCCCCTGTGATTTAATTATGACACCTCTTCTATAACACTGGCTTCAGGAACACACTGTGATTTAATTATGACACTTCTTATGTTACACTGGCTTTAGGAACACACTGCGATATAATTATGACACTTCTTATGTACCACTGGCTTTAGGAACACACTGTGATTTAATTATCACACTTCTTCTTTAACACTGGCTTCAGTAACACACTGTGATTTAATTATGACACTTCTTCTGTAACACTGGCTTTAGGAACACACTGTGATTAGTTTTGAACCTTAGAAAAACACCGGAACATTCCTTTGGTTGTCCTGGACTACTTCTTCAAGTTATTTCAGAAGCACCATCGCCAGACACTGAGAACAGATGCTGTGAACACTTTCATATTTCTCCGTTGGTCGAGTGCATTATCACTTAACACCCTTGAGAGAGAAGCTGAGACCTCCTCATCGCTGTGACCTACTGACGGGGCTGCGATGACAGGCTGATATGCCCCGCACCCGAGGGGCATCATATGAGAACCTGCCCCAGTCACACGGGCCAGCAGATACAACTGGACCTGATTCACACACACTGGCAGGGGGGGCGCTGGGACTTACCCCTGGGGGCAAGGACCGGTCAGGGTGACCCGCTCCAGCCACAGAGATGTCATCAATATCAGAGGAGGTCTGTGAGGAAGAAAAAGAGGAAGAAGAGGTGTGTGTGTGAACACGGGGACTGAGCGCAGCTTTATTTACCAGGCAGGAAAATGGCACCAGAACAGGCATGTCATTCCTATGTGAAATACAGTACATAGTATGTATGTTGTTATGAGTCATTTGGGCACATCGAACCTTCACTTCAAGGTTGACTTCAAACCAGGAGAGCATGTCAAACTGTTGGGCTAAGACAAATTGTGGCAAGAACTGATCTCAGTCATTAAAAATAACATGATGGTGTGTTTTGCAAAGCAAAACTCCAGAGCTTTCACAGGATCTCTTCCTGCCTCTCATTTTCTCCCTCACCTCATCCCTTCAGCCCTGACCCTGACACACACACACACACACACACACACACACACACACACACACACACACACACACACACACACACACACACACACACACACACACACACACACACACACACACACACACACACACACACACACACACACACACACACTTGGAAGTGTGAAAGAAAACCATTTTCATTTCACTTGCCTTTTTCAATTACTACCCCTCTACAACAAGCCATAAAGGGCATTTTCTGTCATTGGTATCTGATTACCCAAGTCGATTTTCATGAAAGTAAATCTTCCCATTCCTGTGTTATCATGAATATTATTATAACATTGTATTAACTGGAAGACAGTTCACAAATGAGCAATGAACCTGTTCCGGAACTTGCCAAGCTCAGAGACGGAAATAAAGAACTGCCACGTGACTAAAACAACAGAAACGCACAACCCTTGCGGGTTTGGACTAACACATAGATACAGTAGATGCCATTCTTTCTTGTCCACTAAAGGAAGAATGACAGGTGCCTGAAAGCTCCTGTGGTCTACGTCACGTGGTTGCACATTAAAGGACTGGAAGCTCCTGTGGTCTACGGAGTTGCACATTAAAGGACTGAAAGCTCCTGTGGTCTACGGGGTTGCACATTAAAGGACTGAAAGCTCCTGTGGTCTACCTGGTTGCACATTAAAGGACTGAAAGCTCCTGTGGTCTACGGCAGGGGTCCCCAACCTTTTTTGCACCACGGACCGGTTTAATGTAGGAATTTTTTTCACGGACCGGCTTCAAGGTGTCATTTTATACGTCTTATTAGTCACGTCAACCATTCATATTGATGTGAATCAATCAATTGCACCCGAGTTTGATAGAATGAAGCCCGGTCTGCTCATACACAAAAGCTAACATTAACGTTAGGTGGAGTTAATTTGCGGCCAACACCATTGTATAACGAACGTTAAGTGCATGAAAAATACAACTCACCATAACTCTGAATCAGTGCTTGGTCTCCATGTGCCGAAGCAGTTTTAAAGGCTTCATTGGCTCGTTTGCTAGAATGTCGCCACATATTAAACAGAGCGGACTTGGTGCGTGAGAATCACCTGTTGCGATAAACCCGTATTTTAAGTATGACTCCTGGTATTGTCTGTTAAAAGAAGCTTTCTCTTTTGAAGGTCGTAGGCTCCTCTTTTGGCTCCTTAGTTGGCCTTTTCATCTTTGCAAAGAAGCTCTCCAAAGATGTTTTTGCTAGTTTGCGGGCTTATGTATTGAGTGACGCATCACTTGAACTTGACAAGCCTCTTGACGTGACAAGAGGCACAGGCGAATGTGACGTCCGGGAAAATCAGCGCGTTTATCATAATAAAACACCTTTCAGACGCTAATAATTAATACAGCGGAATTGATATAAATTATTTATTCTTTCTGTGCGGCCCGGTAACAAATGCCTCACGGACCAGTACCGGTCTGCGGCCCGGTGGTTGGGGACCACTGGTCTACGGGGTTGCACATTAAAGGACGGAAAGCTCCTGTGGTCTACGGGGTTGCACATTAAAGGACTGAAAGCTCCTGTGGTCTACGGGGTTGCACATTAAAGGACTGAAAGCTCCTGTGGTCTACGGGGTTGCACATTAAAGCCATGCTCAGCAGCTAGTGCATTAGCATCTACATGAGGGAGTCATTAGCCAGACCTCGTCTTCTGGGGCTTTGAACTAAGAAAGGACTGACACTCCCATCAATAACAACAAAGGATGAGGCCTCTCAGGAATACACACATTGTATAATTTAACGCGTTTAGCAAGCCAAGGTCAAACATCGATCCCTGTGGTTCCCCCCCCCCCTCCTCCCCGCCTAACATGAGGCAGCATTGGTGCATCCTTCAGCTGCCGGAGACCAATCAGGGAGGACAAATACGTAACTTGATTAATGCGGGGTTGGGACAGAGAGTCCGTTCTGATCCACATGTTTTATTACTCGCCTCCCCTGTTCTAAAAAATGTGTCTCTCTCTTCCCTGTGTTTCTTTTTTCAACCACGGAGTGTGAGACACAGATGGGGTCCAGCTGCTGCCTTAACTTCTCACACACACACACACACACACACACACACACACACACACACCAACTTGAAACACACAAAGCTGTGCTAGACTCTTCAATAACCAACATCCCCTCACACACACACACACAACATCCCCTCACACACACACACACACCATCCCCTCACACACACACACACACCATCCCCTCACACAACATCCCCTCACACACACACACACACACACACACCCACTTTAAACACACGTGGCTGTGCTAGACTCTTCATACACACACCCATACACAACCCCGACATCTACACATATGCACCCATACACAAAATAAAAACACTGCATACAAATTAGAGAGAATATTACTGAAGAGAAGGTCACACACTCTTGTTTTTTTTTTTCATTTTATCACCAACATCATAGCAGACAGATCACATCAGAGTTAGCTACGAAAACCACCTTTCAGCGACTACTGAACACTTCTAGCATTCTTTCCAATAAAAGCTGCTGTTCATTCATACATTCATTCATTTATTCATTCATTAACATTTAGATGTGACATTTCCACACCCAGGCCAGCATTAGCTTGAGGACTCACCTTCTCAAAGATGCCTGAGTCGTGGTTCTTGAGCTTGGACTCAAAGATGCCTGAGTCGTGTTTCTTGAGCTTGGCCTTAAGGCTGGCGGAGCTGCAGAGCTTGACGTCAGGGAGCTCCGCCGTGTCCTTACTGATGTCACACGACACCTGCCGGCTGACGGGCCGCGAGCCACAGCTGGAGAGGTCAGCCTCGGTGTCTGTCCAGCCCTGAGGAGGAGGATGGAGAACACACATCTCACACACACACACACACACACACACACACACACGCACATTACACATGCACACATCTCACACACATACACACACGCACGCACATCACACACACGCACGCAAGCACACACACACACACATCAAACATACACGCACACACACATCAAACATACAGGCACACACACACACATTACACATCACACACACGCACACATCTCACACACACACACGTACAGAAGCACACACACAGACGCACGCACGCACACACACACGCATGCACACAAGCACACACATTTCACACCCACATCACACACATATCACACACACACACACATGCACACATGCACACCGATCAAACATACAGGCACACACACACATCACCCACATCAAAGATACACGCACACACACACATCACACACACACACAAATACACCAACAAATGTGAAAACAAATCACGCACACAAATGTAAAAATAGACCTAAACACAAGCATACATTCATCATACCACCCCCACCCTAGAGACACACACACGCACACAAACATGCACCTGCACACATACACATACACACATATACACACACTCACATAAGCATTCATAAGCTATGATGACTGAGTAATTAGTAATGTCATAGAACTTACACGGTTAGATAACTAAAGTCCCTGATGACAAAAGAACTGTCACTCACAAGGATAGGCAAAGCGACGCACAGCCCACTAACGGACACACACACACACACACGCACACACCGACACAAGAGCCACACACATTGGCGGCACTCACCGATTCGCTATCAGAGGCGGAGGAAAGGCGGGGCTTTACGGAGCTGGTGCGGCGGAAGTGTGTGCTGATGTCTGAGGACTGGCTGGTGACGGTGGAGCGGCGGGTGGAGGCGAAGCTGCTGTGGATAGAGCGCAGCTCACGCGGGGGAACACACAGCAGGGAGCCCAGGCACGGGATGTACTTCGCCAGGGCTGACCTGGGGGGCAAACACACACACACACACACACACACACACACACACACACACACACACACACACACACACACACACACACGCGCGCGCACACACACACACATACATGCTGTGAACACGAATGCACTGTGCACATACTGCACACTTGAATGACACTCTATGAGCAGACACAAATATACACAATGCATGTAGTCATTCCCATTACAACACACCCACACCTCCAGACACATTATACTAAGCTAAATGCCTCAGACTGTAATGACAGGAGCATAGAGGAGTCCTGCTGGTCAGCTTCACATATGTGTGATTTGATGGCATAGCACACACACACACACACACACACACACACACACACACACACACACACATATGTGTGATTTGATTGCATAGCACACATGTGTCCTAATAAGACATCTGAGGTCACAGCACCAGCCAGACAAGGCCTCAAGGCATCAGGTGGTTGATTTGACAGAGGAATCGCCTGAACTAGTTGACCCCTTTTGCATACGACTCCACACACAGCTGTGCACACACACACACACACACACACACATATGGAGAAGAGGGCTTTTCACATTATCCAGCCTCTGAGGTTGACACTGCTCCATGGCGGGGGGTGCTCTGTATTACTTCCCCAGCACAAGCTCTGGAAGGTGGGATGAAAGAGTGGGTCTGTGACTCCCCCACCACAGGGAACTCAGACTGGGGTGGGGAGGAAGTCTTTCCCAGGGCTGTTAATGTAAAACAGCTTGTGTGCTAATGCTTAAGGTCATTCCAGGTTGACATCACAGAAAGTAAGCATGCCTCAGTATGATGTGCTTTCAAAAGTTGGATATAGACAATAGTTAGCATTCTTGGGTGCCATTCAAATTGTGAGTCAACTGCGAGTAGCTAAATTGCAAGCAAAAAAAGCACTCTCCTAAAAACCTCCGAACATACGTAAAATGCTTCACAAACACCACCACATCTTAGGAATAATGATGATCAAAAAATGTCATTGAGCAGTCATGTAGAATGATTACAATCCACACCGTCATTACACATAAAAACCATGTAGGGACTATATCAGGCTCTATGACAAATGCAAGCCTTGCTCATGTCTTTCTACATCAATATAAAAAATACTAATAAAAAAATAAAGAAGAATAAGATCATGCTGCATAGTGTGCATAGTGATAAAATCTTCCACTGGACCATTCTGGTAAAGACTGGAACCCAGGCACAGACAGTCTGGACACCTAGGGTACAGCGATTACATGCAGTCTGGACACCTAGGGTACAGCGATTACATGCAGTCTGGACACCTAGGGTACAGCGATTACATGCAGTCTGGACACCTAGGGTACAGCGATTACATGCAGTCTGGACACCTAGGGTACACCGATCACATGCAGTCTGGGCACCTAGGGTACCTAGTGGTAGACCACTGCTCTCCCATGCCCACATCCACGGCTGAAGTGCCCTTGAGCAAGGCACCTAACCCCGATCACTGCTCCCCGGGCGCCGCCAATGGCAGCTCACTGCTCCGGGTTAGTGTGTAACCTCACTTCAATGTGTGTGTGTGTGTCTCTTCCCTGTATGGGTTTAGATGCAGAGGTGAATTTCAGAGTGTGTGTGACTACACCACCTCTGCCATAGAGAGGACTTTGATGGAAATTGATATAGTCATATAATTACCATTGCATACATGAATGCTCTTGTGTGTGTGCGTGCCATGTGTATTCACAGTCTGTCCCTCACCCTCACCCATGAGCCTATGCTAAACGGAACCTCTCTAGACATCCCCTCCCTACTCATGGCCTATGTAATACACATACCAGGACCTTATGTAAGCATGTTCCGGAACATTCCGTGGGGGGTGGCGGTCACCTCACCTCCCCTCCCAATCCCACCCCCCATTTGCCCAACTTCACCTATCACCCAAAGGTATCCCATGATTAACCAGTACCTAAACAGTAACACACCCCCATTTGACCTGTGACCTCCCATAGCTGACCTTATAAAAAGTAATACTGTACATTGATATTCAGTCTTTACCCTGTCTACCTGATTTGGAATTGACTCCCTGCAGGCGCATGTGAGAAATAAACAGCAAGACATTTGATTCACCTTGTGGTTTCATTGTCTAAAGTTTATTGTTGGATTTAGAGCTATCAACTTTCACTTTCACTTTTCACTTTCACAGCGATTACATGCAGTCTGGACACCTAGGGATTACATGCTGTCTCAGTCTCAATCTCAGACTGGGCTCTGGAATACTGAATACATGCAAAGGCACTCGCCTAGATTGTCAGACGTGACAGAAACCAGTCACATTACTACGTGCTTCCACCATCAAGCACAAGATTGGCTATTTGTGAGAGTCTAGTTAATGTTTTATTAAAACAAGATTAATGTAGGTTAATTAAGGGATATTGGCTAGTTGTAATAATCAGTCGATTGGAGCGCTTTTCAGAAAAAAGTGAGTGTGTGTATGAGTATATGTGTGTGTGTGGTGTGTGTGTGTGTGTGTGTGTGTGTGTGTGTGTGTGTGAGTATATGTCTGTGTGTATGTGTGTGTGTGGTGTATGTGAGTGTGTGTGTGAGTATATGTCTGTGTGTGTGTGTGAATTCTTGTTAGTGTGTGTTTTTCCATGGGAATGCGGGCGTACTGTGTGTACCTGTACTTGGGGTGTGTTATAGCATAGATGATGGGGTTGTGGATGGCAGACGCCTTGGCAATCACAGCAGGAACTGAGTTCATGTATGGAGTCAGCATATCAGAATACCTGGGTGAGGAACAGAGGCGTGAAGAAGGGAGAGAGAAGTGGAGAAGGAGGAGAGAAGTGGAGAAAAGTGGAGAGAAGTGGAGACATAACAGAGAAGTGGAGGAGGAAGAGAGAAGGTGAGAAGAAAGAGAGAAGTGGAGGAGGAAGAGAGAAGTGGAGGAGGAAGAGAGAAGTGGAGAAGGACACGGGAGGAATAGAGAACCAGAGACAGAGAGATAAACACAAAAACACACCAAAAAAAGGGTAGACAGAATGGGATGAAGAGACAGTGAAGAGATGGACAGAAGAAAAGAGGAGAAGAGGAAGAGAAGTTACGGACAGAAGAAGAGAGGAGAAGAGGAAGAGAAGATTTGGACAGAAGAAGAGAGGAGAAGAGGAAGAGAAGATACGGACAGAAGAAGAGAGGAGAAGAGATGGACAGAACAAGAGAGGAGAAGAGAAGAGGAAGTGAAGAGACGGACAAACAAAGAGAGGAGAAGAGAGGAGAAGAGAAGAGGAAGTGAAGAGACAGACATAGGAAGAGAGGAGAAGAGAGGAGAAGAGACAGTGAAGAGACAGACATAGGAAGAGAGGAGAAGAGAGGAGAAGAGACAGTGAAGAGACAGACATAGGAAGAGAGGAGAAGAGAGGAGAAGAGAGGAGAAGAGACAGTGAAGAGACAGACATGGGAAGAGAGGAGAAGAGAGGAGAAGAGAGGAGAAGAGACAGTGAAGAGACAGACATAGGAAGAGAGGAGAAGAGAGGAGAAGAGAGGAGAAGAGACAGTGAAGAGACAGACATAGGAAGAGAGGAGAAGAGAGGAGAAGAGAGGAGAAGAGACAGTGAAGAGACAGACATAGGAAGAGAGGAGAAGAGAGGAGAAGAGAGGAGAAGAGACAGTGAAGAGACAGACATAGGAAGAGAGGAGAAGAGAGGAGAAGAGAGGAGAAGAGACAGTGAAGAGACAGACATAGGAAGAGAGGAGAAGAGAGGAGAAGAGAGGAGAAGAGACAGTGAAGAGACAGACATAGGAAGAGAGGAGAAGAGAGGAGAAGAGAGGAGAAGAGACAGTGAAGAGACGGACAGAAGAAGAGAGGAGAAGAGAGGAGAAGAGACAGTGAAGAGACAGACATAGGAAGAGAGGAGAAGAGAGGAGAAGAGAGGAGAAGAGACAGTGAAGAGACGGACAGAAGAAGAGAGGACAAGAGGAAGTGAAATAAACAGGGAAGTCATTACTCTGTGCATACCCTGTGTTTATGCATTATGTTGTTATTGATAAGTTGTTGATTGAGTTGATCAGTTGTTGAGATTAAAAACACAGCTATGGTGGCAGTGCTCACCCAGCGAAGGCCGTGAGGGCAACGGCGGAGTAGGGAGACCAGGAGATGACGAACAGCATGATGGCAATGAAGGCGATCTTGGCCATCCTCCACTCATTCTTCAGCCGATGGAATTTCTTTATGGAGTCCCTGGTATTGTTGCCATTGATCTTGCTTACATCACTATGACACACACACACAGACACATAGACACGGACACAAACACACACACATCCACACACACACAGACACAAACACAGACACACACACACACACAGACACATACACACACAAATGCACACACACACACACACACACACGCACACACGCACACACACACACACACCCACACACACACACAAACACACACACACACACACTCATACACACACACACACACACACACAAACGCACACACATATAGTTAACATTATATACAATATAGTTAGTGCAATCCAAACCTATTTGAATAAAGCTTGTGAGAAGGCCAGACTGGACACTGACTTGTTGGTGTTGCGGATGGCTCGAAAGATGAAGATGTAGCAGTAGATGATGATGATGAGGGGGATGAAGAAGACGAAGCAGAAGAGCAGCATGGTGTACGCCCGCACAGAGGGGGTGAAGGTCATGTAGTCCCAGGTGCACGAGGTCAAGAAGCCTTCAGGGATGTACGCACCTGACAGAGGGGAAGACAAACAAAAGAAGGGAGCGGCAAGAAGAAGAGGAAGCCGATTAAACTCCACCATTACCACCAGAGTCTGCCAAAATCTTACAAATCTCACCAAATAACGACAAGGAGACCACACAACATTAAATGACTTAGCCCATTCGTGGAGGCCCATCCGAAATAGCAAGACAGCAAGTTTAACGTTCAAATCAAAGTCCTTTAAAAGCTATGTCGAGGCGAGTTGTCTCTCATTGCATAACGTCTGTAAATGTGTGTATGAGTATATGTGTGTGTGTATTAGAGCATGGCAACCCGACCCGAGCCCGTCGGAACCCGTCGGAACCCGATGGGCCGGGTTCGGACAAATATTAGAAATGTATAAGCGGGCTCGGGTCGGGCTCGACACATCAACATTCCAAATTTAAAATATCTTAATAAATAGTCAAGCCAACTGTCTGCTTCACATGATGCAAAAGTTCGTTTTTGACAAATAAAATAAATTACATTTAGGTCCTACATTTAAGGATAACAGCCTTCTTCCCGTGGCGGGAATTAGTTTATGTCTGTGACAACAAGATTACAGGTGGCAAAATGGCATCACGGAGACTTTAAAATGATACTAAACGAAGGGAAATCTACTGTATGGAGATATTTCTGCTTAGTAGACGATGCAAATTCTAATTTGGTTGTTGGATATGTCCAATCTAAGAAGTGTGAAGTTTTAATGAAATATGATTGATGCAACTATCGTTCTCCACAACAACATGGATTAAACCTCGGATAGTTTCAGAACGAACGTCGGCGTGCTAAAAGATCTTCAATGGTAAGACTTGTCTGTTGTACCTCCGTTGGTGTAGCATGGTGAGTTTTATTAAAGCATAGCGTTTGTAATGTGTAGCTATTTCATTCCGTTTGTTTTCTGCTGTCTGTCTCTGAAAGTTGGAGATTGCAGGGGAGTAAAATGCTCCACGGCCGAAGTAGATTACATGTTTTTAACTTCGGGGTTAATTCCCTTTCCTTTACGTCTGCTGCTGGTTAGTAAATACAGACCGCAGGAAAGGTTAACAAACGGGATGAAATAGCTACACATTACACACGCTATTAATATGCTTTAATAAAACTCACGTTACTCACATACTGGTTAACACTGATACAGCACAAATGTTTGTCGCTAGTACATCCTAACTATGCGTCACCTTTGTCCTTGTACGTGCTCCTCTTAAAGGAGCCGCACCATTTTACTAAACGTGCTTGCAATGTGAATCATTTAATTTAAATATGCTTATTGGCCTTATTGTGTACGGTTGTGCGTTTAACAGCGCTTGTTTGTGTGAGAGAGAGCTGTTTAACTGTTGATGCCCCAGTTTAATAAAGCCAGGATATTCATAAAAGACGTACGTCAATGTGGCATAAATAGGCTACTATGAACAGTTGAGAAATTAATTCCGTCGGGCTCGGTTCGGATTCGAAAAAAAAAATGTTAAAGGCTGTCGGTCTCGGTCCGGGCTCGGTTACTATTCTGTCGGTTGAGGGCCGGGCTCGGACAGAAAAAAACGTCCCGAGCCACGCTCTAGTGTGTATGTGTGTGTGAGTGTGTGTGTGAGTATATGTCTGTGTGTGTGTGTGTTTGTGAGTGTGTGTGTGAGTATATGTCTGGGTGTGTGTGTGTGTGTGTGTGAATGTAGAGCTGGTATGTGTTTGTCTGTCATGCTTGTGCCTCTGACGGAGGCGGCTGCATGCTAACCAACTGAGACGGAACAAACGGGCCCCGGGCGGCGCCGGTGGGGGCAGACGCCCTTCACACGGAGGGACTGGGGACTGTGCAGCGTGTCTGGGGTGACATGTGGTAGCACCGGAGACAAACATAGAGAGCGCTGGAGGGGAGCCGAGGAGCAACCACACCCCCACACCCAACCCCTCACCCCGCACCCCCTTCAGAAAACACACAGTAGGACCACTCTAATAAAAGAAAAAAAAGAGGTTCACAGATTCACATTTTCGCAGACGGAGTACGCATACAAAGCGCCGTTAACAGTCACTGAGTTAATGATGTTATGAGACATGATTTGGAAACCAGTAAGGCTCCAAAGTCAGAACCAAAAAAAGACAATTAGAGTAACACTACACGTGCAGCTGTGTGCCTGCATGTGTGTGCTTGAACACGGCTCACTTTATTAAAAAACAAACAAACTTTCTCTTTTCCCCTCAGGGCCAACTCACTCCATCCGAAGAAGGGGGGCAGGCTCCAGCCCAGCGAGTAGACCCAGGCTCCCCCCAGGATGAGCAGGGCACGCTTGCACGACACCACCCCGATGGAGGCCAGCGGACGCGTGATCACGAAGTACCGGTCCACCGCGATGACCGTGAGCGTGATCATGGAGCAGATGCCAAACAGAGCGCCACAGAACGCGTAGAGCTCACAAGCTGAGGGGGGCAAAAGCACAATCAGAGGGGGGCAAAGTCACAATCAGAGGGGGGCAAAGTCACAATCAGAGGGGGGCGAAGTCACAATCAGAGGGGGGCGAAGTCACAATCAGAGGGGGATTAAGTCACAATCAGAGGGGGGCGAAGTCACAATCAGAGGGGGGCTAAGGCACAATCAGAGGGGGGCTAAGGCACAATCAGAGGGGGGCTGAGGCACAATCAGAGGGGGGCTAAGTCACAATCAGAGGGGCGAAAAGTCACAACCAGCAGGAAATTGAAATTAGTGAATTTGATGTGTTTAGTTGTCTGCTTAAGGAGCCTGCGGTAATAAGAGCTTGACTCCGAATGTTAAATGTTGGACTTCGAGGTTGACACAGTCTGTGGCCAGACACGACTTCCTGCCAGGCAAACAGAACTGAAACGTGTTTGTGCAGACAGACTGAGATATAGTGCTGAGAGAGTACTGAAAAGCAAAAGTTAGGGACTCGGTGTCCTGATGGAACCTTAGAGATTTTGCATCTAGGGTGTGTTGAAATTAAACATATGTGACAATTGTTCTGAAAAGTGTGTACTTTGTAACGCACATTTATGTTTAATTTGTTTTGGCTAATCTGTTGATCTTAACCTTTGCTGTATGTCTTAACCAACTGCTAAATGCCACCAGTCCCATGTGACTGTTGGGTTTATTTTAGGATATAAATTGTAATTTCTGACATATTTCTGTCTGGGGTGTTTATTTCAAAGTGAATGGCTTTTGGAGAGCTCACTAGTCACGCACCGGCTGGAAAACAGACATTTTGTAGCCAGTAGACTTGTGCAGACGTGATACACACATGAGATGATGTAGGGCTATAATCAGAGACAGCTGGCAGTATAGGACTTAAAACACACATATAGCTTTACTTAATATTCCCATGCGTACATCTCAGCCCAGTGTACTGAGACAATCAGCCATGTCTTTAGATCCGGTCTGCTGCTCCCAAGAAACATAGGGCTCCACAAAATGTCACTGCACTTTATAAATAGCTACTTATACCAATACTGTGAAGAATACTGTGCCTGAAACAAAGATCTGATCCTAGACCTGCACTCATCCAGAACAACATCATGTGCTATCACTGGCTCTCGCACTGCTCATCAGTTTGGTAACGGCTCTTTCCCGTCGGGCGCGTCGACAAAGTGGAAGCAACTGTCGCTGACTGACGGTGAATGGAATCTAATAGATGAAGGAAGATAGTTGGATTGTCACACATGGCTTAGCTGTAAACCCTTTATAAATAGATATAAATAAATCATTTTTTATCGTTTCCTCTCTG
>NC_137910.1:10476410-10486410 GCF_963457725.1 Sprattus sprattus | reverse complement strand
TGGAATCCTTACAACACTGCCACTCAACCCTGTTATTACAGCTAATGGCGAACCTGAATCGATGTGACATTCTTGAAACAATAATTATATATGTGAATGTGTCAGTATGTGCCACTATGTGTAGCTCTGAAATGCATTTCTAGTACGGTTGCTGAGGTAAAAACGAAAACAATGCTGAGTAAAATCATGCACATTTGGCTTCCTATGGTGTGGCAGCCTACAAATGCTGTCAGAAAAGCCCTCCCATGCAGTTGAATGGCTGTTACTGCCTTGTCACCTAAAGGCAGCTCTATCTGCTGTCTGAGTGCAGTGCACGCAACAAGTCCCTGACAGCCTCGGACGTCTCTGTTGTTCACTCTAATGACTGGACAGGTCCCTCCATTCGCCGGGATGAGGAACAGCCATTTGACAAGGTCACAGAACAAGAACACACAGTAAACTGTGAAGATAAGATCTGGGAAAATCAATATCTTGATCAGCTGCCTGATAATGGATAAAGGTAAGGGGCTTAGAATGACTTACTCTAAGTAGGCAAGCTAAACCAATTAATGTTCAGCTCAGAAGTGTCATCACTAAAAAATGATGATGACATCATTGCAGCCCCCGGGGACGACTACCACCCGACCTGAAGTTTCCTCTGATTCTGAGACATTGCTGGACTTTGTTCTTTGCTCATTAAGCAGAGGTTAGCAATGTGCTCATCAAGCAAGGTTAGCAATGTGTTGCAAAAGGGAGGGATTGGCCAACCGGACCATTTCCACTCATGTTTTCCTGAGGACAATGGAGTTCAGTCTGACTGCATAGCATACCTGGTGCATAGCATACCTGGAAGAGCAGGACTTCGAACTAGTCAAAGCAGTGCTGTTGCGTCAAACTTGGTTAATCAATCTGCCCTCTCTCGTCTTCTTTCCTTTCCTACCCACAGGCAAAGGGTGAGTCAAGTCAAAGGAATTCAATGTGGCAATGCTCCTATGTGACAAACCATGTGTAAGTAAACACATTTGAAGGCGGTCTGTAATATACATAAAATAGACTACGGAGTGGCAAGGTGGTTTCTATGACAACCTGATGTCCTGATCGGTATCTCTAGAGAAGCACTTTTAACTTTGCCTTTTCCTCTCCTCTCACTATTTCCCAATTCCACTACCTTTTTTAATTTGGTTACTTGAAGCTTTTATAGTTATATACCTATGTATTATAACCATAGATCTCTAGAATATATTTCAGTAGGTGTATTTGGTTTTATCTGATTTGGTTACAAAGATTATTATTACGTTTTTATATCACTGCAGTGTGACGTGTAATGTTACGGGAATAATTACTGGTTTATGTCGGTAAACCTCTCATTGTTCCCACAGATCACCCTGTCACTCAAACTGCATATTATCACAAAGTGTTCATCACAGTGTCCCTGAGATCCTGTGTGTGCTATTGTTCACGGCTGTCCTTTGCACTTAAAGCAGAACAAAACTAAACGTACGCTTCAGTCTTCCAGTCGTGTGTTCTCCACTGAACGGTACCAGTCTGTCTGCTTTACACCGTTCGTCCAAGCTTTGTTCACAGAATACGTTAGAATAAATACGAATAAATCAAACTGATACATTCCCAACCTACACTCCTGGCATAATGACAGATTCAGCTAAAGCACCAAATGAGCTTCGAGCTCGGGGATATCCAGTGAAGGGCAGACAGATAAGACTAAATAAGTCCATTCACAGAGGGAATAATACATCCAATCATACCCTTCCAGCAGACACACTGATACAGCTGATGGGCTTCAGCTAAAATAATTCAAGCGAGCCATTAAAGTTGGAAACATTTTCTTCTGCGAACTTTCGCCATCGTAGCTCATAGCTTATTCTGTCCACAGCGACATTGATGGTTCTACATCTTCTACAACATTGATTAAAGACAAAATATATGAACATGCAAGAGAAATCAAGCAATAATGATGCTTTTCCTATACATACACACTCACTCACACACACACATCCGGTTCATCACATTACCCTGACTAACAAGCATCCGTGGACTGCCAGCCTTGTGCACTCTATCTGAAATGGCTCCACTTCAGACCAACATGAAGCTCATTTGCATACGAACGCTAAAGGGGCTCTTTTCCAATTAACTCATGCCACAGTTTTTGGTCCAATTAATTGTCATTGGGGCATTTGAGCCAAACTTGGGAGGTTTGGCTATTTGCCCTCCCCTGATTAGTGATGTCCTTCCCCCTGACTATCTGTGCTGTCTTTAATGGGGGGACCTTTGAAGACAACACTGCCGGCAGCACACAGCCACATCCTGAGTGCAGGCCCCGTCATGACGGCAGGATCATGCCCTGCCTGCTGTGAGGTATTGCAGTCTGCAGGATGACTGGTCTTATTTTAATTTTGTAATTCAGGTTAGTATAGGAGGGAAACTCAAAGTAATGCTGCTGGTAAGTTTTGTCCGGTGTGGATGCTCAATATGATGATGATAGCCGTGGTGATGATGATGATGATGATGATGATGATAACCATGGTGATGATGATGATGATGATACAAAAATGTATGTTCAGCAACTATGCAAAAAAGGACTGAACCTTTGGCCATTTCTCTCATGAATGAACAGAGAGAGCAACTTACTCCAACTCCTTCTGCCAGGACCAGAGCCCACAGCCCTGCCACACGTGCTGGGAGACTGTGGATGATGGAGATTATTTCCAAACACTGTTAATGACTTAAGAATATAATAATCAAGTGCCTTGTATTATTAATAACCTTATATGGATAATGTACTTATGTAAGCAGAAACATGGCTTTTCTGTGTTTCTGTGTGTATGTGTGTGTTTAGACCAGAGGTGATAAGATTCTTCCAACCTTGTGCAAAATTGCAATATAGGGAGCCTCGGACGTCAGAGATCCACCACGTGGTTATCCCTGCTGAAAACTAAACTTCTGTCTATATAAACCGTGTGCGATGTGTTTATCACACGATTGCAATTGTTGTTGTTTGTCTAATAAATGTACTTATTTGCAGCTCCGGAGTCCTGAGGAAACTAGGGTGAATTTTCACCTAACATTGGAACTGGCCACTTCCGTTATTTGAACAATAACCTGAAAGCAGCTTTTCTTATCCAATTGTCACCTTTGCTTAATGTCCATGGATTTCCTGCTCACTCATTTTTTCTTAAATCTAAAACACAGAAGAGAAATGTAGTCTCTAGATTATCTAGTTTTGGAAATTCCACATGGCCAGAGGTTTTCAAATACAGGAAGTCTTTAAATATAGTCTAAAAAGGGAAACCAGAAGTGAGTACACATGGCAAGTGTGATAAGTTACTCCGGGACAAAACCATTTTTCTCTGCTTCTTGTAGAATGAACACCCTGTGTCAGATTAACCCTAAAACAGGTTGTTGATACCAAACTTGTTTAAAAATAAAAAAAAGTGTTGGGTACAATACAGGGTGTCTGGTGTATCTCCTTGCCTACGCTGGTGCTCCAGAGCCAAAAAAGTTCATATTCAGATGATGACTGCATAATGAGTCTGTGGAACCAGGGACTGGGCATGAACGTGTCCGTGACACCGTGATATTCAGAGTATATTTGTACACTATAGCCATTCAGAGCAGATTCATGAAGTCAGTGGAACTTAAAAAGGTAAATAACAAGTTAAGGCAGCCTCAGATTTTACTGCATATCAGTTCAGGACAAAGAAACTGCTTTTACAAATGTCAGGAAATAACAAAGGTGATAGGGGTAAGATCACTCAGGGTTTTTTTTTCCATCACGTTATATAAGATGGAGAGGAGAGAAACTTGGTTGCCTCTCAAGGAAATCTTCCTATCCAAGAGCAGCATCCAGCTACCTTCAAAGCTGCCAGAAGCCCAAGAGCTCCAATCTCCACAGCCGAGGGGGATCATTTTCGGTCATAAAAAGCGTTTTACATCAACAACAAAATGAACATGTTGGTTCCAAAGATACCACAACTCATTTTAAACTGTTTTCATTCATTATGTGTGGGTTAAGGCTCAGCGGTCCTGAGAAACTGACACTGAGTAACTCACTCTTTGTTTTCCATCCCTTTGCCCCTCAACCTCCCGACCCCCGACCCCCACCCCCAAATCCTGAGATAGTTTCCCTCGGTGTTGATAAGTACTGCTAGTGTGGAATGGATTCCAACAACAAATCTTTTCGATGTGCTTGCTTCTAGGTAATGGTTCAGTGGTTTGCGCTCTGAATTATTGCTCTAAAAGCTGCCAAAGACTGTCAATGACTCTGTTTATTAATGGGGCATCTTTGGCTTTGAATTACACACAGCACAGTTCCCTACTTGGGAACAGACATCGGGTATCTCTTGCATTCACAACACATACAAAAACTGGACCAAGCTCTGAAGCAAGGTGCGACGTATGAAGAGCTTTTGCTCTACTATATCTTGGCAGCAAAATATCTTAGCGAGCCTTAGATCAACAAAATATATATTTTTCTAATGCATTTTATAATTCACATCTATCAGCTATAGAGGTCAGTTATGGTCCCAGGTCTGGACAGAGTGCTGACAACAGCAAGGTGATGCCACTGCAGTGTCTCTGGCTGGCCTGGCATGGCTGATAAGAAGTGCTTTAGCGTTCAGTCCTCAGGAGAGCTTCTAACACCTGGATTTCTGTGCGGATCCGGCAGGATTTACTGAGCACTTCTTATCCATGTCTCTGATTTTGTGTCTAGTTTAACCGCATTTTCTCTCTCCCATCACCTGATTATCCTCGGGGTTGAAGGTGCATTTTTTTTTCTCAAATTAAATTGTGTGAGAACTCTTGATGGGGCTTCGGAAAAAATAACAATGAGATCAAATGTGATTTTGAGCACTCGTCATCAGCTGGCGGACAGCAAGGAACTCAAGAGGGTAATGCCCTACCCTTAATTGCACATAACTCAGCGTGTGGCTTATGCATATGCAGGAGAGTGCTGAATGGGCAGCATTGTTCACATGGCTAATATGTGATGACCTGCTGATCACATCATACGCTAATTTCATCAGAGCAGCAATTACAGGTAGAAGCAAAAGGACTTAAGAGGGTGTGTGTGGGGGGGGCAGAGAGAGAAGGAGGGGGGCAGAGAGAGAAGGAGGGGGGGGCAGAGAAAGAAGGAGGGGGGCAGAGAGAGAAGGAGGGGGGCAGAGAGAGAAGGAGGGGGGGCAGCGAGAGAAGGAGGGGGGGCAGCGAGAGAAGGAGGGGGGGCAGCGAGAGAAGAGGGGCAGAGAAAGAAGGAGGGGGCTGAGAGAAGAGGGGCAGAGAGAGAAGGAGGGGGGGCTGAGAGAAGAGGGGCAGAGAGAGAAGGAGGGGGGGCTGAGAGAAGAGGACAGAGAGAGAAGGAGGGGGGGCTGAGAGAAGAGGACAGAGAGAGGAGATAAGTGTGTGAATATGTGGGGGGGCAGAGAGAGAAGGGAGGGGGGGCTGAGAGAAGAGGGCAGAGAGAGAAGGAGGGGGGGCTGAGAGAAGAGGACAGAGAGAGAAGGAGGGGGGGCTGAGAGAAGAGGACAGAGAGAGAAGGAGGGGGGGCTGAGAGAAGAGGACAGAGAGAGGAGATAAGTGTGTGAATATGTGGGGGGGCAGAGAGAGAAGGGAGGGGGGCTGAGAGAAGAGGGCAGAGAGAGAAGGAGGGGGGGGGGCAGAGAGAGGAGAGGGGCATGTTTCAGGCATGCAGGAAAATATTCCAAACTTTAAAACGATCCTCAGTGTGCTCTCCAAGAGACACATTATTATCACTAATACCTTGTGAACACTTCCTGGGGAGATTAAAGAAAAACAAAAGAAATAACCAGGAGACCATCTCTGCTGGAGCCCAACACTGCTGATTTAACCAGGAGCCAATCACTGCTGATTTAACCAGGAGCCAATCACTGCTGATTTAACACAGGAGCCCATCTCTGCCGATTTAACCAGGAGCCCATCTCTGTTGATTTAACCAGGAGCCCATCTCTGCTGGAGCCCAACACGCAGACAAGGGAGTGAAAGATCAGGCTCCTCTCTAGGGAGGTCAAACGTACATCCTCTCCACATGCATCTGTCATCAGATGATCTCAGCAGATGGCATAACAGAGAGGCATGACACACACACATGAAGAACCTGGAAGCCCATTCAATTCTCAACAGACAAGCCAAGCTGCTTATTAAAAAGTGCGGGCTTGGCACACTCACGTCCTTAGAGGAAGTAGTCTTCTGTGAGTCTTCCTGAGTGTGCACATCCCATTGTCCACATCCTGGTGGTTGTGCTCAGTTTGATGGCTGCTTGGCCAGCCACTGATCTGGGTTTCTGCGTATCACAAGAAACTAATCGAAAACAGAGTCCTCTGGACAAACCTGCTTTCCTTTTTTCGTTGTCTGGTTACCTTCCAGGCATTGCTTGTTCTTGCATTGTAGAAGGCGAATGGCTGTGGCTGAAAATCATAGATAAGTTGACAAAAGATGACCTGCATTGTAAAAAGGATCCCATTGTAACGCAAACACTGAGAAGCAGCCACCAACACGTACAAAGATCAATACAAGCACTGGTGCATCTACGTGCACACAGACAAACAAACAAACATACCCACACACACACACACACACACACACACACACACACACATTCAGACACCAAGACTGAATAAATGTTTGGAAGGATGACCAACCAAACATACACACACTCAGGATTCAGTCTCACACTCTTGACCTCTCTTCTTGAAGTATTCTCAGCATCGCTCCCCTTCTTTTATAAGCACACACACACACTGAGCCAACCAAACATAAGCATGTACAGTCACATGCAAACATTCACTCTAAAGCTTGTTGCACTGATCATCACAGTAAGCCCTAAAGGGCCAACCAAGAACGCAGACCTCCACCATGTTCTCAAAATGTTAACAAAAGTGAAAAACATAATTAGTGGATCTGCCCCGAGATTAATATCGACTCCTAAACGTATTGGGTTCTTCCCCGGTCCATGCTACACACCCCATCACCAGGTTTTATGAAAATTGGCCAGGTAGTTTTTACTTAATCCTGCTAACAAAGACAGACAGACAGACAGACAGACAGTCAGACAAATGACACTGAATACATAACCTCCTTGTATGGACAACTGAACCAGCCATGGCTCCTTTCACCTTCCTGTCCACTGCTCTTCTTCAGCGGCAGGCAGCACACACCTGGCCCTACGGACACACCTGGACCTACGGACACACCTGGAGCTACGGACTCACACCTGGCTCTACGGACACACCTGGCCCTACAGACACACCTGGCCCTACGCACACACGTGGCCCTAGACACACCAGGCCCTACGGACACGTTTCTCTGTCTCACAATGCTGCTGTTGAAAAATCAAGAACTGGTCTATCACTTAACTTAATTATGATTGGTGAATCTATTCTGTATGTTTTTTTTTATTCTTTTCATTCTTAAATGTCTCTCACTCCAGACTCCTGGTCTCTCAGGGCCTTTCTTGTAGGCCATTCTCACCGCTCAACAAAGATGGATGGGCCACGACTGCAGCATGTGAACACAACTCACCCATTACTGATATTGTTGTCCCAGGATCGTATCACTTTGACGCCTTACCTGGAACTTGAGCCCATACAGAGGGAGTGTGTGTGTGTGTGTGGGGGGGGGGGGTTGGATTTAGGTGGAAAAGCTGTTTTACAGTCTCTGCTGATTTTCGACCATGTCAGGCGAGAAGCCTCTAAGTGTCTGAACAGTAGCTGGACTATCAGTTCTCCAGGGCAAACATGATTCAGCCATTTCATGTAGGGTTCATGTAAGATATAGCTCTGTGTGAAAGACTGTGTAATGCGTTGGTGTCTGGTACTGAGAAAGGACTCAATAAACCTTGTGGCTGACTCTCATTTGTCACGATAGTTACTGACACAGCTCTGCTGTCTATACACAGTGCCAAAAATCGCGTGAAGAGAGACCAAGGGTTACACGTGAGAGTTAAATAATCATCAACAAATGTAGGAGGAACAGTGCCCCCTTCTGTCTAATGAGGGGCTGAGTGGGACTCAAAAAGGTTCCTATGAGCTCGTTAACCACATGTGTTATCTCATCTTTTCACACAAAATTTAATTCAAAAGGGTGGTGTGGCAAATGCAAACAACCCCCCCAACCAACGCAATAATTAACTGAATTGATAAAAAAAATGGATACTAATCTCCCATTTCTAAGACGAAATGAAAACGGAAAAAAAAGAGTCGTCTGTCCTTCAGTTTCACAAATCAATTATTTCTGCAATACCTGGCTCGAGCGAGCCGGCCTTTATCCCCCGTGGCACGCAACTCTCTCTCTATCTCTCCATCAGATGGATTCCCCGTGATATCAAAAAGGAAATCAAATTAAACAAAGGGCTGTCACCTGTCACACACAGGCAGGGCTGTTTTCCTTACAGAGAACCTTACACCTTACAGTGTGGAAACATTTAGATCAAATGTCGGAGGCTTAATCAACTGACAAAAAAATGAAACCACCATCCCAAACCACCATCCCATAATTGCAGTAGCCTACACTAGGCATGCCCACTGTGTCTGGGGTAACAATGATAACCAAGATGAGAAACAGAAATAAAGCTAAAAATAGTACTAAGCGATAACAACACCGAATCATACGTCTGGCAAGCACACACTATACCCCTGATGACCCAATGTTTGTCCCTTTTATAGCGCTTGTTTATATTTTATCAGGCCCTGGTCCCTGACAACGTAAATAAATCCCTTAAAACAATTGGCCACAAATGGAATGAAAAGGACTTTTGACAGACTTGATATTTTTATTCTTTCTTTAGAATAAACCCATTCCAATATATCTACATTTTTTTAACAAGAATGCACTTAATTGTGAACTGCAGAAGCAATGCACTTCTTTCTGCAAGTGGATAAATAAATAAATAAATCTGATAAGGAAAGAAAGGTTCCTTTCAACCAGGCATAAGTGTTCACTTTGGTTACATACAGTGGGGACGCTTATAAGTAACAAATGAATCGAATAGTGCTGTCAGTTGATAAAAAGAAATACAAAAATGAATCGCACAATTTGCAGTGATTGATCGATCAATCACTGATTTCTTCTTAAGACTGAGGCTTGTAATGATGTATATTTAAATGTAATATCACGTCTACGTCTACTTAGAAATTCTCTGGAGGTACTTTGGATGGAGCTATCGACTAGGTCAGCTGGTCGGTGGTCAGAACCTGTTGTGCAGCCCGTTGGGTTAGTTGTAAGTTGAAGCGCTCTATTAGCTTGCAAGCCTAAGAAATTCAACCAAGGTTCGTGCCAGGTATAAGTTGGATGCCCCGAGATCATTTTAACCATTACACAGGCTTTCACCAACCGAAGCAATAACCAATCACTGCCTTATTTGCGTTATTTCTTTTGTATTAAATGCAAAAAATAAGGTGTTTATGTTGACAGCACCGGAGTACAAAAATCCTACAAATGCTTTTAATCGCAACACATGAGGCAACGGTTGTGGTATGTGTGGCACAGAGACAAATCAGTGATTGTAGAGGCAGTCTGTGAATAAAGCTGATAAACGATGCGTCTGTTTGCGAGTAAGAGTTTGCTATACCAAAGGATATCCCGAACGAATGAAAAACACAAGCGCTTCACCTACTTGCAAATCGAACAATCAATAACATGCTCCTTGCGAGGAACTTTGCCCCTTTTCATAAATGCATTGACGTTCGCACAAATCGATTATTTCTATATGCTCCAGGATTCATTTTAAGTTGGAAAGACAGATAGGCCAACAATGACAGCTTACAAAAAGGAGATGTTGGTCAATAACATCGCGACAGCAATGTGTCTTCAAAAACAGCAGTCGCTGCCTAGTATTTAAAAGTCGTAAAATGTAAAATGTGAAAACAACTGCAAACTCACAGAAGTAGCCACGGGATTCAGGTCTACGAGCCGATACGCACTGATCCTGGAGTTGTTCCACGCAGACACCGTCTCCGTGATGCGGGTGCAGTTGGGATCATGAGATGGG
>NC_137910.1:10461410-10471410 GCF_963457725.1 Sprattus sprattus | reverse complement strand
GTCGTCATGTGAACTACTTTGACCTTCATACAAAAGTGTCCTTTTCTCTGTTCTACTGTGGCCCAGACATAGGTTGCTGGGAGACACGGTTACGGAGGAATAATTGCATTGCATCTTCCCTGAGCCTACAACCCACTCAACAAGACAAATAGCTTCATGCTTTTAATTTAAACATGAAAATAGGACCATTGGGTTTGTCAACAGACAACCCTCCAAAAGCATGTTCATGTGGGAGCTCTCTGAGCAGCACTCCATGGCGTGCGGAGCGGCTCCTCCTCAGAAGAGTGGCCAGGGGCTTGTGCTTATGCTTGTGCGTGTCCCGCCACTGTCTCTCCAAAGATTTGGCTCTGCCGTGTCAACCCGTATTTTGTCACATTCTGTTTTTCTATGCTGTGTGGTATGCTGTGTTTTAATTTGTGACGGCCTGCAATGTCATAAAATGTGATATCCAGTTGTATTGTTCTCCGTGTCCTGTATAGCACCGCACTGAATTAGAATAGTATTAAGGCCAAATGCTTATACAACGGCGGAAAAATTGGGATACACAAGAGTAAATAAACAATTGAGCTAAGAGACAAGAGTAATTTGGATGTATGACAGTATGAGAGCACATCAATACAAATGAATTAGTCTTTTTAATGTGTAAATGTTCTGTAACACACTTTAAATTCACGTTCTGTAACACACTTTAAATGCACGTTCTGTAAAACACTTTAAATGCACGTTCTGTAACACACTTTAAATGCAAGTGGTCCATGCTGAATAGGCGTGTGGATGTATGATGGAACTCATAATGTCCTCAAGTGTGCACAGGACTCCGAATTAGATGCTCTAAGAAGCAATACCATCTAAGCAAACACTGGCAGATTTGAGGTTTACTTTGTCCCCGAGCCAAATCAAAAACTTTATTGCTTTGGTGTATAGACATCGATGTGTGCTACACACAAACCCAGACTCACACACAAACAGACTTACACAAGCACACACACAAAAAGACACAAACACAGACACACACATGTATGTATATATGCAACATGCAAACATATGCAAACGCACACACATACACACATACACACACACACATCACAGACATATGCTCTGTGTGGAAAGCACGATTTAAAACAACTCACCTGTCTTGCCAAACAATTTGATATAATTATTGAATAATTTAAAATGTTGTATGGTGCACACACACACACACACACACACTCACACTCACACTCACACTCTCACTCTCACTCTCACTCTCACTCTCACTCTCACTCTCACACTCACACTCACACTCACACTCACACTCACACTCATACTCACACACACACACACACACACACACACACAGAAAGAGAGAGTCTGTATGTCTCTCCATGAGGTGCTGATGATAAACATATGGTAAGCCAGGGGATTTGACGGTCTCACACAAGCAAACATGGGCATTATTGCGAAATGCCAGTGATTCTACTGGAACCAGGAGACCATTTAAAATACAAGAAAACAACTAACTGTAAACGAAGCTTTGGCACAGAGACACAGCTACAGCCATGCCATGTCCTCTGCTCCAAACACACAGAAAGACACAGAAACACACACACACGCACGCACGCACACACGCACCAGGCACGCACGCACGCACGCACGCACGCACGCACGCACGCACACACAAACACACAAACACACACACACAGAAACCAACACACACACACAGCCTTGCCATTTGCTCTGCGCCAAACACACAGAAACACACACACACACACACACACACACACTCAAACACAAACACACACACACACACACACACACACACACACACACACACACACACTAAGTTAGTGTGGAGACTGGAGGCACTTCTGTTTTTTTAGAGAGTATATTCATTAGTGACAGAGGAAAGACAACAGATAGTGAGGTGTGTAAGATTTATTCTCTATTTAGACTGACTATCCCTAATCACAAAAGGTGGTCTCGGTGGTTGTAGAATGGAGTCTCAATCAAGGAGCTTGAAGTGGTTTGGATCAGAGCCAAAGATATTTATTGTAGCAGACAAGAAATATCACTAAGTACTTTTCTGAGTCTAAGCATCTAAAGTACCGGTGGAGCAGAGTTCTTTCAGGGCACACGCAGCCTGCGTGGATCCGTCCTGGAGAGGAGATGGTGTCGTCTCTCGTGATTCTTGCTCTGATCGACCTGAGTCTAGCGCGCAGCCCAATTTAACCAGTATAATTACGTAAGCCAAATAGAATGTATAACATCTCTACCAAAGGATTACACACACACACATATGAACACGTAAACAGTCTCATGAGCTCATCGATGCCCTTGCCCTTGGGCCTGATAGAATGGGCGCCTTTGAGGAATGCCACACAGCACACACACAGAGGGGCCTAAGCAGACATCTTATAGACACTGGAGCTGTTTCTCATAGAGAACCATATGATGTGGTACACTTATGGTAACCTATTAACCTTACAGGAATTCGGGGCCAAACTTACACTTTAAGATCTGTACATGAGAAATACACCAGAATCTAACATTCCTCCCTCTTGATCATTCTTAAACATAGTTTAAAACATGAACAACAACAGTGTATTTCTGGAAAACCTTAACAATAAACATCTTTCATGGCTCTGACATTTTATATGATTATATGGAAAGAAAAACAAAACAGGGAAGGAGGGTGAGGAATTGGAAAAAAGGACAGGAAATAATAAAGCAAGCATACTTGTCAGACACTGGGAAATCCAGAATAGGTTCTGGGGTCACTCGGGGGAAACCCTACTGAAAGTGGGGGGAGATGGGAAGGGAAGGTAAAGTAAAAGAGAAGCGTAATCTAAACAATTTTGGGGAGATGGGTTGGGGGACGGGGGATTCCATTCTCAGGTATGGCCTTTAGAGCGGCCACCTTGGGAAAAGGGGGCATCTATGGAGGATGTACCATAGGCAGCGATGTACTCAGGGAATGTGAAGGGGACAGCAATGTAAGGTGGTACCTGTGAGGAGGTTTGCATTAACCCACAAACCCAACAAGCTTGCGCTCCTTTAGCTTTGGCTAAACCGTGCGCAGCCAGCAAGAAGGTGTTATCTCTGTGGACCTCATAATGGCTGTCAATGTCACAATTTCCTTTTATACACAAATAACATATCAACAGGGCATACAACACATGGCATTTCATTCGTTTCAAGAGTCTTCTCCTGGGACGGCTGATGAAGAGGATAACAGTTCGTGGTCTGGAAAGTTCAAAAGATGGCAACACAGTTCAGATGGTGCAGATAGCCACGCTATCTCAGGATCTCGGTCGTGATGACGATCTCCAGGTTTCCAGCCACGGGGTACATAGGATTTAAAGAACAAGAGCAGTATCAGTTGGGGGGAAGGCAATTGCAAGCCTTCAAGCAATTTGTTAATCTAACACAGTTATGGCATGCTTTAATGCTTAGCAGCTAAACATTCATCTTGATTACAGTAAACACATTTATAGCAATAAGCAAGTGTGATTCTAATCTAGGAAGTTGTACCACCAAAAACCTATACCAACATCTCACCTGGACTGGTTCGAGAGGACAGAGGAGAAACCTACACTTTCATTTCCTAACTTCCTTGTGCAACTAAGCCCTCCGTTAAAATAAAAAATCCATCCAAGAAATGAAAGTCTTCCCGCACTCTTACCTCCCTCTTCTCACCTACTCTGTAACACAGACGTGAAATTTTGCCAGTCCAGTGAATGTCAATCTCAGTCAGTTGGTGCATCAACTAATTTACAATGGCTTGCATGTATCCATTTTGTCTTGTTAGCTACCCTAATGGCAGATGGAGTATCTAACAGTATCTGAAACGGCCCTTCGTATTTGGCTTCTAGTGGAACTCTTTGTTGTTTGTGAATCATGACCCACTGTCCAGGCACCAGAGAGTGTCCTCCCTCTGGCGGCTCAACCCAAGCCTCTTTGACTTGGTTGGATGTCAGCTGGAGGGTCTCTGAGAGCTTGATGCAGTAGTTCATCAATGCGTCTGAGGTGAGGGCCACATCTGCTGTGCGCAGGTCAACTGAGCCTGGGAAGCTGAAGAACCAGCCAAACACCACCTCGTAAGGGGACAGGCCCACATCTTTGTTGTGCGTAGCTCTCATGCTACTCAGCGTAATGGGGAGCGCGTCCACCCAAGGTGTTCCTTCTTGATGCATCTTTGCCAGTCTTTCCTTCCGCCATTCTTCGTTTCCAGATTCCTTTTTCAATCGTAGGCATTTTGCGTAGTCGTTTTCCGTTCCGAGGTCAGTTTCCATTTCAACATTTCCTTTTCTCCTCCCCTCTTTTTGTCTTGCTGCTCTTCTGGATGCGTCATCAGCTAGCGCGTTACCACGGGCTTCTGGGGTGTCCAAGTTTGTGTGAGCTTTCACCTTGACCACCGACAGTTCTTTGGGAAGTAGCATTGCGTTCAAGAGATCTGCTACCGCGTTAACGGCGTCAATCACTGTGAAGATCTTGAGGAACTGGTCACCAGAGGCCACAACAGGACTCAGGTGGGCGAGGCCTTGATTGGCCAGACGGTCGTCCACCGTCAGTCTCCAGGATCCATTTGGTTTCTTCACAGGCCACACCTGGGCGTTGGAGGCAGATTGAGTCTTGTAGATGATTCCTTGGTCACACAAATCTTTGATGATTGGCTTCAGTTTGTCGACAGCAGCTCGGTTGAGCGGGTATTGTTTCACACTTGGAGGAACTTTTCCAGTCGACATCATAGGTTCCCTTTTCAGCAGACCGCAGTCAGTTTTTCCCTTGGCCCTCATGGGGTGGTCTTGTTGCAGATACAAGGCCTTCAGAGGTGTCTCTTTGGATGAGGGCAGTGGTTGGTGATTGGCCTGTGGCTGAAGCAGAGGAGGGGCTGATTGGGGTTGGGGTGACAAGCAGCCCTGTTGAGGTGTGAATGGCAGTGGAGGCAGGTGGGGACCCATCTTCATAGGTGACTGCATCGGGTGCATTGCTTGGTAGGGCCCGTGGATTGCTCCTGCATAGCTGTCATCTGTTTCAAACATGCTTGCGTGGGGCGGCACCGTAAGGTCCATCAGCACCCCGTGTGAGCACCATGTCGCTCTCGTTGCGTCGAAGTACCATTCCAATCCCTGGCCACCAGATGGCGCTGTCCCTATTTCGTAATCGGGAGGGGCTGGGAGATCTGGGTACTGCCTTGTGGGTTGACCCCTCCCTGTTGGTCCCTCCCCCCTGAAGGACCCTGCCCCGCAGCTTCTCGAACCTGCATTGCCTGCTTGGTGTTTAAGCCAGAAGCACATCTTTTTTGTAGCTCCACTAATTCTCCCTGTAACCGCCTTATACACCTTTTTAAGTTTGCGTTTTGGCCAAAAATCATGACTGGTGTCAGAGAATTTATCCTTCTTTTCAGCCCATGCTACGAGTGATTCATTAATCCGATAGCCATCCATATCACTCAAGATGTCTTCAAACAAAAAATCCCCTTTTCCAATCATTGTTAAGGTTTCAGTGCTTTTATCCACTTCCGTGGGTTCAGCAGCCGTTACCATTTTCAAAGTGTTCTTATAGCCACACCCTACAAATCAAATTCAATTCAACTTTCTTTTCGCTGTAATTTTAACCACAATGTGTTTTCTCTGCGTCTTACACACTATAAACAATCCAAATTACCCTTCCAACTTTATTAGCTGTAATTTTAACCAAAATGTGTCTTAGCAACACACTACAAATTAAATCAAATTAAACTTTCCAAATTCAGTAGCTGTAATTTTAACCTCAATGTGCGTTTCTCTGTGTCTCACACACTGCAAAAATCCACAGCCTTATCTATGGGCCTTGAGCCCGCACCCACACACACGCACACACACCCCTCCCTCTCTCTCTCCTTCTCTCCTCTTAGGAGCAAAAACAGAGGGTTGTGTGCCTGTGAGGAATTCTTTCAATTCTATGACCACCGTGGTCACCCTTAACTTCACCAGCCCCCACCCTTCGTCCTCCTTCCTGGTCTTGGAAGAGGACAGAGTAGCGCAGCTGTGAAAAACAATGTGTCTTTAACCCCCTAGGTAGAGTTATTCTTTGACACCGCGTGCAGATTCTCCCAATCCACACCTCGACTATATGTATCTTATCCAAGCCTCCCGAAGACAAAAATCACCCACGGTTTCAAATCTTAGAACCAGCTAAAAATAGAAACAGCCTTCACACAACCCCGTCGAATTAAGTGTAGGACACGTGAGCAAATTGTAATCTAAACACAAGAACATATCATATATCGGTTTTCGAAGTAAAACTCCGAGCCTGACGCGTCCAACCCCTCTACAGAATACGGCGAGACTGATAGAGTTAGTGTATACACAACCAAATAGCTATATCAAACAAACATTTATAACAAACATTCATAACAAACACGCATATATCAGCGACCCCAGTACTTGAATCACTGATACAGGTTAACTTCAAAAATAACAAGTCATTGATGGTACAACATTCCCACTCTTTTTTGTTTTAACTGGATAGCAGTCTAAAAAAGAAAAGGCCAAACAGACTGAATTTAAACTAGTTCTTTAACTTAGTAATGGAGCAAAGTGAGGGCAGTGAACGTCACCTTGTTCCCAGGGGCCACGCCTTGGCAGTCAGCAGTCGGGCAGGGCAGAGTCCTCCGTGATCTCGGTGTTGGAGCGATCTTTCCGTCCGTCTGGCTGGGCCTTCTCAGGAATGCTGTCCTCGGGTCAGGCAGGTGAAGTTCTCAGGTCACGTTGCGTCCAGTTATAAGCACGGTTTCGGCACCACTGTAAGATTCTTTTCAGTATTTAGACTGACTATCCCTAATCACAAAAGGTGGTCTCGGTGGTTGTAGAATGGAGTCTCAATCAAGGAGCTTGAAGTGGTTTGGATCAGAGCCAAAGATATTTATTGTAGCAGACAAGAAATATCACTAAGTACTTTTCTGAGTCTAAGCATCTAAAGTACCGGTGGAGCAGAGTTCTTTCAGGGCACACGCAGCCTGCGTGGATCCGTCCTGGAGAGGAGATGGTGTCGTCTCTCGTGATTCTTGCTCTGATCGACCTGAGTCTAGCGCGCAGCCCAATTTAACCAGTATAATTACGTAAGCCAAATAGAATGTATAACATCTCTACCAAAGGATTACACACACACACATATGAACACGTAAACAGTCTCATGAGCTCATCGATGCCCTTGCCCTTGGGCCTGATAGAATGGGCGCCTTTGAGGAATGCCACACAGCACACACACAGAGGGGCCTAAGCAGACATCTTATAGACACTGGAGCTGTTTCTCATAGAGAACCATATGATGTGGTACACTTATGGTAACCTATTAACCTTACAGGAATTCGGGGCCAAACTTACACTTTAAGATCTGTACATGAGAAATACACCAGAATCTAACAGGTGAAACCAGTGCTTCTTTGCTCAAAGCCAAAAAAGCATTTTTGACATGGACTGCACATTTAGCACCAAATAAAGTTCCTTTGGCGAAGGTTTGAGTTTCTGAGAGAACTGCTTTTTCCATTCTAAAACTGTCACATGTGCTTTATCTTTCGTTTTACTGTGAGGAAAAAGAACAGAAGACCGAAACAGAGCATGTTTTCATACAGATCAATGCCTAAGAAATGCATGACTGTCTAATCAATGTTCCCATGTAATATCAGCAGACTAGCCAATAGGCTCCGATATATAAGTATTTGTTTGATAACTTGTAATAATAGTAGCAAAATCTCTGGTTGCAACAGAATTCATCACCCCTTAAAACATGATCCAGCCTGAGTCTGGCCAAAACTCAGACACCCACATGCGTAAAGCAACCCGTTGACCCCAAAAAGCAATTGAGATGACAAAATGGCCACTTTTTCAGCAGGTCAAATAGTGCAACACTTGTAGAACAGACATCACGTCATCCAAGAGACTGCAGATGTCCCAGTTATAACCTCACAAAGTCATTGGTCTGTGTATGCAGAATACAAAACTTACCGTCTGAAGTGACCAAACACACACTCAGGCAAAGCAGCACACTGTGTAATCACTTTGATTGATTGATTGGATGGCCCAGCAGCTGGTGAAGACATGAGCAGGTTTGTAGTAACTGGTTGCAGGAGGTACTGAAAAGCCACTAAGCCACTCTCTCCTGTCACTTTCAAGCTTTGGCTTTGACTGGATGGTGAAAGAAAATGCCACTGCCGTTGGTGGGAGCAGTAACTATGATCTCACTGCCTGTTAGGGGTGGAAAAAACATTGATTCTTCGATTTCTCTTCATTTTCTTGAGAGCAATTCTGTCTTGATTCAGAAAAGTTCATAATCGATTTTTTTATTAAAAAAAATAATACGTACATACGGTATATATATATATATATTTACACATCCATTTTATGTTGAAATGCAAGCTGCATCGATTATTGCATTGTTCATAGAAAGTTATAATTGTTGCAAGGAAAAGCTTTTTCTCTAATAAACTAATAGAGAAGGTAATTCATCTGTTGATTTTCTTTAATTATCAAACACAAAGTAGTGATTTGAGACTGAGTAGCAAACTCAAATGTTTAAAAATCGAGACGCATTGATAATCGTTTTATCTGTTTAGAATTGATAATCGATAATTAGTTTAGAATCGATTATCGGTTTAGAATCGAATCATTGACCTCTGAATTGGAATCTAATGAGGTGCCAAGAGATTCCCACCCCTACTGCCTGTGCTTGTTTCCTGGCCAGTAAAACGCTGTTATCAAAACAACCATCACTATTGTCGGCCCATGATCATCTCCAGATAGAAGCCCCGCATAGTAGCTTCTGGATCTGGTCACGGAGTCTACCCATCAACTCAACTCAACTCAACTCAACTCAACTCAAATAACAGGAAACGACCCGAGTTCATTGTTGTGCTGTGTTGCTTAGCATTTAGAAAACAACCCTTGAGGGGCTGTGCAGAAATAAAGTTCAGAATGCCATTGCCAGTAAATGAGGGTCAGTTGGTCACACTGCTTCCTTCGTAGCGTGTGGTGATGTAATAGTGCCACAGCTGTCCATGTGAAAGAGGGGAGCGGCCATGTACTCCATCTAATTAGGTGAGCTCTCTTGCAATCTAAGGCACAAAACCAACTCACTGAAGGTCACTATGTCAATACATCCAGAGCAACCCAGAGGTTTGAGCAATTTGGGAAGAAAGAAAGATGGTGTTTTACCTACAAAGGTGATGATGATCCACAGGGACATGCACAGGAGTGGGCTAAGGTTGCTCGGGTGCCCTCCTCGACTGAAGATGCCCCTCTTAAGGAAATATATATATTTGCGATCAGGGGACGGGGGCGTGGCAGCGGCGGTCAGTGAGAGTTTAAAATTATATTGGTAAAATTTGCGATCAGATGACGGGGGCATGGCAGCGCCTGTTAGTGAGAGTTTAAAATTATATTGGCAACATTTGCGATCAGGGGGCGGGGGCGTGGCAGCAACGGTTAGAGAGAGTTTGAAATGATATTGGCAAAATTTGCGATCAGATGACGGGGGTGACAAATTAATGTGTTGCCCCTTTTTTCCAGGGCAGAGCAACTGCCCTTCAAATTCCTGTGCACGTCCCTGATGATCAGAGTTATTATCGAGTAGAAGCCTGTGCTGCGAAGGGTCAATGAGTACAAACGACTGGTTTTTAATGTCGAATCGACAAAAGAGCAACAGATTGAAAAGGGGGTTTTCCGCCAAAGAAGAAAACTTAATGAGTAGGCTACGCAATTGAGACAAAAAAGGTTTTAAATGAGTACACGCAATTACATAATGACGACAGTGTCACATAACATAAACAACCCTAATAAGCCACGGAAGCATGGGTTTGACATACACACACACATGCCAGTGTGAATCCAAGGATTTTACCTCACACGCATGCAAGTGTCAATCCAGGCAATTGGAACCAGTCCACAGGAGCTCCAGAGGTACTGTTGTTGTTTGTTGTTTACTATCTCTACATTCCGTTTTAGAGTCCAGACTCAAATCTAAAGGCTGACCACTCATTTGT
>NC_137910.1:10408910-10456410 GCF_963457725.1 Sprattus sprattus | reverse complement strand
AGCCTTTCAGCAACAGTCAATTCTGTGCCTGACATAATTTTTGTTTTCCTTTCTCTGCACAAAACATTCTCTTCCATATTTCGTTGACAAGTACTTCTGTGATTTTCTTTGTGGACAAAAGGCATTATGGTGTTCCGTGGTTTCATAATGATTGAATGCCGGTCGTAACACAGGATGCGTTCTGTGTACCAATAAGGTCTGGTTCACTTGGCGCCTCATACACAAAATGGTTAGGACAGGAAGTCAAATCATAGGGTATCACCAAAATACATCAGGAACCTTCCGGAAAATGGAAAGTAGGTAATAGATTTACATAAAGATAGGCCTATCTAAACCCTGAACACAGCAATCCAAGCAGATGACGTGGTCAAACTCAGAGCGAAGCTCAAATGGAGGTTCAGATGAAATGGCCGAGCTCAGAGCTACTGAATACTGTTTAGTGCATATGAAAACCTATCATGGTAGTGAAGTAAAATAGAAAGAGACAAGGTGAATCGTACAACTGTCGCTGTCCCACTGCATTGTAGACAGGCTTTAAAAAGGAAAATAGGCCTTCTTGGTGTCTGCACATCCTATAATCCAGTAGGTACATTTCAACAAGTGGTCGCCTGTCATATAATCCCGCGATGAAATGGAGAAGTCCGTCCCCATCAGACTAAAGAAAGGTCAACTGGATGAGAGCCAGAAGGCATGTTTGCCACGTGAATGATCATAAAAGGTATCTTTTCAACGGGGTTTATAAGAAAAGGCATGTCTGCCTCATGATTTCTCTGAAAAGTTATCTGTGCACCGGGGTTCATAAGAAAAGGGCCCTTCTGCCTTATGGCAGCCTTCACAATTACAGTTTTTCACTATTGTTAAGAAGTAAAGGCACAATCTGCACAACCTTCACGTCATGTGTCAATCGCTCGCCCCAAGTGGGAAATACTTAAGACTCCCTTATCTGCATTAGACTCTGATTTTCCTTGTGAACACACTGATGTCAACTACACATCACATTGTTGTCAAAACACTGCACACAAAGTTCTGTTGTTGCACACACTTCTCAAGTAAAATCTCAAAGCATCAACCTGCAAGACACAAATAGTCAAAGCTCTAAACTTTCGGGTCTTTTGACCAATTTGCAGTGAGGACTGCACCATAAAAGTGTCTTGAGCCTCTGTTTTGTTTGGTTAACTATTGAAAACTTTGAAAAGATCGACAACCAGACAAGGAGAGGGGTAAGAGTGAGAGAAGGAGGAAGAGGAGGACAAGAAGGAGGAGGAGTAGGAGGTTGAGGAGTAGGAGGACAGAGAGAAGGAAGAGGAGGACAAGGAAGGAAGTGAATGGAGGAAGAGAATGAGCACAAGGCGAAGAAGGAGGAGAAAGAAGAAGGAGAATGGTCATCTCTAATGAGATTTGGGCCGCTGTGGTAGTCCATGTTTTTTCATTAGAACCTTCAGGATGGAGAACAAGTACGAAATCTGTTTGCCTTGTGTACTGTAATACTGCATATCAATAGAATATAGTGTGCTCACAGTATTTGTATTTTGCAGGACTGAAAGAGAACCACACTGTGGAGGAAGAAAACACACTTTCAATATATAATATATATATAAAGGGTTTTTAATTTTTTTGTTAGTTGTTTTGGGATTCATGTTTAGAGTTTTGAGAAAACGAGGCATGCTTTCAAAAATGTGTGTAAGCAATTGAGAAAAACTGTTAGCATTTTGTATACAATATTAGTGTTTGGTGGAACAGGAGACTGAAATTGTAAATATGGTTTGTGAGAATAACGGTATTGCTGTTTTATGTTTGACTATGAAAAATGTTGGCCTACACTGATACATTTTACAAAATGAGAAATGGCTCAATGAGTCATTGTCATTCATATGGTGTTTCGACGATTGTGTTTTCAATTTTGCACTTCTGTGTGCTGTAAATGCTTGGTAGTGTGCAGCAAATGCTTAGTTGTGTGTACTAAATGAATGTATGTGTGTGTGTTTTGAAAATATGGCTGTGTGTACCAAATGAAAACGCGAGTTCCATTTTGTGAACAGTTAAGAGATTTGATAGCAAAGTCATATTGCAAAGGGAGTATCAGGTTTAGCATGTTGTGTGTGAGGTTTTCAGTTTTCTGTGTGCAGTTTTGAGAAAGCCGTTATTGTTTTGAAAAACGGGTTTTAACAACAGTGAAAAACTGTAACTGCTACCTCTATTTGTTGAGATGTCCATGTTCCAGTACCAGCAATACACACATTATTCAATAATACAGTCATAAGTAGATAAAAATACGACAACACATACAAGTCAAAACAAATATCAAGAACATGGTTAGACGTGTTATGTCTTGCACAGTCTCAGACAGTCTCCATTCCAAGAAAAACACTTCACTGTAACCCCCATTAAACGTCGCTGCCGGCATCCACATCATCGTCCTGCACCCTGCAGGGGGGACGCTGGCTCACAAAGGCCACCAGAGGCGTTGTGATTGTCCTCCTCGTCACCACCGCTGAGCTCCCAATCACTTCCTACTCTCCCTGAACCTTCATCTTCTCCAAAGTACTTCCTAAGACGCACAACAGAGCAGACACCGTCCTCGTCTCACCTCGAAGCCAGGCTGGGGACCACAGCCTCTCTGGCGGGACACTAACCATCAACTTGATAGAGTTGTAGATTACGAGACCCAATTCTTCAGAGGATGTGCCTTGAGTGTTTCTTTTGATTTACCGTCTGTGCTGAACACAGATTTGCCAACCCTTGACCCCATGGCTGATAGGCCAAGAGCGCTTTTCGATTTGCTTTTTGATTGCAGGAACATGACTTTTTATAAGGTTGCTACACTCTCACCCCTGTGGGCAATGTCTTGTTTTGATTGTTTACTTACACCTGGCTTTTTATCTTCAGCAAATTATTTTACTTTAAGCAATAGACAGTAAAGATACATGTTTTAAAAGTGTGTGTGCACCCTAGATATGAAATCCATTGCTTAGGTGTTGAAGGTGCAGGGACATTTTGATATGGTAAAAATGTAATTGCCTGCCTACAGTCATATAGTTACTACTGTCAGGACATGGTCATTACCCTGTTCATAGCCCTCCTCGAGGTGTTAGGGAAATAAAGGGGTTTTAAAATATTGCTGTGAAGACCCACAAGTACAGCAGCCTTTCAGGGCCAAAAGGGCCACTTGTGACTGAGTGACAGGAGTCCATGTTTGGGGGACAAGCGAAAGACAGAATGGTCAATATAAACTCCTCAAAAAAAGTTTGGAAACATTTCTTCAGTCGGTTATCCCTCCCCTTTAATAATACCAATTGGTATTGTATTGTATATCGTTGGAAAGCCTGATTAGTCACCTTTACAACGAGGTACAACTTGTAAGGATCGTGCATTCGTGGAATGAGCAACACAGCTAATCGTGCGGGTAGCGGCCCACATTTTTTTGCCAAAATCCTAAAAAAAAGTTCGGAAACGTTTCTTCAGTCGATTATCCCTCCCCTTTAATAATACCAATTGGTATTGTATTGCATAGCGTTGGAAAGCCTGATTAGTCACCTTTACAATGAGGTACAACTTGTAAGAATCGTGCATTCGTGGAATGAGCAACACAGCTAACCGTGTGGGTAGTGGCCCAAAAAAATGTGCCAAAACCCCCTGCAATATTCTTCTGTTGGTATTCACTCTTGTTTTGAGTTGCTTGGTGGATTTGATGATTCTCCCACAGTATTAAGAAAAAAACAACACATATTGACCATTTTTACACTTTATTCATTTTACACTGTCAGGGACCTCAGTAGCATGTGGATTGTGCATTCGTGGAATGAGCAACACAGCTAACCGTGTGGGTAGCAGCCCAAAAATGTTTGCCAAAATCCCCTGCAATATTCTTCTTTTTGGAATTTAGTGAGATATCGGAATGACATTCTGGAGCCAATGGCAACCCCATATCTCCATAATCTGGGACCTAACTCCATCCTCCAGGATGAAAACGCTCGCCCCCACAGAGGCAGGATCATCACAGAGTACCTCCAGAACTTGGGAGTGGACAGGATGGAAAGGCCTGCCGTGAGTCCAGACCTCAACCCAATTGAATACTTGTGGTGCTTGGGCATGCTGTACGTGCTAGAGTGACCAACGCAACCATGTTGGCTGACTTGTTAAAAATTCTGGTTCAGGAATGGGATGCCATCCCACAGGAGGTGCCAAGCTGTTGTGGCTGCGTATGGATCTTCCACATGCTACTGAGGTCCCTAACAGTGTAAAATGAATGAAGTGTAAAAATGGTCAATATGTGTTGTTTTTTCCTTAATACTGTGGGAGAATCATCCAATCCACCAAACAACTCAAAACAAGAGTGAATACCAACAGAAGAATATTGCAGGGGATTTTGGCAAAAAAATATGGGCCGCTACCCACATGGTTAGCTGTGTTGCTCATTCCACAAATGCACGATCCTTACAAGTTGTACCTCGTTGTAAAGATGACTAATCAGGCTTTCCAACGATATACAATACAACACCAATTGGTATTATTAAAGGGGAGGGATAATCGACTGAAGAAATGTTTCCAAACTTTTTTTGAGGAGTTTATTAACACAACCTCTTGCAATGCATGGAGTGTTGCAAACGGGGTTTCCTCTTGTCTTTCTGCCCTCCTGATACAGTTACTAACACAAACGGGCATGGAGTCTCAGTCCCTGGTTGTGTTCTAGAGTCACTGTAGCTGAATGGGAGTTTTGTGCAGTTTCCCCGCCACAGGGACCAGAGCGTAGTTTATGACCCAAAACTTGGGAATAAGGCCCGGGTAGCATGTGACGATGAGTAATAGATAGATAGATAGTTGAATACTTTATTAATCCAGAGGGAAACTTTAGGCTCTGGGGGTCGTCATAGACAGAGCATGAGTGTGACAACAATGTTCGGATTGTTTTAACAGATGAAAATGAGACGGAGAGAAAAAAAGAGATTTGTTTTTAAATTCTGCTCAAATCTGGAGCAGAGGATAGCAACTTTATTGCAAAAATACACATGAACTTTATTTGTTTCTAGCACAGCATTTACAAACAAACTCTGAATGAAAATCTGTCAAGCTTTTATATGGGCAAAGCTCATCCATTAGGCTTAAAGGCTATTCAATGTCTGTACAAACATTTATATACACACTTCAACAGTCCCAGTATGCGATGGACCACCTACATTTTGGTACAGTTTAAAGATCAAGAAAATGGCCTCTGCTCAGTAGTCTGCTCATTGTCCTGAAGGGGGCAGTGTTGCTCAACTGGCTGTTCTGTACACACAACATTTATAAGCTCCTAACCTAAAAAGGTTGTTCACTTCATTGAAACATTGGCAGCTGAATCACTGGACAAGGCTTTATAGTTGTGCTGGACTAAACCACAACCCAATTCAGTTTCGGTTTACTCCATTTTTGCAGTCTAAACAAATCTTAAAGATGAATGCAGTTAAAATTCTACAATTCAATGTATGGTTTAGCAGAGAGTAATCCTTGTCTAGGACAAGCCATGTTTAGTATTGATTTTACAGAACAGCTACAATCCAGTTTTCTCAGGACTTTTCAGTGAGTTAAATCTGTTAGCCCCGGAGGAACCCTTTCCACTCTTGTTGCCTGCATAGTCCATGGAAAGCCATTCCCATTGTTGTACTATTAGCATTTAGCCAGCAGTGTCAAAAATATAGAAAAATAAATGTAAAAATATGCAACAAAAAAATAGGCAAAAACTTTATCTTAAAACAAAACAAGGTTCATTTTCATTCCTTCATTTAAATGGAATGCTTTGACAAAAAGCATCTTTGTAAGGCTTTACATTTATTTTTCATGTAAGTGAAAACAAAAAACATTTTAAAAAAACCATTGGGAGCTGGGACAGGGTCCCATGATGCTACATCTTTGCCCTTGCTAACGCTAGGTGACCCCCAATGCAACCTGCCTGCCTACAAAACGGGCAGTCATGTTTTAATGAGTACATCTGCTTCAAATTCAGTCAGTGTGTAAAAAAAGATCCCTTGGGGCTGGGGTGGAAATGGCAAAATCAAGGATTAACTGGAACTGTGGAGATAGTAATAGAAGAATAAATAACATCGCCACCTCCTCTCTGCACAAACCCCCGACAAATCTACCAAGTCTCAAACTCTCTAGCCAGAGCTGAAGAGGAAAACTCCTGTTTCAACATGCAGGTTTTCCATTTCGTCTGATAAAAGCTGTTTGGCGCTTATGGGTTGCAAACACCTGTGCCTCTACAGGATGGCATTTTAAACAACCTATCCTAGCGTACAAAATATAAATATTTCACAAAACGTTTCTCCCGGAACATCGGACAACAGCGACTTTTTTATAGCCTTACTAAATCTTCTAGTGCTGCACTTCTGAAGTGCACTAATTGGTGTGAACACTGTTACGTTCATTGCACGGCACTAAAATAAACGATTTTTGAAAATATCATCGACATAAACTATCGTAGTCAACATTAGTCATCCTCTGCACAGCAACCATGACACATATGGTTGGAAAGCCCTTTTCCTCTGCAAAACCAGAACCAGACAGTGCTAGGATATAGATACACCAAAACGTCTGAAAAAGAAGTTAATAGTATACAGATTAGTAAGATAGTTGTGGGAACACTTTGATTTTTAGTAATCACTGAAATGATGAAGCATTCATAGTCTTAATTACGCATTAACAGAGTAGATAACTACTAATTCATTAATTGTTATGATGGATATAAATAAAACGATTGGTTTGTGGGAGGGAGAGTAGTGTGCTTCTCGTTGCCTCTGACAGCAAAATAAAAGGACGCTGAATAGCAGAAAAGGATTTCTTGCTCAAGAGATCCACGTCTGAACTGCAGTTGATCTAAACCTTGGGGTAGCCTCTGCCTCATACATCTGCTGGCTATTCTCAATCCTAATTCCTCTCCGGTGTCCCTCCCCAAGCCCCCACACATATTCAGCCCTTCCTCATGGCCCTTCCCGTGGCGGGGAGAAGACACCAGAAGAGGGGCTGGCTGCTGTCATGAGTGTCGCTCAGTAGCAGGAGGAGCTGCATCCGAGAGCTCGTCCCTAGTGTCCCATATCAGACACTGTAGTGGCCCGCCTGAGTGGGGAAACGCAGCTCTGGAGTCTACGGGCTGCAAGCCCTCCACAGGCCCCAGGCTGCTCTTCAGGCGGACACAGAGAGGCCCTAATACGAGAGAAACGGACCTGCCTGGTCATCCACCACCGCCGCCACGGGGGACACAGTCCACTTGCTGACGGACTTCAGCTGATGCTGGAACACATAAGGAGAGGAGGGCAGGAGTGGAGACGGGGTGGTTGGGAGAGGGGTGCTGCATCATCAGGTGAGGACCATCTCGTTGCTCCGGTGGGGGACATTTCCACCAGATTTAATCTTTCTTTCCATTATCCCTTTGTAAGGTACATACAGAGAGGCTGACACAGGGAGAGAGGGAGGGCGTGAGAGAGCTGCAGATAAAAGTTGTGTCTGCTTCAAACCCAGTGCTCTAGTTTGCCGCCCTCCTTAGCTTGAACACAACCTTGGTTAGGGGGGAGTGAATCTGCTCTTAAGGGGAGAGTTGAGCGCAGGTGTGTGTGTTGTGGTTGCCAGGTTACCACGGTTGGCAGCGGGCAGGCTCAGCTGGCGGTGCGGAAGCGGGCCACGTGCACCCCACAGGAGCGGCAGTAGGCGCCCATGGGCTCGGCGGGGGCCCGCTGGCACAGGGCACACAGAGGATAAGTGGTGGTGGGGCTCAGGGCCAGCCTTGCCCGGGAGTCTGCCCTGGGGAAGGACTGGCCGCTCCTGCCACCCAAGGTGCCAGTGTGGGCCACCTGGTAGCCCGTAGTCCTCCAGTCGCCCTCCGGGGGCACATCCAGACGGAGAGGCTGAGCAGGCGGCTGGATGTGTGGGGTGCGGAGTGCGGGGTGCTGGGGGACCAGTGGTGGTCGGGGTTCTCGGCCAGCCTGCAGGGGCTGCCTGTAGGGGGCGTCTGTAGGTCGCTCTTGGGGTGCGGATCGACGGGGATGGGCAAGGGTGGCGTACCCGGAGTCGAGGTGGCTCCAGTGTCTGGTCACTGCCAGGGGTCCTTCCCCGGCCCTAGGGAGCGAGGACCCTGCTGGGGCTGCCCTCCGCGGTGCCCGTGGGAGCGTGCCGTAGCTCATGGCGATGTTGTGGTAGGGGTCGCGTTGGGGAGCTTCACTCCGGTCAAACATAGCCAGAATGGGGGGGGGCTTTTGGTGCTCTCCTGCACAGCGCATTAGGAAGAGTGTTAGCATACACACATACACACCACCATCAATAAACACAAGTTCAAGTAAACCTTTGATGGAGGAGAGGTTGATCTGTTAGCTGAAGCACAAATTGCATGACTTTTAAGAATTTTCGAATACCTCTAAGACGAATTTTTTTTATCGTTACTGCGGCAAAAGAAATCGACAATCTAGACTACACTATACGTGGTTTTGCAATTTTGGAATCATTTGAAGTGTCGAGTGGTGTCGACTCATTTTACTTCTGCCTTTTCGTGCCTGTCGGAGAAAAAAGAGGAAACGCAGTCCGATAGCAGTAGACCAATCATCTGTAGTATGCACAGCCAAACTAGCAGTAGCAGCGAACGCAGCTTGCCCAGAGCTTGTGCTTCACAAGACTTCACGTGAGAATGCAGTGCTTTACCACCAGGGGGTGTCATTGACAGCACTGGAACCCTAGGCAAAATATTAATTTCCCAGCAGCTGAGCAGAAGGGTGACAGTAATCTACGTATTAACGGAATAAAAATAATATTAATAAAATAATGTGGGTATCGGACGCTGAAGACATGGTCACTGTTATGGAATATAAAATACAGGTTTGAAAAAAAAAAATATTAAAAACTGTCAAGCTCATTCATTTAGCCACAGATGCCTCCCCTCCTACAATTCCAGTCATATTTATACATTCATAGGCCTTGAAACTCAAAAACTGAATTTAAGATGTTTTAAGACATTTTTTAAGGATCCACAGGGAGTCTGAGTCTATATCTCTGATGTGAAAGTTGAAAAGTTAAAAGTGAACGGGGTATGTGACATGTGAATATTCCACGCTCTTTGCATTAACACAAGAAAGTGCTGTGGATATAGCTGCAGTCACAGTGATGGGGAAGAGTGGGGTGAGGATCACACAATGAAAGTGAATCATGATAGTGATGCAGGCCTTCACCACCCATGCCTATCAGAGCAATCCGCCTGATGCATGGGTGTTTGATGCGTGAGAGTGTGTGTGTGTGTGTGTGTGTTTTTGTGTGCATATGCGTGTGTGCGTATGTGTGTGTGCGTATGTGTGTGTGTGTGCGTGTATATTTATAAGGGTTGCCTCCTTCTATGTGAGGAAAAAAGGGATGGCTGCATAATTGATGTTCCCATACACCATATGGAATCAACTTATGTAATTATCCACTATTAATACATTTAGAGTGGCTGCTGTGGCTGACAGACCAAACAGGTTGTTTGCACCCTTGGTCACATTTAAAATAGATGACTACTGTACAGTGTAAAGGCTGGATAAAAAAGACCACGGAATCAAGTAGCCTCCACACTCATTTAGTTGTATCGAAAATCAAATCAAGGGGCTATTGTATTGAACCTGTATGTTTGAGTGTGTGCATATTTGTGAGTGTATGTGTGTGTGTGTGTGTGTGTGTGTGTGTGTGTGTGTGTGTGTGTGTGTGTGTGTGTGTGTGTGTGTGTGTGTGTGTGTGTGCGTTTGTACTCCATGAAGTGTTCAGGAGCAGTGGTGGTTACCTGAGTGTCCCCGAGCCAGCTGTTGGGATGGGTGTGCAGGGGGGGCAGGGGCGTGGGGGTGGGGGTAGAGGTGCTGGGAGGTTGTAGCAGGGAAGGTGGGAGGATTGGGGGAGGTGATGGTGGGGGAGTTGCTATGGTGATGTGAGATGACCCGCGCATCTGCATGCTTTGGCATCCTGGTGACAAGGGGCTCCTTTTTAAAGGAAGAGAGAGAGACAGAGAGAGAAAGGGAGAGGGAGTGAGGATGAGAGTGGAGTAGAGTAGAGTAGAGTAGAGTAGAGTAGAGTAGAGTAGAGTAGAGAGGAGCAGAAGGAGGTTGAGGAGGAGGAGGAGAAATGAAGAGAGATGGAGTTAAAACAGGGAAGTCTGTTTTAGGCACCATCTGCAGTAACACAATACTTGCCTGTAACTCTGGAGGTCAGAGGTCAAAGGTCGTGACTGTGGGTTTAGGCACACTGACCTATACTCCAGCGCTATGTATTCACAGTTCAACAACACCTTCTTTCATACGAGCTGCACAGACAGTTCACATGGATGTCCTGGGTCATTTTAAAAGCCCACAACGAGAATGGGACAAATGGGCTAAGTCAGAATGGCATGTCAACATAATCTTTGCGGTGCGATGCTGTGGCCAAAATGCTAAATGCAGTTTGTGCATTGCAGCAGTGAAAAACTCAGAACAATGCAACCCTGTGAGGAGAACAACTGTAGGCTGACACTTGACACAAGACATTTCTGACATTAATCTATCTCTATCAGGGGAAAAGATTGACTTTTTTTATTATTTATTATCTCCTTGTCATTAATGAACAAGTATCCACAAAGCAAAGGAAGCAACGTAAAACTGCTTAAGATTTTCAGTGTAATAACGAAAATAAAAGGACCTTTCTTGACAATTTGCTTTGCTATTGCTATGCTCAGTAATGACCAGTAGAGGGCCTCGGCCTGCAAGGACAGACAGCTACAGTCGAATCCCTTAGACAGCAGATGGCAGTATGAGCTCATGACCACGGTGGGCGCCGGGTGACTGTGGGGGTGGGGGTGGGGGTGGGGGGGTGATGATGATGTAATGGCATAAGGCACACATGATGCAACTGTGAGGCTGTGTGCACAGATGAGCACTGGAGCACAGAAGGCTGGTCCAAAGACAGAGAACTCAACTCGCCAAACACACGGCTACAGATGGATTAGTACTGTAGGCACAGCGAAACATAAGGCACCAGTTTGTGTGTGTGAAGTGCCAGTTTGAGTGTTTGCTGGTATTCTTCAAAGTTTGATTTTGTGGTAGCATGAGAGAGAGAGAGAGAGAGAGAGAGAGAGAGACAGAGAGAGAGAGAGGGGGAAAGAGACTGTGTGTGTGTGTGTGTGTGTGTGTGTGTGTGTGTAAGTGTGTATGCATATGAATGTATCTGTGTGTGTGTGTAAGTGTGTATGCATATGAATGTATCTGTGTGTAAGTGTGTATGCATATGCATGTATCTGTGTGAACTTGTGTTTGTGAGGACACATAAATCAAAAAGAGACTACTTCTGTTTGTGTGTATGTATGTGTGTGTGTGTGTATGTGTGTGTGTGTGTGTGTGTGTATGTGTGTGTATGTGTGTGACTCACAAAGCTGCGGGAGGAGGAGAGCAGCTCGGGTCGTCCCCCGATGACGGTGGCGCTCAGGCTACGGGCGACACGACGCAGGTTCTCTGCACTGTAGGACTCGTCACACACCCCCACCCGGTCACACTCCACTGCACACGGAGGCTGTACACGCACACACACACACACACACACACACACACCGAACCACAGATGAACAAACACACACACACACACCGAACCACAGATGCACAAACACACACACACATCGAACCACAGATGCCCAAACACACACAGTTAGCAATGAATGAGCAGCAATTTAACACATGAACACTTTTCAAACACAGTCTTCTCTGACACACAGATGCAATGCAGTATCAGGCACAGCATCAGCACTCTCTATGCTGTTCTAGGGGCTAAAGCGATGGCCTCCAAACACACACACACACCCACAGTCACACACACACACAGACACACACACACACACACACACACACACACAGTCATACACACAGTCACACACACACAAACACAAGCACACACAACTGCGCAAACACACACACACCAATTACCTTAGTGTGTGTCTCTGGGGTGTTGGTATAGCTAGGTGTTCTGTAGGCGTTCCTCTCGATCTCAGCCGTGGGAGTTTTGGAGCGTCCGAGTGTTCCTCCATATAGGAGCTTCCTGGCCGCAGAGCCTGCTCACAGGCAAACACCAGTCAAGCAATGACAACATGACACACTCTATCCCAATCACATTCCATCAAGGTCACACTCTATCCCAATCACATTCCATCGTGGTCACACTCTATCCCAAACACATTCCATCAAGGTCACACTCTATCCCAATCACATTCCATCTCGGTCAGGGGATAGGAACAGTTTGCAACATTGGCAGCAGTGCAAGCCAGCCCTTCAATACTCCTTCCAATTGTACTGCTTGATAATGCACTAGCTGCAGATCAGACAGGCCTGCTAATGAGCGGCTGATGAGGCTCAGCCAGTGTTTTTCCACCACGCAATAGTGCTACTCAATGACACCCCATGCTACCATTGAGCATCAATGCATCTCATATATTGCTTTTTTTTTTATTATTTTTTTATTATTATTTTATGTATGATATTTATGAATCGATTTATTAATTGTTATTTATTATTATTTAGCTGTGTAAGAAGTCTGTTGTCGCCTCTACTGTCTCGTTGTCTTTGTGGCAATGACAAATAAAGTACTTTGAACTTGAACTTTGAACTTTGAGCCATACATTAATGGAATGTGTTTCTAACTCACGGTGGAGAATGAAGCAGTGCCATGTAAGGAAAAGTCAGCTTCGTAAATCTAGGTGCTGTGTTGGTGGTGCTAAGTGATGAGAATCTACTCAGGTACTGCAATTAAGCTCATTTATGTAACGGGTAAAGAACAAACTCCTGAGGGCCTGTACCTGGTCTGGGGCCCGGCTGGGGGCTGGGGCCGCGGGGGGTGCGGGGTACGGAGGGAACGTTCAGGCTGGCCTGGTAGAGGGAGTCCAGCTCCGAAAGCTCCTCATTGGGGGAGGTGCCAGTCACGGAAAGGGCATTCTGGGAGTTGTAGTATCGGTTGACATTCTCGGCCCAGCACTCCACAGGCATGCAGGCTCCTGCGCGGAGGTCCAAAGGCGAGGAGGGGGACGGGGAGGGGGAGGGGGAGCGGGCGATGTGCTGGGAGGTTGGAGCGCCGCTGGGAGAGACCTGCGAGGTGTAGTGGGGGCGGGACGCGTCACGAGTCAAAGTCCCGTTGTGACTGGCCAGAGGAGCAGGGGAAGGCGGGGTCAGGCTGGTCTTGGGCTGGCAGGGGGCGCCGGATATCAGGCCGTTGGGCTGGGGGGAGGCGTGGGTGGAGGGGCGTCGGCCGCCCAGAGCTGCCCCCCAGTCTGCGTCCTGTGGACTCAGGTGGGCCGGGGAGGGGCTGTGGGTGCGTGGGGGGTGCAGCGCGTGGCCCGCCGTCTGGGTGGGCGCACGGGCGTGGCCGTTGCAGAAAGTGACCGGAGGCTGACTGGGCAATGCCGGCGGCTGGGGAGGATTTTCTGTCACACGCGTAGGCACGGGCAGCGGCTGGCCGTTGTGTTTAACGCTGGCGCCTGGCGCACCCCTGGTATCCCACCTGGGGCCCTCGGCCGGCACACCTACCGCTGGGCGTGTGCCGCCATCTTGCCGGTGTGGGGTAAAGGGGGCAGTTGGATGCAGCAGAGGCACTGCAGAGGGGTGGGGGGGGCGGGAGGGGGCTTTTGTGCGTGGAGTGGGGCAGCACGTGAGGAGCAGAGGGGGGGCCGGTGGTGCTGGTTCTGGTGGAGTCCTGCTGGGTTAGCTCCTGGGGCTCCTCTGGGGCCGCTGTCAGAAGGATTCGGATCGGGCCAGAGGGTTCACTGTGAAGGAGAGCAGAGCAGAGCAGAGAGGATCAGTAACCAGCAGTGATCAGAACAGCTGACCTACACTCCACTGTCCCTAAAGCATCATGCAGAGATCCAACTTGGATAAAAGAAATGAGTGTGTGTGTGTGTGTGTGTGTCTGTGCATATGTGCACGCATGTGTGTATGTGTGTGTGTGTGTGTGTGTATGCATTTGTGTGTGAGTGTGTGTATGTGTGTGTTTATGAGGGAGAGGGGATGATTTTGAGCGTTATCTTGGTTTATTTGATCAGAGCTCTGCAATGCCTTTGGGAGCCTGGGCCTTATTCTTTTGATCTTGTGTGTGTGTGTGTGCATGTGTGTGTGTGCATGTGTGTGCATGTGTGTGCGTGCATGTGTGTGTGTGAGAGAGAGAGTGTGTGTATGTATGTGTGTGTGTGTGTGTGTGTGTCCCACATAAAAACCTCACTACTTCAGAGCCCTGGCTGAGACGAACATTATGTCATTAGTCCCTTTCATGTTGCCCTGCGGAAGACTGCAGGTGTGCACTTCACACACACGCGCGCACACACACACACACACACACACACACACACACACGTGTTCAGCCAACAGCGGTACCTGGAGGGCTGCTCCTGCGGTCTCTCCTTCTCCTCGTCCTCCTCCTCCTCCTCACGCTGCAGTTTGTGCTCCTGCTGCTGCTCCTGCTGCTGCTGCTGCTCCTGCGTCTGCTGCATGCGCTGCTGCAGGCCCCGCGCTCTCCTCATGCATTTCTGCAGTGTCCTGCTATGAGTGTTAGTGCCGCCCTCATGCATGGGAGGCCTGAGTTTAGCTACAACGCCCAACAGAAAAGAAAAACGTACAGAAAAGAAGCAAAACACAAATAAACATAAATAAAAGAAAAAATACAAAAAAAGAGGATGGGGGTGTGGGCGGGGTTCTGGAAGGACGGAATGAGCAGCGTTATGGACGGACATGCAGAATCAAAAGGAGACGAGGAGCATGAGGACGATAACTGAGAAGGGTGGAGCATGGTGCGACGGGTGAGTGTGAGGATGGGGAGGGAGGGACAGACACCGGGGACAGGGCTGAGAGGGACTTTGATTCAAGTGGCCTCGACAGATTTCTGTCACAAATGCATGTCTGTTTTACACCAAAAAACAACCATGGACAAAATTATAGTTGAAAATGCAGGGGGGGGGGGGGGGATGGGAGCAACTGACCAACTAAAAAAAAAAATGTTCAGCGCTCGAACTTAAAAGTAAAATAGCGGTTGGAACTACCTGGTGAAGCGCATTAGTCTCTGTTATGTTAGGTTAACAGGGTGGGGGACTAGATTCTCTTTTGAAAGGTGATCCGGCTGAAGAAAGCTGGCCTACTCTGATGGCGGTGCAGGGAGAGGAGTGAGGCAGAGGAGGAGAGACCGGGATCATTCACTGGGGGGGAAGTGTGTGTGCGCAGAACAGTGTCAGCAGTGTCAAACCAGAGGTAACACACTCGGACACACACACACAAACACACACACTATCACACACTGACAGTTGCATCTGCATAAATATACGTACTTGCTCTTGCGCACACACACACAAACAAACACTGACACACAGGCACTCACTCCACACAAAGACACCAACAGGCTTGTTGACTAAACACACAGCGTCCAAGTGACACCACACTGTTGTCAAGACCCCTCTCTGGGATACTGCATGGGTTGCTATGCCAACGAGCCCCCCCCCCCCCCCCCCCCCCTTTCTTCCTCATTGCCAGCTTGGGTGGTAGCCATGGAGACCAGTAAACTCCATTCTGGGGCCTGACCCGGTTCAACATGACCACTGGCCCAGCGCTGTTTGGACAGGCTAGATTATTACTCTTTGTGATGATAGAGCCCTGCTGCTCCAGTCTGTGCTGGCCAGAGATAGACAGCGGACACAGACTGGTTTCTATGGCCACCGTCTATTTAAAGGGCCGGCTGGAGAGAAAGCACTGCTCACACAAAAAGACAAAGAGAGAGAGAGAGAGAGAGAGAGAGAGAGAGAGAGAGAGAGAGACCCAATAACAACTGTGGTTTCAAGGAACACTGCATAAAAACACGCACAAGCAAACAAATGCTCGCTCGCTCGCTCCCTCACTCACTCACTCACTCACTCAATCAATCAACCCAGAAATGCAGATACACACACACACACACACACAGAGTCCTGATATTCACTCAAACACACGTACGCAGACACACACAGACACACACACACACACACACACACACACCAACGCATGTTGGTGGCAGAGGTAGCAGCAGGCTGATGGCGGCTGACTGAACTCTACGTACACATAGCTTCATTAACTGCAGAAGGACACAGACACACACACAGAGACAGACACACACACACACACACTGAAGGCTACTTACACATAGCTTTGTTAACTACAGACAGACACAGACACAGACACACACACTGAAGGCTACTTACACATAGCTTTGTTAACTACAGACAGACACAGACACACACACTGAAGGCTACTTACACACAGCTTTGTTAAATAAAGACAGACACAGACACACACACATACAGACACACACACACAGACACACACACACACACACACACACACACACACTGAAAGCTACTTACACACAGTTTCGTAAACTTCAGACAGACACAGACACACACACACACACACACACACACACACACACACACACTGAAGGCTACTTACACACAGCTTCGTTAACTACAGACAGTGCGGCAGCCACCTCCCCGGCCTGCTCTAAGCGCAGAGACTGATCTAAGAGGGCGTCTGCGTCCGACACACACCGCTCAAAGCTATCCCCTTTGCCTGCAGGACACACAGCAAAGCACCGAGAGACAGAGAGAGGGAGAGAGAGAGAGAAAGACAGAGAGACCTTGAGAGAGAGACCACAAACACAAACGTGCACACGCACGGAGAAACTAAATCGGCCACCCACCACCTCATCAATGCAGAAGAAGCCAACATATATGCGTATATCCCCTCACACACTCGCATACTAACAAACTAAAAATCTTCGTCCACCCCTAAGTAGACACACACACACACACACACAGAAGAAGAAGTGTGTAGAAAGGGTTTGAACACACAGGTGTGCAGGCGTTGCGTAACAAGGCGGCGGTGCGTAACGAGACAGCGGCGTGCTCCCACCTTGGCTCTGGAGCTGGTCCAGGTCCATGAACTTGCTGGGTCTGGGGTTGAAGCCCAGGGCCGCCTCCCGCTCCTTCTCCCTGCGCCGCTGCTGCTCCTGCTCGCACGCCCGCCGCGCCACCTCCTCCTGGAGCTCGTCCAGCTCACTGCGGCCTTCAGACGGGCCTGAACACACACACACAGAGTTCAATTCAATACATACACAAAAATATTACTAGATACACACACACGGCCACTTCCTCTTTTCTGGGAAAACCCAGACATTTGATTTCACACAGATCCAACACACACACACACACACACACACACACACACACACACACACACACACACACACACACACACATATAGCAAACTATACCACACACTGATCAATAGAGGCAGTCACAAGTCACAAGTAATTACACACATCAATATATACACACATGCACACACACAAACACAAGCAATACGCAAACACACAAACACCCACTTGTACACATGCGCACATGCTACCATGATTTTCCTGGAAAATAGCCATTTGTTTCCTTCTTCTCTGCCAGAATCAGGGTAGGCAAACATTACAAGCCCATCCTGGAGCAGGATATACATGTACATCATCACACTTGGGTGGGCACTCACTCACACACACACACACACACAAACACACACACACACTCGCTCTCCCTCTCTCTCTCTGAGGGAGTGCATGGCTCCGCACATAAATCATTACTTTATATTCACACACTGAAACAACAAGATAAGCGAGGTTGTGGGATTTGCCAACTCTTTTATAGAAGTAAACAGACACACCACACACACACACACACACACACACTAATGTAAACAATGGCAGTAGTGTGATGTGGACAGAGCTCTTTAATCCACAGCTCTAAACAGATAACCAGCCCCTGCCCCCACGTACCCGGGCTGCTCTGACCGGGGTCTCTGGTGTCTTTTGTGTCCCTGGTCTCCCTGGTGTCTCTGGTGTCTCTGGTCTCTCTTGTGTCTCTGGCCTCTCTGGTGTCCCTGGTGGCCGCTTTAACTTCCTGCAGCAGGGCGCTGCTGCTCTTTGACTTTGGCACACTCCGCCATGAAGGACCCACATTAGGGGCGGGCGGCTTCTTCATACCCCCATCCCTGAGAGAGAGAGAGAGAGAGAGAGAGAGGAGGGAGAGGAGAGAGAGAGAGAGAGAGAGAGTGAGCGAGAGAGAGAGAGATAGATGTTATTAATCCTGAACCAACATGTGGTTGCAAATGTTTTCTGCTGTCTGCTGAATATCTTATGTATGTGTATGAGAGTCTGTGTGTGTGACAGTGTGTGTGTGTGTGTGTGTGTGTGTGTGTGCGAGTGTGCGTGATTGTGTGTGTCTGTCAGTGTGTAAGTGTGTGTATGAGTGTGTGTGTGTGTGTATGTGTGTGTGTGTGATTTACCTGTGTGTGTGTGTGCTGCCGTGACTGTCCCCCAGCGGCAGGTCCAGGCTGACGGGGCTGCTGCTGTTCCTCTCGCTGCTCTCGTATCCGCTCTCCATCCTCTGGATCAGCCTGGGCTGCTGCTGATGCTGCTGGTGGTGCTGATGCTGATGCTGCTGTAGTTGCTGCTGTTGATCCAGCCCCCGGGTTCGCAGCGCGGGGAGCGTCCCTGAGCTGCCTCCGCACCTGAACGCCGGGGCCACCGCTGGCGTGGTGGTCGCCGTGGGGAGCGCTGTTGTCGGCGGTGACGCTGTTGTCGTTATCTGGTCCGGCAGGGCCGCCGGCGAGCCTCCATCCTCGGCCAGGGCCCCGGCGTTCAGCGGGCTGTACCCGGCCTGCCGGCGCCGCTCGCGGCTGAAGATGCTGTCGATGTTGAGGGCCTCGCGGCGGGGCTTCCAGGCCGGACGGTAGCGGCCCAAGGAGGCGGAGCTGGACTTGGACTCGCTGCTGGTGCTGTCGGCTTCCCAGTCGCACGTGGGGGCCCCCGGCTCTGGGCCCGTCCCGCCGCTGCCACCGCCTGTGGAAGAGGGGATGAAGGAGGTGGAGGAGGAGAGCGGGCGGCTGTGGATGATGTTGCTCATGGTCTCCTTGAAGTCCCGCAGTCGGCTGCCTGAGGAGGGCTTTGGAGCGGTGCGTGGGGCCTGCTGCTCCTTCAGAGTCTCACCTACACACACACACACACACACACACACACACACACACACACACACACACACACACACACACACACACACACACACAGAGAGAGAGAGAGGGAGAGAGAGAGAGAGATGTGGAGGAGATGGTGAGGAGAAAGGAAATAAAAGCATGGGCACCCCTGGGGTGGCTGCACTTGTCACTTGCCTCACTGTGACTCAGAACTCAAACAGGAGCAGGGAAACAGGAGGGAGCCTCGCCTGTCAATCATATGGCACTGCCTCTCCACAGGAGGCTCAGACACTTCATTTAAATACCAGGTGGAGTACACGGCAGACCTTCAGGTGCTGACTGCATGCAAAACTCTCTGGGAGTTGATTGGCTGGCCTTAGCTCCTGGGAGTTGATTGGCTGGCCCTAGCACCTGGGAGTTGATTGGCTGGCCCTAGCACCTGGGAGTTGATTGGCTGGCCCTAGCACCTGGGAGTTGATTGGCTGGCCCTAGCACCTGGGAGTTGATTGGCTGGCCCTAGCACCTGGGAGTTGATTGGCTGGCCCTAGCACCTGGGAGTTGATTGGCTGGCCCTAGCACCTGGGAGTTGATTGGCTGGCCCTAGCTCCTGTAGCTCTGCATCCTCTCACTGTTAGTCATACAATAGAAACTATTTCCTTCTTGAAACTGCTTTGTGCATCAATGTACAGTATGAAACACAATGCAATTCCACAATGAACATTTATAATGCAAAGCATTAGCATGTGTTATAATAAATGACTTAGCTAATTCTAAGCCTATTGTTGAAACAGGGTATTTCCCAAAGACCATCTCTGTCTCTTCTCTGACTGTGGCCTGTTGGGGCCGCTGACAGCCGATCTGACCTACCCTCACTATGGTAACCGGCCGAAGACGCCTCGTCAGCCCGAGACCCCCGGCAGCGCTCCTCCAAGCGGCGTGGCCGGCTGGCACTCCTCTTCCTGTCCGCAGTCCCGCCCTTCCTGTCCATCGGGCCGGACTTCCGGAGCACGTGGCGGGAGAGCGGCTCGCTGTCTGTCACTGGGCCTGGAGGGCACAAGAGAGACCACATCATTACTCTGAGGAAATCAGCTTTCGCAGGTGTTGCATTATTACTTTTGCTACACAAATGGCTTCACCTGATGATATTACCTCATTTTATACTGCATTTAGACCCTCACTGCATGGTCTATTTCTACAGTCACATGATCTACGTATATTCAACCCCTGGACTAAGCAACCTGATGCTCCCCTCAAGCTCCAAAGATCCGTCTTAAGAACACAGAGCAAAGATCCGTCTTCAGAACACAGAGCAAAGATCCGTCTTAAGAACACAAGGCAAAGATTTACAGATCCAGAGGGTCCATGTAAAACATAAAAGGGAGCACAATCAATTTTCTTTACTTCAACTTTCCTCCTCTGCCAAGTGCAAGCGAGCGAGATGGGAGACATGCCTCCAGCCTCACACTCTTGAGTGGGCAGTCTCTTTATCAGTAGCGTCTCCATGAGAACTGTTATAAGCTCAGCCTCAGACAGCCTCGGAGGGGGAGATGGCAGTCTAACGCATGGAGCCGCCAAGAAAGCCAACGCAGTAGGAACGCATCGGTTCCACACTTGTTGACTTGCGTGCCAAGATATGTCTTTGGGTATTTAGCGCCCCCATTCAAAGCGCCCGCTGGGCCGCGGAGCATGCCGAGGACCTGCATGTCACGCTGTTCTTTTAGAGCGCCATCTCGCTAAAACACCATGCAGAGTATCAGGCTGTTTCTGTGCATCACTCAACAGGTCCCTGGAATACAAAGCAGGCAGCTCTTGAAAGTTGTGAAGGCATTGTGGAATAGACCAAAGTAGTCAAAAGCCTATCTGGAGAGACTGCAACTGCTAACTCAATAAGCAGCCGCTGAACAGAAACAAGCTTAAAGGCTTGCATGAGCACAATAAATGTTTCAACAAACTTTTGCATTTATGAGTTTGACAGTCTGTGGGTGGATGTGGGCGAGAGAGCAGAGGCAGGAGTCAGGAGGGCCAGAGGCAGGAGTCAGGAGGGCCAGAGGCAGGAGGGCAGGAGGACCAGAGGCAGGAGGGCAGGAGGCCAGAGGGAGGAGCCCAGAGGCAGGATGGCCAGAGGCAGGAGGGCAGAGGCAGGAGGGCCAGAGGCAGGAGGACCAGAGGCAGGAGGACCAGAGGCAGGAGGGCAGGAGGACCAGAGGCAGGAGGGCAGAGGCAGGAGGGCCAGAGGCAGGAGGGCCAGAGGCAGGAGGGCCAGAGGCAGGAGGGCCAGAGGCAGGAGGGCCAGAGGCAGGAGGGCAGGAGGACCAGAGGCAGGAGGGCAGGAGGCCAGAGGGAGGAGCCCAGAGGCAGGAGGGCAGAGGCAGGAGGGCCAGAGGCAGGAGGACCAGAGGCAGGAGGCAGGAGGCCAGAGGGAGGAGCCCAGAGGCAGGATTGCCAGAGGCAGGAGGGCAGAGGCAGGAGTCAGGAGGACAGGAGGACCAGAGGCAGGAGGCAGGATGACTGGTTAAAAGACCTCATAAGATGAAGTTGATGCTTTTGGATTCTTGATCATGTGCTGCGTGGATGTGAGGATGTGTGTGTGGGTGGGTGTCTGCGGAGGTGGACGCAGTTTGTGTGTGTGTGTGTGGGTGTCTGCGGAGGTGGACGCAGAGTGTGTGCCGGCACGGTTAGCGTACCTGTGGTCTCCAGGCTGCTGTGAGAGGCTGCGTCGTGGTTGTCAGGGTTACAGATGACTGTGCCCTGGGAGTCGGAGGAGAAGTGGCTGGCCATGGACTCATGGTGCGAGTGAGAGTGCATGTAGCTGTAGCTGTCTGTGGACGAGTCGGTGCGCGTGTCGCTGGAGATGGACGGCTCGCGGCCTGCAGAGAACGGAACGGAGAACAAAAACAGAACTATTATTTTCGCCAACTGCATTGTATCTGGAAGTGCATCACAAAACATTCTTTATCGTACAACTCTTACTATATGACCACACAGTGTTGCATCGTCATCCTGGGAACTAGCATGCTTACCACAGCCCTTGAGCCAAAGGACAGCACAAGCTAGCACGAACAAGTGAAGGTGAATTACAGCCCCACTACTGCCGTACAGCCGAATGTTAGTTAACATAATCCTCATCTGTGACAATAAACTACGCTAAGCTATGTTCTGCTGATTACACTATCAGGCTTAAAGCTGCTTCTCCGGAGGGCAGAGGGAGGTCGGAGGTCGTACCTGAGTCCTCGCTGTCGTAGTAGGACTTGTTGATGTAGTGCAGGTCCAGTCTGGATTGCTGGTCCTGCGCTGCCACCGGCGTCCCCCGGGGGTCAGCATAGAGCAGCAGCAGAGGCTGGTAGTGACCCTTTATGCAGCGAGACACCACATCCTTCCATTTGGGCCCAATCTGAGAGAGAGAGAGGGAGAGAGACATAGAGGGAGAGAGAGAGAGAGAGAGAGAGAGAGGAAGGAAGGGAGGGGGAGAGAGAGAGAGAGAGAGACAGAGAGTGAGGAAGGGACAGAGGGAGGGAGAGAGAGAGAGACAGAGAGAGAAAGTGTTGGGAAATAGGGAGAAAAACAACACAAAAATCAGTGAGACAGAGATAGAGCTGAGAGCAATGTCACTCGGCTTCCTGTGACTCAGTCCCCAAATGGCGGTGGTGACGTACACTTCCCAGCAGCACAGCAGTCCGACTAGAAGAAGAAGAGAAAACACACAGCGACAGCTCCCTCGGACGCGCTGCTACGCACACGCAGTTAGAATGGCCGATAAATTCCTCCAAAAGGATTGCTGGAGATCGGACGTCGTCCGAGACCGTCCCACAAATCTCAATTTCCGCTCCAAAACTTGAGCTTAGCTTACCCCCTAGATACTCCCTGGATTTCCAAAAGAAGGATTCGCTTCACTGCTCAGCCTCCATAGTTTGACTGTGGCAGGATGTCCGACCAGCCCTATCACAGCGCAGCAGCATGCACCGAGCTTGTGTGTGTGTGTGTGTGTGTGTGGCTGTGTGTGTAAGGGTGTTAAAAAGTGTGAGCGTGTGTGTGTGCGTTAGAGTTGATGTGTGTGTGTGTGTGTGAGTGTGTATGTGATTGGGACCCTATGAGAATATGTGGATGACAATGTGTGGGTGTGAACATGTGCTCACGTGTGTGTGAGTGTGTACATGGGTATGTGTGTACGTGTGTGTGTGTGTGTGTGTTTCTTTCCCTAGCTGTGGCCTGTGATTGGCTGGTCCTCCTGGCCCAGCTGAGGCATGGACAATGGAGGGATATCCTTGTTTTCTGTCCACTTTTGTCCGGCCCTCTCGGCCGCTCACGTGCTGGGCTTACTGCAGCCCGCTGGGCCCACCGCTCGCGCTCCCAAAAAAAGCTGCTTTGTGTGCAACTGTCCTGGATCCAGCGCCCAGCACAGCCCTTTATGTACACAAAGCCCTGCCAGTGAGCAGAGCAGGGGCAGGGGGGGTTGGAGGGGGGGGTTTGGGGGAAAGGGGGTGAGGCAGGGCCGGAGAGGCAAAGAGAGACAGAAAAAGACTCAGAGATTATGACATAGTAAGAGAAATGCGGACAAAAAAAAAGACAGGTGACCGAGAAGGACAAAGAGAGAATGTGTGTGTATGTGTGTGTGTATGTTAGTGGGTGTGTGTGCGTGCGTGTATAAGTGTGTGTGTCTGTGTGTGTGTGTGCGAGTGAGTAAAACAGAGTGAAGAGAGAGAGACAGACATACAGAGAAAGAGCAAGAAAGAGAGAGAGTGAGAAAGAGACGGAGAGAGGATGAAAAAGAGAGAGGATGTAGAAGAGTGAGCTGCTGGCTTCAGTTCAGCTGTGGCTGCTCTCCTCTCCTCTCCTGCCCTCAGCTGAGGGTAGCAGCACTGACCCAAATACAGCTGCAGCACAGCAAACCTGCCCAACGCCTCAGACCAGACAGGAGCTTCAGTGTGCACACACACACAAACACACACACACACACACACACACACACACACACACACACACACACACACACACACACACACACACACACACACACACACACACACACACACACACACACACACACACACACACACACACACACACACACACACGAGGAGCTCTCTGCCAGGAGGGATCCATAGACTGCCTCAAAGTCACTTCCAAAGCCCAAGTTAGTGTGATTCATTTAAGAGCACGGATGTGATCTTCATACGCCGCTCTTGAATAAATATGTCATGTTGGTCATGAAAATGAACACTCGCATTAGTCTTTTATTTTAGTTGATCTAAATAGTTTCATGCAATAAAGCCTGACTAATGGAAGAACTCCAGAAGGAACAGAGGTACGCTTGTTGTATGCGCGCTTCCTGTTATAAGTTATAACTGCCTCTGTGGTAGTACCATGGCGACAGCAATAATGTCAAACAATCGAATGATGACTGTGGTTGTGATGAAAGTGCTGGTTGCAGTGACGCCATTGCAGTCAAAGTAAAGATTCCCTATGAACTTAATGCAATTAACATGCCCCCGTCTCACAAGTGAGTCAACGCGCTGCTGAATTATGCAAACCAGCACACTGGCACGAACGCAAGCATACACCAATGATCAACACAAACCCAACACACACTCTCAATTGTGCTCTCTCTCTCTGAAACAAACACACACACACACACACACACACACACACACACACACACACACAGTAGATGAGGAGTCTGCAGGGTGCCATTAAATCATATAACCACTACTTCAGTTTTTCCTTCTAATGACTTCGAACTGACTCCCCACTGACAGAGCAAGCTTTAAACAGTCAAGAGCAATGCCTGTGAGTATGTGTGTGAGCGTGAGTGTGTGTGTGTGTGTGTGTGTACGGTGTGTGTGTGTGTGTGTGTATTTGTGTGTGTCTGGCGTGTGTGTGTGTGAGCATGTCCATCTAAGAGTGAGTATGACATTACTGCAAGGAATCTTTAGGTTTAAAAGGCTTTAAATGTAGCCAACCCATCTCCATAATGGTGTGCTAAATCCCAAATGCAACCCGCCATCTTCCTCAGGCGTTGCAGGATGCACTGCGCGGGCCGCGGGGTGAAAACAGGAAACAGGAAGGTCGCCGTACCTCCTTGACGTGGGCGTCGTCAAAGTACATCCACTTGCGGATCTTGGTCTGGAAGAAGAAGGTGGAGTAGTGCTTGCCGTAGTAGCACACCATGCCCACCAGGTAGAGCTCCGCCTGCTTGGCCTTCTCCTCCGTCACCCGGTAGAAGAGCTGGGAGAGATGGGGGGGGGGGGGGGGGGAGTGGGAGAAAGAAAGGAGAGAGAGATAGAGAGGGGGAGAGAGTGGGCGAGAGAAAGGAGGGGGAGAGTGAGAGAAAGAGAGAGAGAGATGAGATAGAGAGGGGAAGAGAGTGAGAGAGAGAAAGAGAGATAGAGAGGGGGAGAAAGAGAGAGAGATAAAGAGGGGGAGAAAGAGAGAGAGATAGAGAGGGGAAGAGAGTGAGAGAGAGAGAGAGATAGAGAGGGGGAGAAAGAGAGAGAGATAGAGAGGGGGAGAAAGAGAGAGAGATAGAGAGAGATAGAGAGGGGGAGAAAGAGAGAGAGATAGAGAGGGGAAGAGAGTGAGAGAGAGATAGAGAGGGGGAGAAAGAGAGAGAGATAGAGAGGGGAAGAGAGTGAGAGAGAGAGAGAGAGATAGAGAGGGGGAGAAAGAGAGAGAGATAGAGAGGGGGAGAAAGAGAGAGAGATAGAGAGGGGAAGAGCGTGAGAGAGAGAAAGAGATAGAGATAGATGGGGGGAGAGAGAGCACGAACGTCACATGTCATGGCCTGGCTCGATGGAATTTTAGGTGGCATAAATAAGGAGTGGAATGGGGCATGAGCACGCAAACTACCAGCTGAGTGACGGCTGAGGGGGAGGAGGAGGAGGAGGAGGAGGAGTAGGCTGCATCAGTGTACCCAAGTGATAAGGTTGTAAGGGTGTAAGGTTGCGTGGTAGGGATTCCATGGGAGGAGAGTGGCGCCAGGTCAGGTGGGGTGGGGTAAGGGGGTTGGGGAGGGTAGATGAGGACAGGGGGTGCTGTGGTTACCTTGGTTACCTATGATTTCTTTTTTGGGGGGTGAAGTGAGTCCGTGGATAGGTGTTCTGATATGGGGTGTATAATGAGACACAGCGGGGGACAGGGGACGGGGGGTTCATGCATTCAATCTCCTGAGGAGAGGCCATCAGTGCACTTGTGTTTGCTTAGGGGTGAGTCACAGGCCTGCTACACACACACACACACACACACACACACACACACACACACACACACACACACACACACACACACACACACACACACACACACACACACACACACACACACACACACACACACACACACACACACACACAGCCCTGCTATGCTCCCCGACTCCAACCCCCTACTGCAGCAGGACCTACGCACACCTAGGAACACTAGTGCACTGCAGTTACATCACTAGGCCAGAAAAATAGACACACACACACACACACACACACAATCATGTCTCTCTCTCTCTCTGTGTGGTGACAGAGAGTTTGTGATTGTATAATGCATTTCAATGTACACACACATTCTTTGTTTGGGGGGGGGGGGGGGGGGGGTGGTGGTGGTATTACTCACATCTCCCAGCCGTAGGATGGTGCCGAGGCTGTGGATCACGTCCTCTGCCAGGTCAGAGTGGTCGGAGTCCCACACCAGCCCAATGGTGATGATCTCAGGAGAGTTCATCAGGACTCGTCGGATCCGCAGCTTCTCCCCGCAGTTACCCTGGAAACACACACACACAACACACACACACACACACACACACACACACACACACACACAATCACTTTCAATGACAACATCATTGAGAAGGAAACATGACACCTCCATTCAGAGTGTGGGATGGGGATGCTCCGTCTTCCGTGATTGGGCCGCGTGTGTGATGAGGGCTGCTGGGATATGAAGCCTGGGGAACAGGTCCCTCCCTCTCCGAGGAATGACACGCCAGTAAGTAAGAGAGGGTTCAGGCAGCTGCTGCCTTGTAGAGGCTTCAGGAGCCTGACTGATATCTCACACTCTCTCTCTCTCTCTCCCACTCACACACTCTCTCTTACTGTAAGTGCACCCAACCACCACCCAATGGCAGCACGTCTAACGAGTGCCTTGCAGAAGTCTCTCTCGGGAAAGCTCCAGTAGCTGAACAGCACCTTAGAGATGCGGAGGGAGGTGGGGATGGAGGGAGTGATGGGTAATTGTGACCCCCATATGTCTGCCATCTTTCCTCCATTCCTCAGGAGGAAAACGACCCCCCCTCACACACACACACACACACACACACACACACTCACTCCTTTTGTGTATTTGTTTTCAGAGTCCAACCCCCCACCCACAGTGCGGCGATTGAGCTGAGGCCAAATTTTGCCTTAAATAGCGAAGATTTTCTCACAGCGGGCACAAGCTCTGGGAATTCTCACACACACACACACACACACACACACACACACACACACACACACACACACACCCCCGCCCCGCTCTCCAATCACATAGTTCCCCCATCCCCTCCACACACACCATTGAAAAGCACCACATACACACAAGCCAGCACTCGCTAGAACAATGCATTCTTCACCCTTTCACTGCACACAACATTGCGTCTCTCAATTGCCATTTAAAGGATCTTGAATTCAGAACCTTATCTAAAAACAAAGCTACCAGAGAGAGACACAGAACTGCAAACGTTTATACGGTTCTGACGGACGGCTATAGGTGACGGGCGCATTGAGTGTCATGGCGAAGTGCAGGCAGATGTCCCTTTAGTCATTGATGTGCAGAAGATGTTTGTGTGTTTACGAAGAAGATGTTTTTGTGTTTACGACCATCGAGCTGCCACTGAACGATCAGGCCATAGTGGGGGCATTGTCCCCTCCCCAAGGGCCCTCAGCTTTGTTACAGCACAAGGCACTGTTTGTGATGAGTGTGTGACACTGAGTGTGTGACACTGTGTGTGTGTGTGTGTGTGTGTGTCTGTCTGTCTGTGAACTGTGTGATAAAGTAGCCTTGTTCTTTGGTGCCATAAGATGCATTAACATTCCATCCACTCTCTGCCATTTTGACCTAGCTATTACTCAATGTCCATAAGCCCACACACACACACACACACACACACACACACACACACACACACACACACAGGGCAACTGCAGATAAAACTTTCATTCCCATTGATTCATGTGCATTGGGAGTCAAGATCATGTAAACTGGGAGTCAAGATCATGTGCACTGGGAGTCAAGATCATGTGCACTGGGAGTCAAGATCATGTAAACTGGGAGTCAAGATCATGTAAACTGGGAGTCAAGATCATGTAAACTGGGGGTCAAGATCATGTAAACTGGGGGTCAAGATCTCGTGTACAAGTAGTTCGTTTTCTGATTCATATTCTCATGACTAACAATCATGAAGTCAACCTCACTCCAGACACCAACAGTGACAAGAGCAGACTACAGGAAGAGGAGTTGGGAATGGTCAGGTTGTGTTGTGGATGGACTGTGCAAAGTGTGTGTGTGTGTGTGTGTGTGTGTGTGTGTGTTTGAGTATATGACATGTGGAATGATGGGAAGTGGGTCTGTGTGTGTGTGTGTGTGTGTGTGTGTGTGTGTGTGTGTGCTCACCGGGCAGTTGCGCAAGTCCCCCATGGTGCTGGCGTTCCTCAGAAGCTCCCCGAACATGTCCGGCGTGGGCTTCTCTCGGCACTCCAGCATACGCACCGCCTGGTTACTACAGCCCGGAAGAGATGAAGGGAGGGATAGAGAGAGAGAGAGTGCAAGAAATAGAAAAAAAGAAAATAAGTCAAGTTCAACTCAACTGTTCTAACTTCTCACAGCCACTGTATGAGTGGAAATGTCTGTGTGTGTGTGTGTGTGTGTGTGTGTGTGTGTGTGTGTGTGTGTGTGTGTGTGTGTGTGTGTGTGTGTGTGTGTGTGTGTGTGTGTGTGTGTGTGTGTGTGCATATGCTAGTAGTCCTTGTCTGAGGTGAACTGGCTGCTCCAGAGTGCTATATCCGTGCCTCACCCCAACAGGGTGACAGCAGCCGCCAAGGCCCCTCTACACTGCAGCTGGCCTCAAGGGACACCACAGCTACCCGCACGTGTTCCTCTGTGTGTGTGTGTGTGTGTGTGTGTGTGTGTGTGTGTGTGTATGAATGAGCTTGGGGTGTGTGTCTGCAAGCTCGGAGTGTGTGCATATGTGTGTGGCCCTGTGTGTACACGCATGTGTGCCTGCGTGCCCTGTGAGTGAGTGAGCGAGCCTGCGTGTGTGTGTGTGTGTGTGTGTGTGTGAGACAGAGAGTGAGTGAGTGAGCAAGCGCACAAGTGTGTGTGTGTGTGTGTGTGTGTGTGTGTGTGTGTGAGAGAGAGAGTGAGTGAGCACACGTGTGTGTGTGTGTGTGTGTGTGTGTGTGTGTGTGTGTGTGTGTGTGTGTGTGTGTGCTCGTGAGTCATGTAGCCAGGCGCAGGAGTGCAGTGGAAAGGCCTAATTAGGCTTTCCGCCTCAGCTCTCTTAGCTAGCACGTCTGATGATTCTGCTGCTGCTTCTGCCGCTGCTCCCAGGCAGTAATGGCTCTGACTGCAGCATGCCACTCCTGTAGCAGACATGTGTGTGTGTGTGTGTGTGTGTGTGTGTGTGTGTAGCACACATATCACCAGTGCTAAGTGTCAGGCCAGAGCAGCCCCCTTGCTGTTCAGCAAGCCTGCCTGGCAGAGTGCCATGATCAGTAAATCAGCATTCTGTGTATATGTGTGTGTGAGAGAGTGTGTGTGTGTGTGAGAGAGTGTGTGTGTGTGTGTGTGTGTGTGAGAGAGAGTGTGTGAGAGTGTTTGTGAGTGTGTAGAGGTGCCGTTACGTAACGTATGTGGGCCATTTCTTAAGGCAGATTTGCCGAATTGATTGAAGTGCCCAAGCGGTGGAATATTTACGAGTTGATTTCAGCACGTTTGCATCATCACTGGCCCTGTGGCGGCGCTACCCCTTGCCTGGCAGGAGGCGCTTTGGGCTGCGTGGAGGGGAGTGGAGGGGAGGTCTTTACAGATGCAGATCCAAAAACACACCTGCACTGGCGTCCAGAGCAGCCTAGCGCAGACTCTGGCTCCTCTGAGTTAGGCAGGACACTCTACTTAGGACAGGCCATAGCAACTACAGCTAATTAACTGACCTCTACTTAGTACAGGCCATAGCAACTACAGCTAATTAACTGACCTCTACTTAGGACAGGCCATAGCAACTACAGCTAATTAACTGACCTCTACTTAGGACAGGCCATAGCAACTCCAGCTAATTAACTGACCTCTACTTAAAACAGGCCATAGCAACTCCAGCTAATTAACTGACCTCTACTTAGGACAGGCCATAGCAACTACAGCTAATTAACTGACCTCTACTTAGGACAGGCCATAGCAACTCCAGATAATTAACTGACCTCTACTTAGGACAGGCCATAGCAACTACAGCTAATTAACTGCCCTCTACGTAGGACAGGCCATAGCAACTACAGCTAATTAACTGACCTCTACTTAGGACAGGCCATAGCAACTACAGCTAACCCTCAACTGACCAGTTAAACACCACTTTTACTATTATTGTCAGTGATGAGATTGTGTGTGTGTGTGTGTGCATGCGTAGGGGTGTGTTGACACAGCTTGCTGTGCGATGCTGACCAGAGGGAGGTGGTGGAGATGTAGTGGACCATCTGGATGAAGGACAGGGGGTCTGAGGAGGCGCCACAGCTGCTGCACACACACTGTCCAAAACACACAAGAGAAAAAGAGTCAGATGTGTGTTTAAAGTGCTCTTTGTTGGTAGCTGGTATACACAAAAACAAGCTTTAAGTTCATTCACACATTTCTGTCAGAGGACTGAAATAACCACAATAGTTGTCGATTTTGTGTAATCCAATTAAACATGGTCTGCCAATTTCATCCAGAACTGGGTGTGCTCTCTTTCAGATCCTTTTTAGAGGACTTTGACACGACCTCAAAAAGAACAAACATGTCCTCTCGTCTGTCCGTGTGGCACGGCACGCTCACCTGTTCGAAGAGCGTCATGGCAAACTTCTGGTGTGGGATGCAGTGCTTGGCCGTGCAGATGTCCTCCTTGGTCTCGTTGGAGATGTGAAAGTGAATGCGCATCAGAATGTTCTCCTGTGACGGAAGAAGGTTTAAGGGTTACAACTGCTTCTCACCAATTCACCTCATCTCACTGAAACAGGTTCACGCAGCACACACGAACACACACACACACACAACACTCCCAAGGCCAGACGGCACAGATCGAGAGACCCGGGCCAAGAGAGGGTTCCTGGAGAGTCTTCTTTAAATATTAAAAGGCCAGTAACAGGGGCAGCGACTCGAGGTTATGCGAGGTTGTGGTGTTAAAACTCAGCGGGGCTTCATCTGATCGTGAATCTGCGAGGCGTAAGCAGCGCAGCAGTTTAGAGAGGTGACACCTGACCCGCCTACTGTGGCGGAACTTGCTGACGGAGGACAGACTGTCCTGAGAAAGCGCAGAGCCACCATCCCCGTGATTCACGCCGCTCTTATGAGCAACATTCCTCTTCATCAAGTGGACAGGAGGGCTTAGAGTCCCCATAGCACTGCAGATAGCGCACACTGTGGAGAGGCAGAGCCAGAGAAACTAAAGTACAGGCAGAACGGAAGAATTACGAGCAACAGAGAGGATGGATAGAGAGAAACAGGAAGACAGAAGGCATGGAAGACAGGAAGAGGGAGTGAGAGAGAGAGAGAGAGAGAGAGAGAGAGAGAGGGCTCTCGACAGCAAGCACAAGCCTCCTGCCAGCATCTCGAGGTTACCACACTAGCCAGCATAATGCGACAACAATAATAACAGAAATGCATACATTAGAAACCAGCACAACGGGTACTCTGTGTGGGGTTCGCACTGGTCAGCATTATCTCAGCATGCCGAGGAACAAGCATGGAGGAGGAGGGAGAGGGGCAGCAAACACGGTTGGAGATGGGGGGGGCACGGTGCCCGAGGCTGCCTGCTTATGAAACCACCCCGTCAGGAGAAAAGCAGTGACTCGTCTTAACGAACCCCCGGCCTGAGCCTGCATGAGCGAAAATAAAAGGACAACGCGGGGCAGAGTGCGGCAAAGAGGGACAGAAGACTTTTTAGGAGAGGCGTTTTGGCGTTTCATTTTCTTAGGCTTTTACTTCAAGTCGATATGTGGCATGCGTGGCAGGACGGGCTGGACCCTGCTCTCTGTTGCCCGGCGTGACGTGGCGCGGGTGCCAAGCACTGCAGCAGATCGCTGCCCAGCATCAACCGCTTCCCTTAGCCTTCTGCCGCCGTGAGGCTTCCAAGGTGCTGCCGAACGCCAGCCAACATAAACCCGAGCGCTGTTTGTCGGCATCACCAGGGCTCATAACAAACAGGAGGGAAAAGAGCGAGCCTTACTCGTCTAATCCCAACAGTGCTGTTTTGGCTGAGATGCTCGGCCCTTAAAAGAAATTCTGTTAGCTTTGATTGAGACTTGGCAGTAGCAAGCCACAGCCTATGTGAATGCAGGCAGGAGAATGAGAGAGCAAGAGAGAGAAAGAGAGAGCAAGAGAGAGCAAGAGAGAGCAAGAGAGACAAAAGGAGAGAGAGAGAGAGAGAGAGATAAAGGAGAGAGAGAGAGACAGCCATAAAGGACAGAGAGAGAGAGAGAGAGAGAAAATAATGACAAAAGAAAGACGTAAAGAAGACAAAATGGTCTGAAAGAAGGAAAGACAACAGCAGAGAGAGATACAGAGAGCAAGACTGGAGGTGTTTCTGGGGTTTTCAAAGGGAATGGAAAGACTCTTACGAAGCACTCGGCCGCGTCGTCCATGATTCCGAGCTGGAAGCGCTGCTCATCCTGGAAGGTCTTGGCCAGGGCGCTGCGCAGGGCGTCCGACGGCAGCACCTTCTCACTGCTGAACTGGAACTGAGCAAAGATGCTCTGGGGACACAACACACACAACACAACAGCAGTCAGACACAACACACACAACACAACAGCAGTCAGACACAACACACACAACACAACAGCAGTCAGACACAACACACAACAGCAGTCAGACACAACACACACAACACAACACAACAGCAGCCCTCAGTCAGAGACAACACAACAGCAGCCCACGATCAGACACAACAACTCACTTCACTCAGTCCCACTCTAATAGATTCAGTTCCGTTCAAGTTAGTTCAGTTCTGCCCAAATTCCATGATCTCCTGCGGTGGGGTTCGATTCGGTTGTAAAAGTGACATTTGGGTATCACTTTTTGTCAGACTGTGTCAACGGAGTCTCACCACGAAATATCTCCAATAATAACAAGATAAACAAGTGACGGGCAGACAAAGGCGTTGAGAGAAGGAGGAGGCAGACAGACACACACACACACACACACAGACAGACAGACAGACAGGCAGACAGGCAGACAAGCTCCGCTCTGAAGTTTGGGGATGAATTGAACAGCGCCGCTGAGGCTGCCAGAACACTACAGGCGAGACTGAGATTTAACGAGACACCAGCATGTTTACACGGCTTATTGTTGTTTAAAACAGTCTCCGCTCAATCACAACAGCCCCGTCTCTCTCTCTCCCTCCCTCCTTCTCTCTCTCTGTTTTCCATCTCTCTGTTTCACTCACTCTGTCTTGTGCTCCGTCTCAGTCCCTCTCTCTCGTGCCAGCTGGCCAGATAATGCTTAGGGCCTTTGTGTGTGTGTGTGTGTGTGTGTGTGTGTGTGTGTGTGTTAGGGCCTTGTCAGCAGCGCAGTGCAGCGCAGCACACAGACTAGAGCATATTGCATAAGCGCCTCCACCTGCTCACTTTCTCTGTACCGCGCAGGACAGACAAGTTGCACTCATGAAATCGTAATGATATCTCTTTCGCAAAACAATACATTAATAATGAACGAGGATCGGACACAAGCTGTCGAGACTCCACTTGAGGAAAAGGTCTTTTTCCTGTTGGTCGGAGTCGGGGGCATCTAAAGGAAGCCTGGAGGCAAAAAAAAAGACAAAAAGGGGGCTTCCTCTAGACAGCAAAGAGGTAGATGTGGGTGACTGGTAGTCTCTGCTTCTGTGTGCAGATCTAGACACACAGACTATTGGACAGGGGCAGACACACAGACTATTGGACGGGGGCAGACACACAGACTATTGGACAGGGGCAGACACACAGACTATTGGACAGGGGCAGACACACAGATTTCCTTTAAAGCAGATGAACAACTGAGAGACAAACATGCAGGCAGATATGGAGAGATACTGTGAGCCAAGGGACTTGGCAAACTAGAGCCCTGCAATAAACAGAAATAGGAAAAAATGTCCACACAGACAGGCAGGCTAGTGTAGAGACAGACACACACACAGGCAGGCTAGTGTAGAGACAGACAGACACCCACACAGACAGGCTAGAGACAGACAGACAGACACCCACCCACACAGACAGGCAGGCTAGTGTAGAGACAGACACACACAGGCAGGCTAGTGTAGAGACAGACAGACACCCACACAGACAGGCTAGAGACAGACAGACACCCACCCACACAGACAGGCTAGAGACAGACACACACACACACAGACAGGATAGTGTAGAGACAGACACACACACACAAACAGGTTAGTGTAGAGACAGACACCCACACAGGCAGGCTAGTGTAGAGACAGACAGACACACAGGCAGGCTAGTGTAGAGACAGACAGACACACACACACACAGACAGGCTAGTGTAGAGACAGACACCCACACAGGCAGGCTAGTGTAGAGACAGACACCCACACAGTTAGGCTAGTGTAGAGACAGACACACACACAGACAGGCTAGTGTAGAGACAGACAGAGAGACACACTCCACCAGTCCAGACACACAGCTAGCAGGCAGACCAAAAGGGAAACACGTCCACAAACTATCAGACTAGCGTGCAGACAGACAAACACAAGCTAGCACACTAGCACGAGAACAGTGACAGCCACAAAAGCGTGCACACACAAAACACACACACACACACACACACACACACACACACACACAATTCACAAACGGCTACCTTCTCTGCTGGATGGGAGCGTGTGTGTGTGTGTGTGTGTGTGTGTGTGTGTGTGTGTGTGTGTGTGTGTGTGTTGGGGGGGGGGGGGGCACCTCTCACTCTCATCTCCTGCAGAGTTATTGAGCGTGGGATGGAAAGGGCCGCTGGCACTCGGGCACATCAGTTGGAATGCAATAAAAATAAAGAACAGGAGAGATGAGCGAGAGCACAGGGAGGAGAGGAGAGGAGAGGAGAGAGGAGAGAGGAGAGGAAAGGAGAAGAGGAGAGGAGAGGAATAAAACAACAGTATAAGGAGGATGAGAGAGACCGAGAGAGAGGGAGGGAGAGAAAGAGAGAGAAAGAGAGAGAGAGAGAGAGAAAGAAAGATAGAGTGAGTGAGGGACAGACGAAAGGGATGATGGACATTAGCCTTAGAGAGGCTGCTATTTGGGCCCTGTTGTCAACTCAGATGACTAATGGAAGAGTTCGGTGGAAACTCAGCCTTCCATCAACTGGGCTGGAGCCCCCCCCCGCCCCCCATGATGGGAACAGGAAGGGACCCAAACCCTGTTCCGTCACGGTCGGTCCACATAAGGGGAACAATCCAACCTTACACACACCCTGCTCTCTGACTAGACTACACACACACACACACACACACACACACACACACACACACACACACACACACACACACACACACACACACACACACACACAGTAAAGCGACATGAATTTCATCCCTGATCAGACCCAGTGTCGTGGCTCTTGGCCGCTAGACCCAGAGCTCTGAATCATTCCCTGAATGACTCCCTCAGGCCAGGCCTGTCGCCTCAGGTCTGCTCTGTTGGGCTCGGCCCCAGGTTCCCTCAGAGTGGCTGGGACACAAAGCCCTCTTTTCTTTTAAAGACAAAGCCCTCTTAGGCCAGTGAGAGAGAGAGGGCGCTGAACATTCTGCTGTTTAAATGAAAGGTGTTTACCTTAAGGGCACAGAAGATGCAGGAGTCCTCCATGCACTTGTGTGTACTCAGCTGCCGGAAGCTTCTACGAAAGATGTCCAAATGCCAGAGCACCTGCAAATGATGGAGGAAGAGAGAGAGAGAGAGAGAGAAAAAGTGAGAAGAGAGAAAGGAATAGAGTGTGAGACTTGCGGAACACAGCACAGTTGAAAAACTACAATGGACACCAGACATAATCAGAAATAAAAAACATGACACAGTAACATGCTTCTGTAAAATGATTGTAAAGACACAGATTGATTTCCTACAAGGAACCTGAACACTGAGGCACGTGTGGGCTTCCTGCCTTCGGGCAAGCCCCGCTGGAGGCGAGAGAGGGGGGTGTGAGGAGGTGGGAGGAGAGGAGGAGGGAGCCCAAAGATAGGGGTGGGAGGAGAGGAGGAGGGAGACCCAGAGAGGGGGGTGGGAGGAGAGGACAGGAGGAGGGAGCCTCAGAGATGGGGTTGTGAGGAGAGGAGGAGGTGGGAGGAGAGGAAAGGAGAGGGAGCCTCAGAGATAGGGGTGGGAGGAGAGGAGAGGAGAGGAGGAGGGAGCTCAAAGAGGGGGGTGGGAGGAGAGGAGGAGGTGGGAGGAGAGGAGAGGAGGAGGGAGCCTCAGAGATGGGGGTGGGAGGAGAGGAGGAGGGAGCCTCAGAGAGCTCTGCAAGCCCGACAGCATGAGCGTTTTGGTGGGCTCTGATGATCAGACGTGCAGCACGCTACAAACACATCGCCTCCCTCCACTGACTCCACATGACTGCCTTTCATCCGCCAGCACCTACTTCCACAGACAGCTTCTTAACACACACACACACACACACACACACAAACATTCACCTGAGTATTCTGCTGCTAAGATACTAAAACACTTACACACATCAACACACTACTAAAGTATTCATCTGCTTAGATACCAAAACACACACACACACACCCATAGCATCCTGCTGCTTAGACACCAAAACACACACACACACACACACACACACCCAACCATAGCATTCTGCCGATTCGGCACCAACACACATACACACCAACTCACACACACAGTACCTGAAGCAAAGGGGCTTGACAGTCCAGAGCTGCTAAGGTCCCTAACAGCAGACCTGAAGGCTCCTCTAAAATCCCTCTGGCTCTGGCTCTGGGTCCCAATGGAGATCCCCTCTACTCCACTTATCAGCTGAAATGAAGCCCACTCTCCCACACTGACACCCCAACAGAGCAGAGCTCCGGATACGGTCCTCTGAGTGAAGGTCAGACAATCCCACAGTGTGCTGAAGGAAGGGGTGGGTAGGAAAGACAGTAAAGGAAGGTAGAGAGTGAGGGAGGTAGAGAGTGGTCAGGGAGAAGAAGAGACGAAAGGAGGGAGTGGAGGAGACGAGAGGAGAGGGGAGGGGAGGAGAGGTGGGGGGGGGGGGGACGGAAACAGATGAAGTGTCTCTTGTCAAAGCTGGAAGTGCATCGAAGTGAGTAGGCACACTGCTCGTGCCGGTGAGGAGAGGAGGAGAGGAGAAAAGAGGAGAGGAAAGGAGAGACGAGGGGCATCAGTGGAAACAAACATGCCCCTGGCTCAAGCGCTCTCTTTCTTTTCCCTCTCGTTCTTTCTCTCCCCCTCTCTGTGTCCCTGTCTCTCTCTTCTTTTCTTCTCTCCATCTAAATCTCTCACTCACACACCATCTCCCATCTGGAGCAGGCTGGGAGCCTCCTGAGGGGTGGGAGCGGGTGGGTGGGTGGGTGTTAGTGTGCAGGGGATGACTGGACCCCATCCTGCCCCTGTTAACTGGACCAGATGGCTCGTCCTTAATACACACGCACAAGTACACACGCATGCAGAAACACATACACTGACACACATGCAGTCATGCATTACCTCCCCCCCCCCCAAAAAAAAAATCACACACACGCAATCTAACCGAAGGCCCCCTCTGTTCCACTTGAAGACCCCCCCCCAACCCGACACACAGCCACGCTAAATTATTGAGGGAGCTGTCAGCCTGCGTTAGGAGGACATTCCCTCACCTTCGACAACACACACTCGGACAGACACACACACACGCACACGCACACACACACACACACACACACACACACACACACACACACACACACACACACACTTACACACACACACTTACACACACACCTTCACCCTCACTCAATCACTGGTCCTGATGCCCATCTGCCACCTCCTAGTCCAACCTGATTCCAGTGTCGGCGACCCCTGTGTAATTAACACCTCTGGACACTAAAGCCTCTTTACTCAGTTGTGGGCTAATGAGAATCATTTGTGATGCAACAACTAATCAAGACTAAATCGACTAAAATGGACTATGAAAATAGCTGCCAACTCACGTAATAGTCGATATGTTGGTTACGTCATTAAGCACGTTGTTGCCCACATTAAGTAGCTCACTGGACACAGAAACAAGGGTTAGGGTTAGGGATGCAAAGCTCTTTCTAGATCGAGGGAGCAGCCAGAGTTAGTCATTTTGCTGTAATGAGGGGCAAAGCTAACCGCTAACCTCCACACCCAGAGCCACACACCAGGGCATCCGCTAACCTCCACACCCAGAGCCACACACCAGGGTATACGCTAACCTCCATACTTGCTTGCAGCACATAGCAATCAGCTGCATTGATTACCAATGACCTACAAAAGGTCAAAGAGGCTAACCTTCACAGCAAGCTGTGCTAACTGCCCCAGAATGGCACACAGAGGCTGGTAAGGAACGGATCAGTCAGTCAGACGGCCGCTTTCTGCCTTTTTCTCGTGTGAAATCCCCCCCCCCCCCACCCTTCATCCGTACAGTGCCACTTTAAAGTATGTGAACCCCTTGACCACTTAGGAGTTTTCTGTTGTTTTACCATGATTTTTCATTTTTTTCATCACCAATTTTCCATAGAAGGAATGTCAGGTTTATGTTTATCATTTGCATGTACTTTTTTTAGAGGGAATTGTTTGAGTAGCCAAAAGACTACATGAAACATGGAATTAGTCCATTTCAAAAGTAAGTGAACCCCCAGCTGAATTGGTAAAGTCAAGCAGGTAACAGATTCAGTGAAACTTATTTGGGTGCTTAATTAGTCAATTAAGCAAACCGATCATCTGAGACATCCTTAGGGAAAGGTTTGGGCAACACAGATTAAAAGAGGGAGGAAACCAACCAAACTACTGTAGTGCCAAGGTGTACCCACACAGATCAACAATGCCGAAAGGAAACGAGATATCCGAGAACATCAGGGAGAAGGTTCTGACAGCCCATCAGTCTTGGGAAAGCTATAAGACCATCTCCAAAAGATTCCAGCTCCATCCATCCATCCAAGACAAATCATTTTGAAATGGAGGGCATTCAACATGACCGCATCTCTGCCTAGAAGTGGACGCCCATCAAGACCATCACCAAGAAGCACCAGAAGAAGAATAAATCAGGTAAAAGTCAACCCACACATCACCTCTAAAGAGTTTCAGACCTCTCTGGCAGCATCTGGGGTAAATGTACATGGGTCTACAATCAGACGAAAATTGAATAGACATGACATTCATGATCGGGTTGCTAGAAGGAAGCCTCTGCTCTCAAGAAAGAACAAAACTGCCCGTTTCAACTTTGCCCGAGAGCACTTGGATAAACCAAAGGCCTTCTGGAAGTCCCTTCTTTAAACAGATGAGTCCGAGATAGAATTATTTTGTCACGATCAAAACCAACAATTTTCGTCTGATTGTAGACCCATGTACATTTACCCCAGATGCTGCCAGAGAGGTCCGAAACTCTTTAGAGGTGATGTGTGGGTTGACTTTTACCTGATTTATTCTTCTTCTGGTGCTTCTTGGTGATGGTCTTGATGGGCGTCCACTTCTAGGCAGAGATGCGGTCATGTTGAATGCCCTCCATTTCAAAATTATTTGTCTTGGATGGATGGATGGAGCTGGAATCTTTTGGAGATGGTCTTATAGCTTTCCCAAGACTGATGGGCTGTCAGTACCTTCTTCCTGATGTTCTCGGATATCTCGTTTCCTCTCAGCATTGTTGATCTGTGTGGGTACACCTTGGCACTACAGTAGTTTGGTTGGTTTCCTCTCTCTTTTAATCTGTGTTGCCCAAACCTTTCCCTAAGGATGTCTCAGATGATCGGTTTGCTCAATTGACTAATTATTCACCCAAATAAGTTTCACTGAATCTGTTACCTGCTTGACTTTATCAATTCAGCTGGGGGTTCACTTACTTTTGAAATGGACTAATTCCATGTTTCATGTAGTTTTTCAGCTTCTCAAACTATTTCCTCTAAACAAGTACATGCAAATGATAAACATAAACCTGACATTTCATCTATGGAAAATTGGTGATAAAAAAATGAAAAATCATGGTAAAACAACAGAAAACGCTTAAGTGCTCAAGGGGTTCACATACTTTCAAGTGGCACTGTATGTGCGTGCCCCTTCTGTCTGGCTCCTGTAAGGCTACAGCAAGTCCAGGTGAAAGCCTCGTCAAGCAGAAGGCTGTAATCTGCAGCGCTACACGGCTATGCCACGCGAGAGGGAGGGCACCCGTGGCAATGTGGGTTGCTGTTCTCATGGTTACTCAGAACATGTACTTTTGCACAAGTTGCTCTAAACTAAGAAAGAGTGTTCGAGGCCGGAGAGGATGTGTGTGTATGTGTGTGTGTGTGTGTGTGTGTGTGTGTCTGTGTCTTAGAGTGTTAGAGAGACAGTGTTTCAAGCAGGGGAACACGCAAGGGATGCCTTCTACCCAAATAAGACCACCTGTGTGTGTGTGTGTGTGTGTGTGTGTGTGTGTGTGTGTGTGTTTTCTATAAACTCATAATGTGGATTTCCTTGCCCTCGAACTGGAACACAGTCTGTCTAGCTGGTGACACTGACAATCTAATAACGTTAAGCATCTTGAGAATTCAGAGAATTCATTTTTCTGCAGCGCATACGGTGAAATGGTTTCTTTTTGGCCGAACGATGAAACTAATTACAACATGACCACTTCTTTGTCCATCAGCCCTAAACAGCAGACCTCTCTCTGACCCCAAAAAACAGCTGGTGCCATCCACAGCTTTCCTGCTCAGGGAGAGCATCCAAAAAGAATGGGAGGGTGTGTGTGTGTGTGTGTGTGTGTGTGTGTGAGTGTGTGTGTGTGTGTGAGAGAGAGCGAGAGAGAGAGAGACAGAGGGAAAAGATAATTGAGCTGAGAGAGAGAGAGAGAGGGGGAAAAGAGAGAAATTGAGCTGACCAAAGCTGACTGGAAAAGATGCAAATTGATGATATAACAAAAACGGACATTTCCACCCAGTGCCAGAGCTGCCATGACGACAGCACTCAGGATAGGATTATCAGATTACCTTCAAGCAGAAAAAAGGATGTGTGTAAAGTGTGTGTGTGCATGTGTGTGTGCATGTGTGTACACACGAGTGTGTCTGTGCATCTGTGTGTGCGCGTGTGTGTATATTGGTCTCAGCACCCGATTGCCATCATTCCATCACATCAATACAGCCAAAAGTTTCCCCTCCACTCCAGAGATGTGTGCTGTTTCCACCCACACCCTGACGCCACTCAGTAGGGGGCCGTGTGTACGGGAAGAACAGTCAGAGAGGGTCCACAAGCCCAGCCCAGCCGTTTAGGGCCCGTCATAGAGTACCTGATACACTGCACACCCCTGGCGTTGGTGGAGGGGTGGGGTAGACAGGCCTCTCTGGTTCATGATTGACTAGACCCTGGAGTAATAAATAACCTTTCATATGGGTTCGCTCTCACTGTGAAGGACTCTCTCACACATGCACACTCACACACACACACAATTTAGCTGCTATCCCTTTTCATTCGGTGTGCGTGCCTCGGACAGGCTTGCCGATTGATTGCAAACACTAACACTCATTTTGTTACCATAACTGTTGGGGCTTAATAGGGTGAAACATTGTTTGGCACATTTTCTAAATCCCTGGTAGCCCTTCAGGCAGTAATTCTTCAGATTTTGGCTGCCCAAAAGGAAAAAAAGACCGTTTTTAATCTAGAATCAGATTTATTCGAGAAAGCACACAAAAAAAATTATACATTTACAATCATAATAGATTTCATTACAGATGCACTGATCGATCAGTCAATGACTGGAATAAGCTGGTTTTCATCTTGATCAGCCAGTCAACGGTCACTGACTGGTGACTGGCTGATCAGTTTCAGAAAGATTAAATTCTGTGCAGGTCAAATTTACACGCATGCGCCGCCCGATGGTTTATGTCACGTACACAGCGGCACACACAGTTTATAAACTGATTAACAGCTAAAACCTGCCATGATCCTTAATCCAGCCCTTTTGTGCAGTCTTCCAATTGGCGTTCAGAAATGCCGTGCGGTTAGCCGTGGCATAAACCCATTTATGAAAGAATACTGTCCAATCAAACTTTTAGTTGTAGGTTTGAAAAAAAATTGTCAAAGTAAACAATTTTTTTTCTGCCACTCACAGGTTAATGGAAAGGATCATGGAAAGGATCCCTACACATACCTACAGAGACATACACTCGATGCCTGAGGAAGGCACAGAAGATTTTAAAGGACCACAGCCACCCAGGCTATGGAATATTCTCATTGCTGCCGTCTGGTAGACGCTACCGGAGCATCCGAACACGGACTACCAGAATGACAAACAGCTTTTTCCCCGAAGCTGTAAGGCTTCTGAATCAGCAACACTGATCCACTGAACAGACGCCACCACCACTTACTCCCTGCTCCCCCACTCATACAATACACTTCCTACATATATTTGCACAATTTTATTTTGTTTTAACTTAATTTAATATTCTCACTTCTTCACACTTTAAACTGCTGCTAGCCCTTCTTCTACTTTAAATTGTTGTATGTTAATGTTATATGTTATATTGTTATAGTGTTTCAGAGTTATATGTTGTTCTTTAAATTGTTGTATATTAATGTTATATGTTGTATTGTTATAGTGTTATAGAGTTATATGTTATTTTTTTGGTAAATGTTACTTTTTATCTGTATGACGTCTACTGCGTAGATGATGATGCTGGCCAAGTCTTCTGCTGTGCTGAAGCAATTTGGTGCATGCAACAATTAACACTTTGATTTGTCTGACTTCACTTGACCTATGTCTATTTACCTCAGGAGACATACCTGTGTCTGTTTACCTCAGTAACTGATCCCTACAGCGACATACCTGTATCAACAACTGGAACGATTTTAATCGCTTTTGGCATTAACTAGTGGACAAACCATCATGATCAACAACTTGTTCGTTCGGTGGTAAAAGTTTTCCCTTCAAATAGCAAGTCAAAAGAGCTGATAGGGTGAATAAAGGAGAAATGATTATTTCACTTCAGGGATGTCATTTCTGATAGCCTGTTGGACAGGTTGTTGTTATATTTTGGTAGTCCAACGGGAAAAAAACGATTGTCCTCAGACGCCGGTGATTTCGCGAGCTCTGTTTGATTTTGCACTGTGTGGCTAACCCACAACTGCCATCTTGCCACGTCGCTTGCCTGCAGAGTAAGGGCAAAGACAACAACCCCATCCCGTGACCCCTACCCCCACCCCCCTCTCCAACCCCTCATCAGCAGGAGCAGGGGCTCCTCACATGGAGTGGGCACAGGAGCAGGGGCTCCTCACATGGAGGTGGCACAGGAGCAGGGGAGCAGGGGCTCCTCACATGGAGTGGGCACAGGAGCAGGGGCTCCTCACATGGAGTGGGCACAGGAGCAGGGGCTCCTCACATGGAGTGGGCACAGGAGCAGGGGCTCCTCACATGGAGTGGGCACAGGAGCAGGGGCTCCTCACATGGAGTGGGCACAGGAGCAGGGGCTCCTCACATGGAGTGGGCACAGGAGCAGGGGAGCAGGGGCTCCTCACATGGAGTGGGCACAGGAGCAGGGACTCCTCACATGGAGTGGGCACAGGAGCAGGGGAGCAGGGGCTCCTCACATGGAGTGGGCACATGCCAGGTGTCCCATGCCTGGAGCCCTGGGACACAGCTGCTCATTACGCCGATGTTCCCAAACCTCTCCCTCTCCATGATGCACACACACACATCATAACACGGAACATGTAGTCTGCCAGAACAGGAAAAGCTGAGACACGACACAACCCCCCCCCCCCCCCCCCCTCCCCTCCACCCTCTATTACCATGAAACTGGGCTGGATAAGCCCAGAAGCAGATAGAGGAAAAGCTCGTCTTTTTTTCCCCCTGTGTTTGTTTACTGTTGTGTTAACCAGCCCTGTTGGAGACGATGGCATGAACCGCAGTCATCAGACTGTATCACATTCCTCCTTCTTCCACTGCCTGCCCTCCCCTGCAGCCAAATCCATGCGAGATCATCTTTTGTCTCGTTCAGCTGCTCAAGTTTGCGTGTCGTGTTTGGTGCGCGACAAAGCCGGGCTTAGATTTCGGGGGAATGCGTGGTGGCAGACGTCGTTCTCGCAAAAGACCTCCAGCTTCTCCCCCCAGAGTTTTCTCTGGTCCTCGACATGACGCACACAAGGGTAGAACAGGAGGTAGGAGCAGCAAGACAAAACCATGGAGGCTTAACTGGGAGAAGGAGAGAAGGGGACATCAGTCTTAGGTGCACGTGACGACTCCGAGCCTGAGAAACACAGAGCAGGAAAGAGACATGAGGGATGGAGCGGAGAGATAGCGACGAGAGGGGGAAAGAGCAGACAAGAAGGAAGAGAAGGACAGAGGGAAAGAAAGCGGAATGGAAAACAATGTGAGTGAGAGAGAAAAGACTGGATAAAAGCGGGAATAGAGAAAGAGAGGGGGGAAGAAAGAGAAGGAGAAAGAGAGAGAGAGAGCAGACAGGAAGGAAAGAGCTCTCTGTGTTTCCTGTGCCCCCACTATGTGTCCAGGACATGTGCTTCCTGCGAAGATGATATATTCCTCCTGTTTTTCTGATCCAGGAAGACACGGACATGGCAAGGCTTTCACCCAGTTTGGGGGGGGCGGTGGTGGGGGTGAGGTGGGCACTCTGCACTAAGAGCTGCCTTTCAAACTTTGGGCGCAGAGTAAGGTCAGTCAACCCAGGGCAAACAACACGACATGTGAAACTAGACAGACAGAACTACACAGGACAGAGGAGAAAAGAAAGGGGAGAAAAAAAGAAAAAAAAAAACTTGGAAATCACTTTGAATACACATTCATCAATTTGTCAACATACGGCAAAATCTTTGTCCTGTTCCAAACTCTTTACGTGTAAGAAAACAGACATAGGGTCCATTCACAAAACCCTCAAAAGACTGACATTTTTGCACCAGGCACATGAAGGCCTCAAATACGTGTGCAGCATAACTGGAATGGGGCACAGAAGAAGAAGAGGCACCAACCCCTGCCCCCCCCCCCCCCCCCCTTTCCAGTTTATTCAGTCTGGAGAGCTCGAGGGGGGGGACTTACTGGCAGGGTCAAAAGGAAAAGAGAAAAAAACAGCCACTCGTCTCCACGTCTTACTGTCTCTGCAGGACACACCTCCGCCTCTGAGGTAATGGGGCAAACACTTATGGTTTTAATGAGGGCGCCGAGGTTAAGGATTTAACTCCCACCGCCGGGGCGAGAGCACGGCTACCGGTCAAGCTTCCTGGGGATCCTCTGCGGGAGATTAAGGCTGACTTTTTCCTGTTTTACTTTTTTTTTTCAATGAGGAGATGAGAGCGTAGTGTTACTAGTGGTACTAGTGGTACTAGTAAAGTAAAAGGCCGACGACAGCACCGAGACAGCATGCCTGCGCTTGAACCTCAAGGGGGGGGGGGAGATGAAGGGATGGAGGATGATTATTATGCTCCTGATGACTGTGGATTTAATAGAAAAAGAAAGGAGGGAAGAAGAATGCCTTCATCTCCAGACTGAGCTTTTGAGCCTGGAAGAAGACAGCACACGCCGGAGGAGCGTCTCTAACCAAGTCTGGCCTCCTGCACAGTTTAGTTCCGGAGAAAACAAACCAAAAACAGGGACTGGGTTCCCCCTCGGGCTCCATATCTAGTGTCTCGGCACACTGCTATGCGTCTCAGTCGCAGCAAACAATACCCCCCCCCCCCCCCCTCTCTCCTGACTCATATGGGACGCTAATTTGTAGCTCAGAGGGCTTAGCATCCCGCTAAGCCCCTTTATTTCCATATAGCTGATTATACGGTAATCCAAAAATAGAGGAGAAAAACTAATGACAGGTTGCTCAGACTGGGTAATTATGGATGAAGGATGACATCTGTCTGATAGATGGCCGTCTACCGTTTTGAGAACATAACACACACACACACACACACACACACACACACACACACACACAGAGGCATACGTCACCATCTCTGATGCTTGAGTCAGCAACTACAGTTGTGTTGTGTGTGTTTTGTTAAGCTTTCAACCGAGCTTCACTGCAACAGGCTGACTTCTCAAACATACCCCCACCCCCACCCCAACCCCAGCTCCTTCCCCTCACGGCCGTCTCCCAGGAGACCGAAGAGTGAGCATCAAAGCTGTGCGATGCACAAGAGACGCTGCTCAGTCATCCTGGAATAGATTCACAGAGTGATCAATACGCAGCACCAGAGATTCTACTCACTCAGGCAAGCATGAGAGAGAGAGAAAGAGAGAGAGAGAGAGAGAGAGAGAGAGAGAGAGAGGGAGAGTGAGGGAGAGAGAGTGGGAAAAAAAGTGAGGGAAAGAGAAGGCATGAGATAGTGATAGAGAGGGAAGAAGAGAGAGAGAAAGAGGGAGAGTGGGGAGAAGAGAGAAAAAGAGAGAGAGAGTGCTCATGAGTGAGTGGCTATCCGGCCATGAGGATCATTCTCCATTATTTATTTTCCCTGACATGTGTCCTCATGAGGGGTGCCCTCGCCAGCTCAGCGTCCAGAGAGGAACCGTCCTGCCCCCCGGAGCCTGTGGGGTCGGTACAGTAGCAGTCCACACACACACACACACACACACACACACACACACTTCAGCAGTGACCAAAACGCTCACTAACACACAGCTGCTAATCCACCACACCCTGCAGATAAACACAGCAATGCTGTCTGATTCATAGGTGGGCCTTCAATTACCCCAACCCTACTCCAACTAAAATAAACACACACACACACACACGCCCCTCCCAATCTCAACACACACACCGATAGACAGACAAGAGAAAGACAAATCTCGACACACACACACACACACACACACACACACCACCCTTTGTGGCACACACCCACCCACATATACACACCAGGGTAGTATGATGCCAACTTCAGCCTTATTATTATAAAGCCCATGAGAGGAGCTGGGCGAGGTGACGAGTGAGTGCGGAGGACTGCAGGGACGCAAAACAGTAATTGTCCCTCCCTTGATTACAGCCTCGGCGCACGGGTAAGTCCGGGACAAAGGGAGGCTGTCAGTGCAGCGTAACTAGGTTTCTGGTGGACCTGAGAGCACACACACACACACACACACACACACACTGGAGAAGAACACCTTGAGAACAC
>NC_137910.1:10393910-10406410 GCF_963457725.1 Sprattus sprattus | reverse complement strand
CAAGTCACGTCCGCTCCGACACCAGCGTTACACCGTCCACAAGGCCCCAGAACTCAACCTCAAGGGCATGTTTTCCAAAGACGAAGGGGCAAAAAAAAAAAAGTGTACAAGGAATACAAATCCCAGAGAAGTCAGAAAAATTGTTGGTTGATGATGATGATGATGCACTCTTGTACGTTTATCTTGACATCTGGCTTAAATCCCCGGAGCGGTCCTGTGCTGAGGCGTTTGTATGTGTGTGTGGGTGCGTGTGTGTGTGTGTGTGTGTGTAGCCTTCTGGAGAGGTAACCCCTGTTCTGTGTTCCACACGCCTGTTCTGACTTCAGCCTTGTGGAATTCCCCACTTGTCCTCTATCTTTCACACCTCAGCTCTGGCGTTCCTTTCCTTTCCCTTCGTCTTTTTCTCCCACACCCTACGGAATCTCTCACGTCTTCCCGTCCGTCAAGACCGTAAAGAGCTGTGTGTGTGTGTGTGTGTGTGTGTGTGTGTGTGTGTGTGTGTGTGTGTGTGTGTGTGTGCTACTCCTCGTCTGGGCCTCTCAAGCTCAAGTCGCACGCACAGTGGCAGAATCCCGACAGGAACCTGCAGGGGTCAAAGTTGAAAGATCACCTCTGTTCCTTTCCCCCCTCCGCTGCTGGGTTGGCGATGTTGTGAACGGGACTGAGGATCTTCACACGTCACAAAATCTGTGGGCAAGAAGAAGGGAAACTATTTTATGGCCTGCATCTCATTTTTGTTGCCTCTCTCTCTCTCACACACACACACACACACACACACACACACACACCTTGAACTGGGGGTTGTTAGGTTTTTATCACTCTCCCACGCCCTTTGCACTGAAAGCATTTAAGGGCCAAAACCAGCCCCTCCCCCCTCAGCTCCCACGCACACACAACTTCCTCTTCCCCTCCTGAAGGCCCTCCACCCGGCGTGAGCCCTTGCACGTCGCTTTGGACAAAAGCGTCTGCCACATGACCATGTAAATGTGATCGCTGCCCTGTGTGTGTGGCTGGCAGTGCAGACCCTCTCACTGAGCTCAAAGCCTCCCTGCCCGATGCCCCTGAGCCCGGACACTCATGCTGTGGATGCGTTGCGTTTGTGTGTGTGTGTGTGTGTGTGTGTCTGAGTGGGTGCGTGGCATAATGAAGGCCGAGTGGTCCCCCCCCCAGGTTTCTAAGTGAAAGAGAGGTGTGATGTCACCCCCACCGTGAGTGACATGATTGCTGAGCCACTTAAAGACCCGGCCAAGCCACACGGGCTAAATACAGCAGTGCGTAATACACGCCACGTGAATATGTGTGTGTGTGTGTGTGTGTGCGCGTGTGTCAGAATAAGAGGAACTAGGTGAAAAAAGTGTGATTATCTTTGTGCAAGTGGGTGCCAAGTGCAGATGGATGTGGCAGTGTGTTGATGCATTGGATACTCCAAGATCATGCATTTCATATTATCCCTGCCCAGTCCATGCCCAGCGGGGTTTAATGCCAGTGAGGTGTGTGTGTGTGTGTGTGTCTGTGTCTGTGTGTGTGTGTGTGTGTGTGTGTGTGTACGGGCGTGCGTGTACGTGCGTGCGGGCGGGCGTGCGTGCAGGAGGGCTTGAGTGACTGTGTGAGACAGAGAGAGAGAGAGAGATCTGAGATCTGTCCGCGCGCATCACTGTCTGATGTGCTTTTAAGGAAGGCTGGCTTCAGGGCACTGTTCCAGGAACAGACACTATGAGTGAGACTAGCACAGGCTAACAGAATAATAAGGCAAATGAGAGCAAACCCCTGACCCTGACGGATGGAAGAAGAGACAAAAAGGGAGGGAGAGAGAGAGAGATAGAGAGAGAAAATGGACAAAAAAAACTAACAAAGGCAACATTCTTTGCCCTCTTCTTTCCAACCCAAACAAAGCAAGCGAGCGTGAGAGAGAAAGAAAGAGAGGGAGAGAGAGAGAGGGAAAGAAAGAGAGAGAGAGAGAGAATGTGACTTCAGTCAAACTGTCCTAAACTAACACAGGGAGCGAGTGTGTGAGTGTGTGTGTGGGGTCAGCTGATCCCCCTGGAGCTGTCTTCACCCAGCACAGACTCACAGTTGACCCCTAGTCTCTGATGTCATCGCCAGACCACATCACAGCCGCTGGTTCTAAAAGAACTCAGACAAGGACCAATAAATCAGGCCTCCTCTTAGCAGCCAGGACACATTGTTTCCTCCAGCAAGTTCAGAGCCGCTCAGTAGTCACACAAACGCAAGAGACAGAGCGACCTTCAGACAACAGTCATGACGAATGAATTAAAAGCCATAACGCACAGCAACCTGTTGCTAGGCAGCGGACAACGCTCAGGCAGCGTCGCATGCAGTGCTTGGCGTGAGCGTCAAACAAGCGCAAAGCGAGCGGCCAGCCGATTCTGCGCACTTGAGGACAGGGTTGACACGGAGAGCAGCAAGTTTTATTTGTTTACTACTAGGCAGATGAACATGTCCACACCCAGCTTCCCAAGGCCCACAAAAACCCCTCGTGACAGCCCTGGCTCAGACTGGAGATATGCTTGTGCTCAAGACACATCTGTTCCCAGCCCTGTGGCTTGCTGAGGCAGAGCCCATCAGGAGTTCAGGGCGCCTGGTTTAGGCGGGAAACTCCTTGGGCTGAAGGAAGGCGGGAGAAGGTGAGATGCAGTCAAACGCACACACACACACACACACACACACGCGCGCACGCACGCACACACACACACACACACACACAAACTGTCAGATCCTATAGGAGGGCCATGGTGGTGGAGGGAGAGGAGGTGAGGAGCAGGTCATGCAGGAGGATTAGCCAGATCAGACGCTGGGATTAGTCTGGACCATTGCTCAGAGGATCTGTCTGGGGGGGCGGGGGGTATAACGTAACCGGTGCTACTACTGAAGAGCCTTATTAGTCCTCAGACAACTGTGTGGTCCCATTGGTCTTCAGTCCTAGTAAACAACAAGGGCAATCACATGGCTTTGACTGGAAGCCACAAGCGATTGGTCAACAAGTCCATTCACAATAATAACAAGGTTTAGTAGCTGTTGGCCTCCACACAACGACATTATATTAAAAGTACACTAGAAAGCACAGAGCATGACAATACATGTCAACACACTCAAGGACTCTAAGGCAGGGATGCAGGGGTTAAAGGCAGAAAGAGTCCAATTAAAAAACCAACAAGGAATGTTCTGGGCTGCATCCCACAGACCACAGACTGTCTTCACAAACGCTGCTCGCTTCAGCCTGTGAGATCCCGACGGCCCGACCACCGCGACACAGCGGAGGGACTAGGCCAGTCGCATCCCAGAGCCTTCCCACACCATGGTGGCGCGGTTTCGGAGCGTGGTGGCGTGCTAAAAGATGCCGCTTCCTGCTCTGTGACTGCTTGCCACATCAAATCACCCAGACGGATGCCGACGCGGCGCGGGGGCCTCCAACCCCCCGGGGGCACAGAGACACATTCCCATCAATCTGCTTCATATCAGGACCCAGCCAGCCAGCACACAACTACTCCTCAGCGGCAAGTGGCATCAGCTAAAACACCAAATGATGCTTGGCATCCCTGGAATGTTTCTAACCTCCGTCTTAGGCCTGCACTCATTGAGCTGACAAAATAAGACATGATATTTTCATGAAAGAAATGGTAATGGTTCTGTGGGTGAAAACGCCCAACCCTTAAACCAATTCATTTTTAATGATCGCTCGACAACGCGGCGTCAGTGCGAGAACTTATGTGCAGTGCATGTGTGTGTGTGTGAGTGTGTGTGTATGTATACGGCCTTGCGGTGAGGGACTGGAGGGGATAAACAAAACCCTCAGCCCCCCCTGATTAGCTTGTAATGTAATGACACTTGGCCTTTTACTTTGTTGGGTAGGCAATGGCGGAGAACCTAATTACACAAAACATAAACAGATTATTTATATAGATTTATTTGTACAGAGAGCAAGTCAAAATATCCGACCGCTAAACTGGAAGGCCATTGGGTTAATTTTAGCCATCCGGCCTGTCCTGTCAATCGGGTGGCTCGTTACAAAAAGGAAATGTGCTTTTACAAATGAGTCTGAATTAAATTAGTGTTGCTTTGCTTCCCTGTGGGAACAAAAAGGTTAAGTGCATGGATGATGACAACAATGGTAAGCCCCTTGAGTATAGCCTAGCCTAAACAGCATAACACCATTCCAAATATGGTTTGGATTAAGCAAATGTGCCCTGACAGAATTCTGTGATCAAATTTGAATGAAACGCGTATAAAAGCAGACATCTGAAAAGCGCTAATCCACTCCTAGCCCAAATTCCATATCGCTGCATATTAACTTATCAATAGGGAGCAGGGAGACAGCTAAAAACCTTTAATGGCATGGCAGCTTGTCCAGGGCCCAGCTTCGAGATGTTATGCAACACAGCGATCTCTGGCCAGAGCATCGGAGAGGAGAGGAGAGCGGCCCTGCCTCCCCCGGCCCACAACACCCCTCTAATCACCTCTAATTCCGCTGCCTGGCTCACCTCCAGGGGCGAGCTACCACAACGTCTGCTTGCCAGGCCTAGGCCATGGTGCTGGGGTGGGGCGCTGACCACTAAACCTCTTGGCATGCCAAGCAACCCTGAGCAGCAAGGCAGGCATTAGACTAAACGTAGAAAATGTTAAACACCCCCCCCCCCCAGCCCAAGTATACACATTTGTTGTTGTTGTTTTAATTACAGTGAGCATTCTAAAACTTCTGGTGACTGACTATCTAGGCCACTGTCCGTTCTCATTCTCAGGGGTGAGAGGATGACTCGTGTTCTCTCTGCCTACCATATTTGACAACACCATCAGACTTTCTCACGCCGGCCGTCAACATTCACACCGCTAATGAAGTCGGCCCGGACTCAGCACCGCGCACGGTCACACCCCCCTAGTCTGGCACTTCGCTTCCACGGCTAGTCTTCGCTTCAAAACCAACAGCGAAAATAGGACAAGGCATGGGGGTTGAGATTTATGAGATAAAATATGCAACATCAACTTGCATTAAATCAAACCTTATAACCTCATAACTATAATTCCACATCAAACAAGAGCAGATTCCTCTGACCACCAGCCAATTTTCCATCTCAGAAGTTTTGCCCTCCCTCTTCGACCCTGGCCCCTGATCAACAAAAAAAAAAAAAAACAGCAAAACATCTGTCATGCCATTGCATTACTGATATTATGTAATCAGCAACCAAACTACCTGGGAGTAGATCTGGTTTAGCGAACGTTTTACATATGCACATACTCTGCACTTTTATTGCTATTTTGCACTTCTGGTTAGATGCTAGACTGCATTTCGTTGTCTCAGTACCTGTACTCTGTACAATGACAATAAAGTTGAATCTAATCTAAAAAAATCATCTAATTTTAGACAGAGGGACATGTGGTACTCATAGTCCCAACACCCAGTGGACTATATTCCATTCAGAATCAGTCTGTATCTTAATAGTAACCAAGATAGAAGGAAATGAATTACAAATCCTGCCTACTCAGGGAATGAAAACCCATGTCAGACAAGGCATTGTGCAACGGCTGCTCGACCTGTTTGTTTAAAAAGGTTTTCCGGTTCAGAAACTTCAGCTTTATGTCCAGAAAAAACTACTGATCTCACAGAGGGAGACATCCCTAGTGCCAGAAAAAGGGTTGGGTCTGATTTTAGAAAGTTTGGGTGTTAGCAGTGAGGTGTTTTGAGCCAGATTGTGCAGACAATACAGTTGGGCAGGTGGGCATCAGTGATCTCCACACATGCCCAGAACAGAGCAAACAGACATAGATAGAGAGGAAGAGGAAGAGGAAGAGGAGGGAGAGGGAGAAGAGAGAGGGAGGGAGAGAGGGAGAGGAGAGAGGGAGGGAGAGAAGAGAGAAGAGAGAGGGAGAAGAGAGAGGGAGGGAGAGAGGGAGAGGAGAGAGGGAGGGAGAGAAGAGAGAGGGAGAGAAGAGAGAGGGAGAGAGAGAAGGGAGAGAGGCGCAGGTGAAAGATGACTGAGAGCAGCAAACATGTACCTCTTCATCTGTAATGTGACAGACGGAGCCAGTGGGGGTGTAATGGAAGGAGACAGCAAGAGAAATGAGAAGAGGCAGACTATAAAAAATAAAATGATTTCCAGAGCGATAAGGACAGCAGAGAGAGAAAGCGCAGGCGTGCGAGAGAGAGAGAGAGAAAGAGAGAGAGAAAGAGAGCGAGGACAAAAAGTGTGAGGGCAAGAGAGAAAGACAATGCATGAAAAATTGCGCATAATGAAAAGATTAAGCAGTGAGAAGGAATCCAGGCAAGGCATTGCCATGGTCACACAGGGCAGTTTGGAGAAGGGGTGGGTGGGGGGATGAGCTGTCATGAGCCTGGGCCTGGGCACAGACTCACAGCGCCCGCGCGGGAATCTCGTTCGGTGGGCACCCAGCCCTCAGCATCACTTTGCTTTGGCAACCACCGCTGTTTTCCTTCTCACCATCTGCGTGACAGAGAGGTCACCTGAATCTAGGCCAAAAAGATGTGCACTCTCCTAACCACATGATGGGATGACAAGGAGCACAAAAAGGCGGCGTAATTCTCATCAAACTGAACAGAGCTGCCAAATGGAAGAGTGCCTAACATGCAGGACATGCTTGATTATCCAGAATATGGAGGAGAAAACCATTGAGACGTGATAAGAAAGGGTTAATTACATGCCCTGCAATTATAACAACCGAAACTAATCAAAACGAAGAGTACATTTGTTTGTTCGCTGGTCATGGCCATTGTATTTATTGTAAGCTGTTCTGAAACAATGAAATATCTTGAGGTTAATCTTGATCCACGTCAACGAGGCAGATGTGTAACTGCGCAAGCAACTGCTGTTTTCCAAGTCACCGGTTAGGATGATCATGAGCCATCTTTCTGGTGGGTTTGCATTCGAGGGTTTACATAAGGAAAGCGCACGGTTTTCAACAAAAAAAATGTCGATTACTAGATATCTGCGCGTACCGAGTGATGCAAAAGTCCGTTTCTGAAAATCTAGGCACTGAGATGACTGAAGATGAAGCCACTCACACAAATCCCAGAAGAAAGCAGGTGCATAGATATTACTTTAAAAGTGCGACAGCTTCGTGTAGTTTCAAATCTGAGTGCAAGTTGGTTTGAGAATAAGAAGATCCTTGCTGGGCAGATGAGTAGGCTACCTAAAGAGTTTTACACTCTGTATTACACACAAAACGCTAATCGCTTTCATTAAAAAACGAATGCTTAATTCTACAATGCATTTCCCTATCCCAAGACGATAGGGACGCATCCGCACGAATCTGTGTAACGGTATTTCCAAGTTGCCTGTTGCTGTATAACTAGCTAGCGGTGAAGCTACAGGTCCGTTAACTTGTGTTGGGGTGTTTTTGTCTTGATAAAGTAACTTCGGACAAATAAATATCAGATGAATGGAAAAAGTAATGTATGTATTTCGTTTAAGAGAAGCCATTGTGTTTGTTAAAACTAGTATTCAAAAAGTTAGCTTGACTCGACTAACATTGGCAGACCGCTTCTTCGCGTAAATCCCAATTAGATGACTTGAAAATGTCACCGAATTATTTAAAACTTATAATTGCTTAAAATGACGCATATTACTTCTTTCAAATGAGAGGAGTTACTTTCCCATTGTAAACAAAATAAAACAAAACAACCGAGCATTTATAAAACAGACGGATAATACACGTATCACCGTCCGGTCTAGTCTTTCAATCGTGCTACCTTTAAACAAAGCAACTTACCTTCTCTCATCCACTCTTGCCACAAATGTATCCAGAACTGACTCTAAGCAATAACAGAAGTTTTCCGCAGTTCTGTCTAACACTGTGATTGTGGTTAGCTTCGGCAGCCGGGGCGTTTCGGAGGGCTGACTACATTATCTGCTCACCAATTACTGTGTGCAATGAACTCTTCATAATACATCGCTAGCAGGGTAAAGAACTGGGCGGGGGGAAGGGTGGCGCCATTACCTGTTCGGAACAATGACAATTCTCCTAAACAGAGATACGCCAGGCAAACCCGCAGTGCTAAGTTGACACACGCAGCACTTTTATACAGCAGAGAAACAACTCCAATTGCAGGAGTGTGACTTTTAAACTACCAGTGGTAAAACGAAATGCAAGCAGGCTTCTCTGGTATATGCTGGGATGCCGCGATGCCTAAAGGGCGGTCGGTTTGGAGAAAATAGCCGCACGCAAAATCCGTTTATGTCCTGCTGCGACAGTATGCTGCATGAAAATTAAAGCCTGCACTGATGCGTCGAGCTTTAATGACTCGTGAAATTCATGGAAATATTCTGCATTTGTTGTACAGCCCACGGTATGTTAAGAACGTTAATAAATGAATACTTAATTAACCTTAATATGCATTCCAACTTAAATAGGCTACATTTTTACTCCTTGCTTATTCTGAGCAGTAAACAACATGCACATATGTGTGCCTGTGAGTATTTGACACAAGTGTGTGTGTGTGTGGGGGGGGGGGGGGGGTTCTGATAAAAGACAAAAGTTTAACTTTGTTATGATCAGACCCTGGTTTGTACTGATCCAAGGGGATACTTTTACACTTGATATAACAGAGATGACTTTCCCTAGTATTATTTCATACCAAAGATGATAGATAAAGACATTACATTTGGTAACTGACAAAATCACAATACCTGGTCTAATGTAAATGTCTAAACATCTGCCTCTGCTGTTAACTATGTGTACACCAATAGAGACAGTCAGAAGCCCACTGACAGCCAGCACAGACCCATCACTGACTAATAAGAGATTTCAAGGGTTGTTGGTCCACCACAGCCCATCCCATAATTTACAATGTTGCAAAAACATAATTTCAGCATTTTCAACCTTCAAGACCTTGTAATTCAAAGAAGCCAAGCTCATTGGTTCAGCTTCTTGATACTACTGTAGCATACCAATAATTCATATGATACATTCATCAACTAGCCTTCTTGCCTACATGTCTGTAGACACCTTGTTTAAATTCTGATACTGAATTGCTGTGGGAGCCTACAGTCAACAGATTGGCTTTCCTCTTTAAACCTACCCACAGCTTGACATGAGCACCACCAGTGTCATTCTTTTCTGTTTGAATAAACAGGCCTAGATTATGCATCTTTCCTTACTTTACAGTCATGTAGTAGTGGAATAGCCTATAGGCTGGCTGCATGACACTATTGTCTCTTGAAACTTGAAAGATCAAAATATTTTTTCTTAAACAAGATCAAACATGGTTTTGTGAAGATGCAGAAATATTATCAACGTGACAAAACGATCAAGGAAAGGGCAAATGGTGAGTTGTGTTTTGTGTCAGGAGCTTGCCGAGAGTCTGAGCAGCAGACATGTTTACAGGCTGTCTGATGGCTGAATGAAAATTACACCCGGCGCTGGATGCAACTCCTCCACCCATGGATAATTAACAAGGCAATGTTACTGTTCAACCTGGACGGGAGCCAGACTGGGGGGGGGGGGGGGGGGGGGGGCAGGCCAGGCCCAGAGTCTGTGTGCAGCCACTGCCTGTGCTTTTCCTCTGGGTGTCTATCTGTGGATGTTATAGTGTGACCCATGATGCTCAAAAAAGAGCCTATCCATGTGCCATAAAACGACAAACGACCCAATCTGTGTGAACCGTTGGGTCCTCCATCCATACGGAACCCTAACTCCATACGGAACCCTGACTCCTTAACGGAACCGTGCGTCTACAAGTGCCTATGAGAAAAGATGGGAAAAGATTATGGGAAAAGCATGTTTACCTTCAAAAACAGCTTTGGTTTCACTACAGCAAACATCAGGCATGACTTAATTAATTTATATCCCAAAGGGGGAAGGAAACAGAATGCTGTTCCCATCATGTTCATATATTAGCATACAAGAGCAAAACTCAACAAAGTGCCCATGAAAACAGAACAGAGAAGGATAATTACAACATAACGATTTGAATGTGATTTAACACAGATCTAAGAAATTTCAATGCTCAAAGGACTGTTTGCTGCTCTGAGTTTATTCCCACTGTTGGTAGCCCATTGGATTTTAATTTGATTTTAGATGCACAATATACTGCTTTGCTTTATTAAAAAATAACTTGCTGGGGAAAAGATATTCTGCAGTGGGATTGAGTGAAGAGAGAGACGAGTATACACTAAGCAATACCACAGGCATTTTTCTCTCAGACACAAGGCAAGCGAATACGTAGCCTTATAGTATCCTATAGCAATAATTTCTCACAAAACCTACTGTGCCTTATACATTGCTTGCTATATGTAATTAAACCTATATGTATTGTGCCTTACACATTGCTTGCTAAATGTAATTAAACCTATGTATTGAGCCTTACACATTGCTTGCTATATGTAATTAAACCTATATGTATTGTGCCTTACACATTGCTTGCTAAATGTAATTAAACCTATGTATTGAGCCTTACACATTGCTTGCTACATGTAATTAAACCTATATGTATTGTGCCTTACACATTGCTTGCTACATGTAATTAAACCTGTATGTATTGTGCCTTACACATTGCTACATGTAATTAAACCTGTATGTATTGTGCCTTACACATAGCTACATGTAATTAAACCTATATGTATTGTGCCTTACACATAGCTACATGTAATTAAACCTATATGTATTGTGCCTTACACATTGCTACATGTAATTAAACCTGTATGTATTGTGCCTTACACATAGCTACATGTAATTAAACCTGTATGTATTGTGCCTTACACATAGCTACATGTAATTAAACCTATATGTATTGTGCCTTACACATAGCTACATGTAATTAAACCTATATGTGTTGTGCCTTACACATAGCTACATGTAATTAAACCTATATGTATTGTGCCTTACACATTGCTACATGTAATTAAACCTGTATGTATTGTGCCTTACACATAGCTACATGTAATTAAACCTGTATGTATTGTGCCTTACACATAGCTACATGTAATTAAACCTATATGTATTGTGCCTTACACATAGCTACATGTAATTAAACCTGTATGTATTGTGCCTTACACATAGCTACATGTAATTAAACCTATATGTGTTGTGCCTTACACATAGCTACATGTAATTAAACCTATATGTATTGTGCCTTACACATTGCTACATGTAATTAAACCTGTATGTATTGTGCCTTACACATAGCTACATGTAATTAAACCTATATGTGTTGTGCCTTACACATAGCTACATGTAATTAAACCTATATGTGTTGTGCCTTACACATAGCTACATGTAATTAAACCTATATGTGTTGTGCCTTACACATAGCTACATGTAATTAAACCTGTATGTATTGTGCCTTACACATAGCTACATGTAATTAAACCTGTATGTATTGTGCCTTACACATAGCTACATGTAATTAAACCTGTATGTATTGTGCCTTACACATAGCTACATGTAATTTAACCTGTATGTATTGTGCCTTACACATAGCTACATGTAATTAAACCTGTATGTATTGTGCCTTACACATAGCTACATGTAATTAAACCTGTATGTATTGTGCCTTACACATTGCCAAATGTAGGACTTGTACAGAGCAGACCCATGAGGAGTCAGCCCTTAGTAATGACACAGCCCGGCCTGAAGCACAAGCCATAAGCCTTAACTAACACAACTCAGAGAATGAGCCAGAAACTCAATCACTATCCTGCGAGAGCAGATCTGGAAACATGAAGGCTGATGTTTAACCAGTGACAAGTTTAATCCAACATTTACAGAAAGAGGGGACAAAACAATGCCTTCATTCTTTTGCTACTTGTCAAGCGGTTTGTGTTGAGAATTAGAACAGTTTCCCACCATAAGCCCCCCCCCCCCCCGGAGACAAATGCTGATGTTGAAAACAAAGACTTTTCCTGGTAACAATGGTACCTCTTTCAGTTCAAAGACAAGCTTCCTCTATTCCAACCCAGAGGCCCTGTATGGCCTATTTATATAGGGGGGGGGGGACAAACGCAACCCAATTAACATTTTTTGTTCATAGTTTATGTTTTTCAGTCATCATGAGGGTGTATGTTATGACGCCTGTCACAACACTTAAGGATTTGTTTTCTTTTCTTTTATCTTCTTTTTAAATAAACTCTGAAGAGCGTGTCACTAATCCATGCCAGCCCATTACTGTACTGTTGACACAAGATTGACAGCTCCCTTTTGAGAGATATGAAAAGAAACCAATATATAACCTGTTTTTCCTTGAACTTATAGAGGAAATGTGCTGGGGAGAGTAGCCTGCAGTCCAATATGGCTCAAATAAATAAATAAATATAAATACATTTCTGAAAAACAGAACAACCTTGTCATGTACAGAAGTAATGTCAAAAGGTTGTTCAGTGTTTGATGAGCTGTGTCCCGACCACAAGAACTACCACGTCCTGCTCCTGTTCTGGTATGGCAACAAACATCACCTCCAGTCCAAACAAAAAAAAAATGGGATGAGGACAAATAGTGCTCAGCAAACAGCAATCCCATTTCACTATGTCTACTTC